>NW_028289210.1:1315170-1643962 GCF_059628265.1 Tinamus guttatus | reverse complement strand
GAGTTAGGTTCTGTGCATGGAAGATGTTACTACTGCCTTGATATGCTACAAAACATAATTCCTAAAATCCTAGGAACTATATTTTCCTAGACAAAGATCTAGAATATCTGTTCTTCTTTGCAGGAGACATGTGTTGTTAGCATTACATGTTTAACTTTTTCCAGCTGTGTCCATGTTTCAATGCCTTGAAGAGTTGAGTTGAGTTTTTCACTAACTGAATAGTTTCCTCACTATTGAGTTTTCTACTAACTTTTCATAAATTTGGAATTTCCTTTGCACAATTACTTCTCTGCTCTCTTCTTGTTTAGAGAGAAAGCTCACTCTGCATTTGCAAGAAGTACAGGTTCCCCTGCCTCAGCTACCTGAAAGCAAGAAATTTAAAAGGATTTTAGTAGGGACCAGTATCAAAATCAGGACAAGAAGCAGAGCAAAGATCTCATATAGTAGCTTATGGACATGAGCAAAAAAAAAGGCGGGGGGGAGGGAGTAACTTGGAAAAGGAATCATCATCATGAATCAGAAACAGAGAACTAGAAGGCGAAGCCACAAACAGATCTCAGAAGTTAAGCTTTGGGGTCTGTTATTCCTTGATGGGCTGCATAGCTGTAGGCCCATAATCACTAGCAATCTGATATGTAGGAATATTTCCACTGGTGGTAGTTTCTGTTCTAGACAGATAATATTATTTTTTCCTATGGATCGTCCATCTGGCAACATTTTATAGCAGAATATTCAGCATATAGGGGAATAACATATAAAAAATGATTTTCTGATCTCATCACAAAGTTGCAGTTATGCTGATAAGCTCTGAGCACAGCCCTCTATCTCTCTTTTTTTTTCCCTCTTTTTTTCTTTTATTTTGTCCATTGCTACTCTGTCTATTAACCTTTCATTTTTCCTTCAAGAAGAACAACACACAAGATGTCCCTAGCCCAAAAACAGAGGAAGAAAAAAGTAGTATAAAAACCTCCTCCAAGCAAGATCCCCTCTCAGGTATAGTGGAGCCCAATGAAGAGAGCAGAAGGAAAGAGGTATCTTTCCACAGCTCCCTGAAACCAACCAGGCAAGGAAGCACCATGGAGTCAAAGGATAAAGGTCATCTGGATAGAAAGAAAAGCAAAAGCAAAAGCACAGACAAGAGGAAAGCCAGGTAGGTGTAGCTGGGAAATTATTTTGATATAGCTGATTTTTGCTGCTGGACTTTGAAGACTGACATATGTTGCATTTTTGAGCAATAAAATGCATGCACTGGCATTTCTGGGCAATAAGGCTTCAGGTTCTCAGTCCTTCATGTGTCTCGAAGGACCATTTCCGATGCTGTCTTCCCAAGATACGCAGTCAGACTGGTAAGCAAAAGGGCATGAATTTTCAGTGATTTCCACGGGCAGTGCTCTCCCTGAATGAAGAAGAATCTTTACAAGGGCAACTCTGAGAATGATGCCCACTGACTGATTAACTGGAGGTGGACTATCCTGCCTACTTTTTGCAACTGTCAGCTGTATCAAAGTGCCCTGAAAATTTCTTTCTCTCTTCTGCTACTCATCCTGTAAGTGCCAGTACAATTCAGAGTGTAAGACTTAATTTTCATAATGTGAAGTCTAACTATAGCTTTCAAAGGCAGAGCAGTAGCAGGTTCCTCAGATCCCTCTGTGACAGTGAAGCCAGATTCAATTCAGCAGAAGCTGATGGTAAGACGGTGCCTTTGCCACACGAGTCTGCTGTGGGAAAGGTGCCACTCTGAGCCAACATGAAAGGGGATCTCACCTGCCTCATCTATGAAGGAATTGCACAGCATGGAGCAGACTGTGATTCCTTTCTGTGCACAGTGAGCTAAATGGCGTGGCACCAGAGCTGTCTTTTCTGTATAGCCTTCACAGCTATATCCTACTCGTGCCAAAAAAGAACAGATTTTCATTGGTGGTGTTGCACAATTAAATAAAGGTTAGGTGGTAAAAGGAAAGAAAAACTAACTGCTACTTACATGAGCAAAATATAAGCATACAACTGTGGGACACCTGAGAACAAGACTTCAGTATAATTGCTTTTCAAGCCACATTTGACACAAATGATGAGTTCAGATGTGTGTTATTTAAGCTCAGTTTATAGCATTCAAATATCTCTGCATGTTAGTGTGCCAGCATTCCAATGCCATGACTGCTACGCACATTGAGCAAGACATGTTTCTTACTGTAGGCAGGCAGAGTTTTTAAAATAGTATCTATATAACGCCAATCCTAGTCAGTAATTACATTATTAGGATAAGTTTAGGTCTCATTTTGTAGTCAATGGCATCATGTTAAATCCTTAACGTTTTTGTTTGTTTTTAGGACAAGTGCAAAGAAGCAAAAAAGTGAAAAAAAACTGCAGACTTCAGGTATGACAGAAATTTTCTGCACATTTACTCATTTCCGCATTGCTGTTCTCTACTGCAACAGTAGATAAGAGAAGCTGAAACTTTGAGTTGTGAGATCTTTAAAACTAATATTTCCGTGTCTGTATTGCCAAAAGATTGACACTTGTAGGGCCATATGATAAGGTACCATGTGATCAAGCCCCACCTTTCAGAGTTCAGTGTCAGGTTGCAAAGAGATATTGTTGACCCATACCTCTTCTTCCAGGGTGCAAAACGTAGAGCACTTTATGCCCCCTACTTTGTGTCTAAACTTGCCATCATTCTGTGTGCAGGTGAACTGGTCTCGTGAATAAAAACTTCTGCAATCTTCCTCCATGTACTTCTCTGTCTTGCCAAGTCAAAAAAGTCTGAATGAACTCCTGGCCTATCAACTTCTTGGGTTTTTTTTTTTTCTGTGTTTGTGAACATGATGCTACTGTGTCCTCCTCTTGGTTCTTGGCCTGCGGGCTGCATGCAATTTATCTTCCTGTTTGCTAGCTGGCAATCTTAGTTATCTACAAAGACTGAAAGGAAGTCTTTTGTTTTAATACATAACCTCATTTAAGTATTTTTCTCAATTTTTATTCCTATGTGCATCTCTCTCTCATCCACTTATAGGCGCTTGTCTATCTGCCCAAAAATCTTGTTGCAGCTCTCTCTGCCTCTACTTTGGTATATGAATCATTTCTAATATCTCATTGTTATGTTCTTTTTTTCCCTTTCGCTCTCTCTCTCTCTCTCTCTTCCTCTTTGACCAGTTCTTCATTAAGAAAAAGGGGGATGGCCGGGGAGCAAGGGGTTACTAGGCTATAAACTAGCTCATATTCCAAAACCTACTTCATCTCTCCACATAATGTGGAGACAAATGACAACAAAGTATTTAGATTTAATCAGCAGTAACAAAGTGCACAGTCCTAGATTTACTGTTTTTTAAAAAAAAAAAAATCATTTCTTGCATTTTAAAACCTTCTATCTGCTCGGACTCAGTGCTACAATTTGGTGCTTTTAGCAATTTTACTGTATAAACTGTAATAACAGAGAAGTAGTGAAGCAATCAGAACTGACCTCCTTCATATATTTTCCTACCATAGACACACATCTATAAGGTCATTCAGGGGAAAAAAAATAAAAAGCTGTGTTGCCAAGCCCAGCATGAGAACTTGCTGCATTGAGGGATAGGGGCTTCAGGGCACTCCTGTTTATTGCAGTCATTTCTCCTCTAGCATTTTGTCTCTATTTGCTATTCTATAAAAATGATTACTTTAGGTATTTATTTTTGTAGTAATGTTTTTGCAGAATATTTTTCACAGGAATAAAAAGTAGCTGACTGTATTTCCCATCTTTTTTTTTCTCTCCTTTTTTCTATTACCACCTTTGCCTCTTTCCCTTTATCTGTTTCTTTCCTCAGTAGTTTACAGTTTTTCAGCTTTCCCTCTCATGAGCTTTCCTGTTCCTTCTCTCTAGCTCTAGATAATTCTTTCTCTCACCCACCAACCCTATTCTATGCTTCTTCCTCTTCTTTAAGCTCCTCTTTCCTCCAAATATGTATTATTCCTCTGTGCAAATCTCTTGCCCACTTTTCCTTATTCTCTCCCAATCCGCATTCTACCCCCAAGTCCTGAATTTGCCACACTGAGGCAAAGGCAGCAGCTGTTCATCCAAAAAACAGTTAAGGATGTAAGAATAGTAAGGAAAGCTGAAAATCCATTGCCTTTGGTCTCTGTCTCCTCCTTTACAGTTCTTTGTTTCTCTTCTCTGTACTGTTCTCTCTTTTGATTCCCTTTCCCTTTGATTCTCTGCTTTCCTGTGCTGCTTTCCTCATTTTCATCATGTTCCTTTACAGGAAATCTAAAGAGTGGCAATAAATCAGGTATAGTCTGCTGCAAGTAATATTCCAGGTGGTTAGTCAGAGAGAAGGAACAAAAGAAAATAAAGCAAAGCATCTTGGATACCAAATGCAGTTGGGACAGGGAACAGAAGAAAAAATCGCCCTGCAGACTTCAGCTCTGTTCATAACCTTCTACTATTGTGAAATTAACTGTTACAGAAACACAAACTCTGTACTCATCTGGTGGTTAATTCACAACTAACAACATCAAATAAACTCGTTTTGGTCCATGAGAATGGGATCTACATTTTGCAGTGACTTATACTTGGGCATGATATGGCCCTGTGTGGGAGCAATGGTGTCACTGATTGAATTAACAGTATTATTCCAGCAGTACCCAAGAGCTGATGGGACGTGCCCGCCGAGAGAGTGAATCACCTTTCCTTATGCTATTTAATAGCAGTCATCCTAGGGATTGTTCATGCTACCCTTTCTCTGTTCAGTCCAGAATGTAGAAGAATTTTATTTATTTATTTATTTAGAGAATAGCCTTGTTCCAGCCTAACTAATTAACTTTGTGTTTTTTTTTTTTTTTTTTTTTTTTTTTTTTTTTTTGTTCTTTCCTCCCTACCTCATCCCTGTGCTAGTTTGGCACTTCGGACCTTTCTGACACTATACAAAATTTGTAGCAGTTGGTGCAAGAGCCTTTTCTACAGTTCTGCAATCTGATACAGGCACCTTTATCTCTCTGCCTACTGTGAAAAAGCAGCAGAGGTTCTAAAACAGCTATAGATTGTTGAAATAAGAGCTAGTTGCCAAAACAAGAATGGAATTCCTAGATATGCAGTCTGGTTGTATGTTGTCTTCTACTGCTCTTGATACTTGCAGCTTGAAAATTTCTGTGTAGTTTTACGGTAGGTGCAATATTTTACTCAAGGTTTGAAGCAAAAGTTCTGCATAAACGTAGCTAAGCAAGCGACAGGGAGGACTCGGTGGGCTTTTTTTCCAAAAGAACACAGACTTCCAAAGAGATGGTGTTTCTTGAGAATCCTAAGTTAAGAGACTACTCCTCTGAAGGCAGCCCATGTATAATCGAATTGCAATCTGGGATGCCATAGAAAAAAAAAAAAAAAAGGTAAGTAAGTTCCAATTCAACAAAACCATGACTGAGAGTGGAATTCAATATAACTGAATACAACTATTCAATATTACTGAAAAATCCAATGTATTTTTTATTGTGAAAAAAAACTCATGAAAAGAACAAATTGGCAACTAGTGACAAGGAGGAAACTTTAAGGCAGTCCCAGAGGACATTTTCTGCTTGAGGATCAGCATGTTGTTGAATGTTTATGAAGTGCTTTCGTGTACATGGACAAATGTAAAATACTGTAGAGAGAGGCAGTAGAGAGACTGCCTGCTGGTGCGTACAGTCAGTGACATTATCATTTACCCACTGAAAGTGGAGAGAATAAAATTAAGAGGGTGGCACACTGGAAAATTCATATAGAATATATATAGAGAGAGAATATATATAGAGAGAGTGAATACTATTAAACAAAGTATACTGCATTCAAAAGCTGTTTGCACTAATCAAGTTACAATTGTTTCACTAACCCAGATGTAATAACTATAATTTCATACCAAGGTATGCTGCATCTATTGGGCAATCCAAAATACTGTAAATCAAAGATTTAACCTTCATTTTAAAAAAAAGCATGTCTGAAGGAGTATTGCACATTACCTGTGATGATCAAGAGAAATCTATTTTGCATCCAAACAACCTATTAATGCATAAGTTAAATGCATAAGTTAAAATCAATGAAAGGGATCAGACATCGAGGCAGATTTTGAGAAAAGTGACTTTCAGATGAGAAGCAAAACAGTCTCCTCAATTCTCAGAGCTGCATTGTATTTAAGTGAAGGTATTTGCCCCGACTATGCATATTCGTAACAACAACAATTAAAAAAAAAAAAAAAAAAAAAAAACGGCTAATTAGCCAGGATAGAAGGACTGACAAACCCCTTTCCACCAAGGCTTAGTTTATGCTGTGATCAATGGGTCGGAGATGTCTGCTAAAGCTCATGGCAGCAACGTGACACTTGAATGTTTACAATCCTTAAGCACCGTGTTTCTCTTCATTGACCGAACAGGCAGGTGGAGGCCTTTAGCTGTAGAAACCAGAGTCAGTCAGAACAAGGTATTGTGCTGCCCAAAATAGTCACTCTTACACACACATAACCTATCCCAACCATTGAAGGACCTTGAAGAGACATGTCGTGACAAAGGACTCCTGCACTGTGAACTGCAACTCTTGTTCCACCTCAGCTCATTGGAATGCAACCTGAAATGCTCTTAGTCAATATAGCAAGGAGAAGCAACTTGAAAGTATTGTATTTCCCAGGCTACGTTGTTGAGAAGAAGGCTGAACTGAGTCTTCAAATTGCAAATGCAGTAAAATGCATCCTAATTGCTGCGCCTGGGGCAAACTAAAGTAACTCAGCATGGATGCTTGCTGGGTTATATACAAAAACAATCTTATAGTGGGCTGATTTAGAAGGCTGGTACGCAGTGTCGACTCAATGAGCCAATACAGTCTGCTAGCTCCTCTGCAAGAAAAACAGCCGCTGGGAGATTGACAGGACTCAGGAACTGAAGATCATGCAAACAATAGATCTACCAAATGTAAAGTATGTGTTTGACTGCACCTTTTAGGAAACTCTGCAAAGCAGAGTAGAATTCAAGCAATATATTCCCAAAAAAAGTATAAATGATCTCATTCCCTCTTGCAATCTTCTATCAAGATTTATGAAGACTGTGTAGAGTTTGCACTGCAGCACACAGATTTATACAAGCGTAATGAACATTATCCGTGTAGCTCCCCAAAGGTATATGGAAATGGTTCGTATGTTAGTATCAAACCTTTTCTTTTTTTCCTTAAAGGTGGTTGTGTAGCTGATATTGTTTTATTGAGGAAGGTAATTAAGATTAGTGGCTTTGCTTATGATAACATCTGGCAAGTGTATTTTGGTACATAAATCAAACATCTATCTGAAGTGTACTTTGTTTGCCCAAGGGGTGGTAATGGAAATCTCTTAGCATCTTATAGACATAAAAAATGCATGGTATGGAATTATGCTGGGATCTGTATGAGCATGTAGGAGGCGACTGGATCCATTCCTTAATTTCACCTGTACCATGATACTCCAAATTTAGCATACAATGAAGGTTTTTTTTTTTTCTATCTGTGTACAAATGCTACAGCCACCTATATGTCCATATTTGTGTCAGAAGTTAAAGATTCTTGGTTAAGACTGGATATCTAAATTCTGCTACTGTTCTGGCATCTGGCAGTTGAGCTGACTGATAATAAAGAAATACAGACTCCAAGAGGTGCAAAATGTTTTAGTTTCAGATCACAAATTCTCAGCAAGAGAGATCATCATTTTCATCGCTCATCAGGTCAGCTGATAAGTAATGAAACACATGTGTGAAGACTAGGAGGAAATGCTATAAAATTATGCATGCTCACAAATCAAAATAACTTTAAACCGGGCTAACTATCATGTCTAGATCAATAACATTATTATTCACATTAATGAGTTTCATAGTTTATCTCAGAAGATTCTGTCTACCATTCCTGGAGTCATAAGCACAACTCATTATTTTCTACTAGTATGTTTCCTGCAGAGAAAAAAAAATATTGGGCTCCTTTACTTTTAATTTCAGAATATTTCCAGTTTAGCTGGCATGACTATGCAGATTTTAGAATTCAAATTAACTACCCCAATTGCTTATAATCTACTGAAAGCAAGCTCAAAAAGCAGGGGAAAAATCAAAGGATGATTTTAGAAAGAATCTTTTTGAAACTGATCCTCCCTCAAAGAAATGTTATATTCAGATATCCAAGAAAATTTTGAAAATATTTTCAGTTTTAAATAGAAAGAGAAAGATTGGGCATATCTCAGAAAAAAAAGCAAGTCATACTTGCAAAGAGAAATTTATTTAGAAATGTGTTTGTTGGTGCTCAAAGCAGAGAGTAGTAATTGTACTGCCACCTTACAAGACCATATTGCACAGCTCTGATAATGCTGAAAGAAACATTACACAAAAACAAACAAGAAAAACTTGAGCAGAGGCAGCGCAGAGAATAGCAGTAAATCTTTTTGTGATATTGTAACAGAGATGCACTAGCTGAAAAACTACATCAAAGCAAAAGTAATAAAAAAATCAGTGTGCAAGATTATCTCAGTGAAGATTTAGAAAAAGGGGATAAGAATTATAGTGTTGTTTACATGTCTTACAGTAGCTTACAGTGTCTTATGGATGTCTCACTGTACATCTAATTTGCTTTCCATGATAAAATTTAATACTTTTTTAATAAAATATGCAAACAATATACTTTACTTTTAGCATACTTTTGACTGATAAATATGTAAAGCATAAGCTTTACAGGGCAACATCATCAGATAGGAGGTATCATCATTAACATAATTACCACTCCTAAGCTGTTTTTCAGGAAAGATTATCATACCTGAAGAGAATTTAAAAACCACAAATGTCTAATTTCATTAGGATTTACCATGTAAGTATTTTACGTACATGGTACCAACTCTTAAAATTCCTCCTGCCGGTTCTTCCCCTGTTTTGTCACAGATCTGTGAGTTATTTCATATGTCTGTATTCATTTACAAACACATTTACATACATTTCAAAAACAAAGCAAGTAGATTGTCAAGTAAAGCCAGTAAAAAGTATCTGCAAGTCGACAGTATGCTGGCTTGGTCTGAAATCCAAATAAAAGGTTGTCTTGACTTCAGGCTGAAGACACATCCAGCCTCAAAACAGCAAGTCAAGAATGGGTACAGATACGAATTAATAATTGCAACAAATAGCAAAGCATGAGAATGTTTTCTAGAGAGACTAACTACCTATGTTAGAGCTTCATAAACTTGTTCAAGATCAAACCACAAAGAGAGAGTTGCACAGAGGAAGGCACACACAGAGGATTCAGAAACAGTATCGAAAAGACAGAGGGGCAGGGAATATAAACGGAATAAGGTGCACAGAGAAGGAAGAACAACAGGGCAAGGAAGTACAAAAAGCACCAGACTGACCAGGGTAATCACTAATTTGGATATAAATAGGGGAACAATGGAAAAGTTCAAAGATTGCCAGGCTATCAGATAAATTTGCCAGGCAAGAAAGATTATTTTTATTACCCATCTCTTTTTCGAGCTAAACACAATTCTCCATACTCTGCCATGAGCATTCCCACTTCCAGCTCCATTTTCGGGCACTTATTTTCAGGAAAAAAAATCTCTGTGTCTGGGCTTAAGACCCCTAATTGAGAGCTAAGTAATTCCTTCAAACTTGAGATCTCTCTTCTGAAGACTTTTTCTACAATTGAACTTCTGCTGGGCTTATGAACCGATTCGTAAACCCTGTGACCTTCCTTGGAGCTGTGCCAAGTGAGACAGAGAGTAACGAAAGCCGAAGGAGAAGATGTTTCAGCCAACCAGCTGAATATAAATGTGAAAAGGGGTAACTGGATGGAAAGTAAAGGACAGTTCTAGGTGCTTAAGGAGGGAAAACATGACCATCCTGAGTCCTTCATATTTGTTGTGCTAGTTCAAGGAAGGCTGAAATGAAGTTTGATTACTAATTTCAAATTTCAGGGTTTCTGCTGCTGGATTTTGGGGACCAAGAGAGATGCTTATTTCTTACTTATACATTATTTAGCTTCTCCACTCTTCTTTGAAACACTAAATACTGGATGGAGCTGGTTCTGCATATGCACTAGCCGACGTGTCCTGCTTACATGCCCAGGGTTAAACTGATTGCTAGATCTGTGACCAGGAGATTGTTGTAAATGAAATTGGACAGGCCTCTGTGGAACATTTTCATGTAATATAGAGAGGATAGGCAGAAGTCTGAGAAAGCAGAAGCTTGCTTTCATTAAAACTCAGTTAATTGGGACGTTGACATGGCAGAGAAAAAAATCCACGAGAAGCTCTTCTCTCAAATTAGAGAGAAAAAAAGAACACAGTTTCTCAAAATTGTGCAAGAATAAAAGATCAAAAGGGAAAGGGTAATGAAGATAATGAAAAAAATCAGAAAGGTCAAGAAAGAGTATGGAGTACAGACCCTGACATCAGGTAGGCAGGAATTCTTTAGAGATTGCATTAAAACTATTTTGGCAAACAAGGGAGATGACACCAGTTTGGATGGGATCCAAGATGAAGTTGGAAGAGAAAGTACATCTGCTGTAGAATGCATGTCCAGTGAGCTTAGAGATAAAGAGTTTAGAGATAAAGGGGAAGAGAGGGCAGAAAGATGGGGGGATTGGTTCTCCTCCAGCCTTTGCTGACAAGAGCTTCGCCGCCACTCTGGTTCTGCCGACTTCGCGTTCACTTTTGCATCAGTCCTGGACTCTAAAACATAAATTAAGTGATGCAGTGATATAGAAGGGAATTTCTACTTAATCCTTCTGTGATTTTTCGTATTCCCTCCAGAGGGCGATGGTTTCAAAGAAAACAGTCGATCCCTATGTTGGTCTCATGACTCAACCTCACTGTCAGAAAAAAATGACTGATAATAAAGCCATTAGGAAGGGCATTTCTGAAATCAAAATGCTCAGGTTCCAAACTCATGAAGGACCTCAACTGTGTATTTCTTTTCAGTTCCTTTCCACCAGAAGATAATAATTGAAATCTTTGAAGAAGAAGGTATAGAACAGCAGAGGCATTACTTTTGTAAGTAACTTAGATCCTCATACCAAATATTAGTCAGTTAAGACTTTCCCAATCATCTTTCCATTTCCTTCCTCATCCTCCCACTTCTCCTCTTTCCTTGTATCTATTGTTACTGCTTTGTTATTTCAAATAATGCTTTGCTAATTCAAACTGAAATGTTGATTTTTCTCACAGCACTGTGTTCTCCAGCACACCAAGAAACAGCACCCCCAAGGCAGAATGAACTAGCACTTAGATCTGTTCTTTTAAATTGCCATCACAGAGATTAAAGGAAAAGGTTATTTGGCTCGTTGGAAATAATGATGCTGATACTGTGCTTTATTGTGAGATCTCTTCAGATATGACAGTTCCTTGGTCTGACAGAAGATTTTAATCTCTTGGGTAGAAATAGCCAAGCCTGCCTCATTCAAGCATCTTATGAATGGATTTGCCAGCTGGGCAAAGGCTAATATTAGGGTTTGTGAAAGCCAGTGGGAGGAGATTGGTTACCAAAGAAACAAACTGATCTTTAAGCAGCTATATTGAAGAGATCCCAAGCTCAGTCTTAACCTGGTCTGGCAACCCTTGGAAAGGATTAAAACTTTAGTTACAAATATAAGGTTAAGTACAAAAGAGAGAAAGACAAAAGCTAGAACTGGTGAAGCCTTCTCTGATCTATGACAAACTGCGTAACATTTTGAAGAAAACTACTTTGTTTAAAAATGGCCTTTGGGTAACATGCCCCCTAAAAGCACTGGGACCACTGCGATAGACAAGAAATGCTGTTGGATGAGAGAAGTTGTAATCAGAACTTTTTAGTCTGTTCACATCCTTCTTGGATATAGAAAAGACAGTATGCAGTGACCAGTTAGGATGAGGATGACACCTCTGAGCAGCCAGCTGCTACACCAAGACATTTTCTGTAGGCATTGTAGCTTCTAAGCAAGAATCAGATTTCGAGGAAGGCTTTTTTTGGTTCTCTGGTCCCTTCCCTTTCCCCCTGTATTCATATTTCTTGTAATGCTCTGCTTTTTCCGCTCATGCTCACTTGATTCCAAGCCCCTTGTTACTGGACAAGGTTCGAGTTTAAGTAGTTGATTCTCTACAGTGAAAAAAAAAAAAAGGCTTTGCTGCTCTGAAAGGCTCTAATGGAGTGCGAGACGCAGGGTGGAAAGGTGCGAGGGCTTCCCCTGCAAGTCGCTGGGCACATCGACGGTAGCTCAACTGGCCATTTTATACGCCCAGGAAAGATAACCATGGGCTCCGGTTCCGTGATTTAAGCGATGAAAGAGAATGTGAAACAGGGTATAGGGTCGAATTATAGGAAGTTAAAAGCCTGGATTTCATGCTTGAAAATGATTCATTTATAAATGGTTAAACTGAAGCTAGAAGAGGTGGGAAAAAAAATCACTTTAACAGCTTTTTAGGGGTCTAGGAAATCCTCTTTTTCTGCCCTTTTTCTGCCCAACTAGCTGTCTTGGCAAAGTCAAGTTACTTCAGATTCTTGTATTTAATACCTCAGGTAACAGTCCAGGCAGGCTACCTTAAAAAAAAAAAAAAGTAGGGGCGGGGGGTAGGAAAGCAGTTTTTAGTGTTAAGTCAAACTAAAATGTACCACTGAAGAGGTAGTTCCTCGCTCCTGTAAAACAACCATGGCCTGGTAAAGCCGCCTTTAATGGCCTCTTTCCTCCACCACAGAGACTGTGCCCGGCTCCTCTCTGGGCCTGAGCCTCTCGCCACTCTTCCAAAGGATAAACATTATGCCCCTGCGGGACACAGCGAGCAGGGGGGTCGGGAGGCGTCGCCGGGGCACGCATCGCCTCGCTGGCTGTGCGCCCGCCGCGGGACACCACGACGGCGACCGTTGGGCCACGACGGCGACCGTTGGCCGCGACCGTCTGGCCACGCCCCCTCCTCCCACCGCGCCTCGCCTCCTCAGGCGGCCGGGCGGGGCGGGGCGGGGCGCGGCGCGGCGGGGGGCGTGTCCCCGCGGCGCGTACGTGCGTCGGTGGGGGGCGTGGCGGCGGCGCGGCCGGCGCTGGGAGCGGGCACGGGCGCGGGGCCGGGGCCGGCTCGGACGCGACGGTGGCGGCTGCCCAGCCCGTGTATCCGCGGGGACGTGCGCGCGGCGACGGCGGCGGCGGAGCGCGGCGGCAGGACGGTGAGTGCAGCCCCCGCTCCAGCGGGCGGGCGGGCGGGCGAGCGAGGGAGCGAGCAACAGGTCTTGCGGGCTGCCCGCGCCGCCCCGGGGCCCTGGCCGCGCAGGCCTGCGGCGCTCGGGGCCGCCCTGGCGGCTGCAGGTGCCGCCGCCGCGGAGCGCGTGGGGCCGGCGGGCCTTGCGGGGGGGAGCTCCGGTCTTCCGGGGGCGCTCGGCGGAGGCGGCGCAACAAAGAGCGGCCGGCGGCAGCGACAACAGCGGTAAGGTCTGCCCCGAGTAATGCCGTGAATTGGGGGCCTCGGAGGGGAGGCAGCTCTCCGGGAAAAGGACAGGGAAAAACAACCCCCAGACGGAGCGCTCAGCGCTATGAAAAGGGGGAAGACTCAGCTTGGAGTCTCTGTCTGGGAAATTTGGGTATAAACTGACTGTTGCACTCACTTACCAGGACAAAATACTCGTGTTCTGCATAACTGGGCTGTAGTCGAGCTTTTGAAACGGTGACCGGGGTTTTTCTTCAAGTGCTGCTGCTTTGGTGCATGGCTCCAGGGCCTCAGAGGGGCCAGGGTGCCCCTTTGGAGGATTGAGGTGTTTTCCCTGAATTTTCTAAGAATAGGGTGCCTTTGATGTGCCTCTGATTAGGCATCCACACCTACGATCTTTTCTTTTAATCTGTCATCTGAATTTTCACAAATGCTGCTGCTTTTTTCTTTCATCATAATCGTCTTAGAACTCTAGTTGCAGAATTAAATATCCATTGCTTTGGAGTGTAGCTGTCTGTTATACACGTATAAACTGATTTCTAACCTACTGGGATCCAAAAGCCCTCTTTATTTGACATGCTAAAGTGTTAACTAATGATTAATAGTGTAGATGGTTTAACAAGATATCAAATATTTATATTGCAGCACTTTGTGAACCAGGGTACTAGGATGTTAAATTTAATTAGCGTTGTTAATATATGATCACTCCTTTCAAAGGAGTTCTTTCAAACTTTGCCTCCTGCCAGTGCATGTCGTGTTTCCTCACAATGTCTGGAATAGCTATGGGTAGTAATTTTTGTTCCATAGAAATCAAATGATGATAAAGATGATCATTTTACTTGAATTTTATTGAATTTCTTTTTACAAGATATAGACTTGTTTTGAAAAGTTAATGAAAATATTTTTTCAGTAAACTGATGTAACCTTTTTAGGAGTTTGCAGGATTTGGCTGGGCCATTGAGGGGTGCCAACCCTCTTTCGTTACCACAGCAGCATGTGAGGCAGAAGCAGTAAAAATGTAATGTAGAGGTCAGCATTCATACCAAGGCTTATGGACATGTAAAACTTAATGTAGCCTGAAGTTCTTATGTATCCATATTTTTTTCCCCGTGCAAATAACTACATTTTCATAACACTTCTTTGCTACTTTTTAATTAAAATCTCTTCCTACCATTTCAAGTTGTAGCCTTTTAAAAATCCTGGGGCATTTGTAGATGTGAATTCTCTTATGATGTCTTCTGAAAGACTGAGGCTTAACATGAAATAGTAACAGTTGTAACTACCTGTCTCAGCTATTCAGTTTTGTTGATTTGTACTTCTGATTAAATACATTTCTATTAGAACATTAGGCTTTTAGAATTCTGAAGGCTAAGAATTCAAGCAGTCTGCTGCTGCTTAGAAAAAGAAGTAATCGGTGTCTGTGTTCATATTTAAGATTCTTAAGCTGTAGCATCTGGCCATTAAAAAAAGAGAAATCTTTAATGTGACAAGTAGTGGTGTAGACTTAGTATTATGGCATTCAGAGCACCAAAGTAATTATTACTTTGTTCATTCATCAGAAAACCTCAAAATGTCTCTTAAATATTTATTTAATGCTGTTGGTTTCTTAATGGGCAAAGTGAGACATTTGCATATTTGAAAAGATTTGCTGGTACATTCATGATAGAAAACTCACCTGATGGAAACATGGCCTATTCTGTGATTTTAAAATCGATTTACTGGCAGCCTACTGAAGTGCTTTATTCAACACGGCAATTCTGGCGAACAAGTGTTTTATGTTTGGTATCTTCCTCTCTGTGCCTCTAACATAACTATGTGGTGAAATGCTTTAGAAGTAGCTCAGATCCAAGTATGGAGCAGAATTCTAAGCATATAAGTTATTTATATGTCAGGATATTTTTAAGTAAGCCTTACAAAGTAAGCATAAATTAAGCATACCTATTGTTAGGCATTTGTTTTATACTCCCAAGGATGTCTAATTGCATACTAATAAAAACACTGTAACTCTAAAAATATATGTCAGTTGAATGAGAAGACGAGCAGAGGTAAGGTTAGTGACACACAAATGATTTGGATAAGGAATGACTCTAATCTTTAAAGCAGTAGACAAAGATGGGGGCAATCCTGCATACTTTTTTTCTGCAGAAGAATTATGTGATGTTGCCTCTCTAACAAATAGTTTGAATACTTTTCCAGGATGTTGAAGTTCAGGTTCAGATTGCTCTACTTCTGGTGGGAATGTGAAATCTACACCCGGGTGTTTGGATGTGAGGCATTTCCAAACATGGGAGAGTTTCATTCCTGAGGAGTGATATTCCATTTGGGGCAGGAGCAGGCAAGGTATGTAGCCCAGGGGCCAGCTGGGGGGCAAAATGATCAGTACAGATCGATGATTTGCACCCGGCTCTGCTGCACATGGGCCAAGTGTTGAATGAGTAAGAGGAAAGGAATATTTTTGTTGTTCTTGTGTGGAGTTAAATCTGGGAGTTTAAGTCTCTGTTACTTCTCTCTTTGTTTCTTTTTGGCTGAATTGGCCATTTGCCACTCATGTTTAGTTTTAGACATTGAACAGCATCTATAACTTAATCTTTTCAGTGCATAAGGGAGCTTGGTTGCTCATCTGAGGGTGGTGTAGTCTAGTAAGTGGCAAGACATTTACATTCTCTTGTGGATCTAGTTCCACTTACAAGATGAGGAATAAGGAGATACAAAAATGTAATTGTTTCAACATACCTATAATTACTATCTGCTATATGAGGATCACTGCAATGCATTATGTTTCCTTAAGTGATTTGCCTATTGCGTTATGTATCAGTTATGGTAGGCCATAATTATCTTATAAACAAAAATGATGAGTAAGAATTGAAGCAACTTTCTTTTAACATTTTTAGTACTTCATTTTGCCTCAACTCTTTCACTTTCTGCATTTCTTCTCTAGATTTAGAGGAAAGGTTTGCTAAAAAGTATGTGTGACAGTGTTGTCAAGCTAGCTTGTAGACAAATATGTTAGAAAACAAACTATGAATTTCATCCTTGTATTGCCCTAAGGTTCATATTATGGGCGAGCAGTGGGAAAGTACTGGTTTATTTGAGTGTAAAAGAGGAGTCAAAAGGCTCTCAAATGTTTTTCAGAAAATAAATTTATTACAACTGCGGCTGATTTCTGGGAAGGGTATTTTAAGGGATAGAAGAGTAAAATGGTCCTTTACAAAAGCTGTTAGCAGTGCTCAAGTATTTCATAGAAAATATTTTTGCATCTAAAGACCACACTTGAGTATTAACATCAAGTGCTGTGTTAAAAGTCACTGTGAATTGCCTCTTTTTAATAAGGTTTTCAGTGATACCTTTATGCTCTCCAGAGTGGTGAATTCAGCAAAACTAAAAACCTTCGATAAGGAGGAAGTGCTGGTGCAACCTCAGCAACTGCTCTTTGACCTGGCAGTAGCTACGGGGAGGTGTCTGTATGCATTCCCGCTCTGTTTCCAGGGACAAGTATGCATTTTAAAGTCAGGAAGGAGAGTAGAAAATAAGTACTGATTTAGGCACCAGTAGTATTGTCGTGATTTCTCATGAAGTTCTGATAACAAACATTTTGTCCTCAAAGTGGGAGGAGGGCATGTGTATTAGTGCCTGAAAGAGGTGCTTCTCATTTCAGTAGCATGTTATGAAGAATGGCATGGATTTGTATACAACCATGTTGTTAGCAGTGTGACAGCAATACGAGTGGCTTGCATTTACTGAGGGATATATGAAAGAGTAACAAAACTTAAAATGTTCATCTTGTTCAAGGTTGAAAGACTGATAAAATGCAAATAGAATGATGCTTTAGTAAAATTTAGTTCAGAGAAAAGAAATTATTTCATTTGATGTTTCTCACTGCTTGTGTTCCCATGATCTTACTCACAGTTTGGGTGATGGAGATCAGCTGATCAGCTCTCATCTCAGTCAGTATTCAAGAATATAACCATGTTTTCTGTTAACTGGGACGAGCTCTGTAGTCAAATCCATGGAAGGTAGTATGCCTTGACAACTCCTTTTCACAAAATTACAGAATAGTCAAGCTTGGGAAGAACCTCTCTAGATCATGTAGTCCAACCACCCTGTTCAAGCAGGGTCATCTAGATCACATTCCACAGGATCATGACCAGGTAGGTTTTGAGTATCTCCAGCAAAGGAGATTCCTCAGCCTTGCTGGGTAACCTACTCAGGGGGTCTATCACCCTCACAGTCAGGTAGTTTTTCTCATGTTCAGATGAAACTTCCTGTACTTGCATTTGTGCCTGTTGCCTCTTGTCCTATCACTGGGCACCACTGAAAATAGTGTAGTCCCCTCCTTTCCTATATGTTATTTGGAGGCTGGTGTGGCAGAGGGAAGCATCTTTTCTTCATGATGGTTATGGTACTGAGCTGTTAAATTCTTCAACACGGAAGATCAGATCAGGATAACACTTTCTTTAAAATATGGTGCCTAAAGCTAAGGGCTTGACCTTAACATCAAATCAGGTAACGGCCCTCAAAGTCCTGGCTGAATACTTGTGGTTAGCCTGGTTTATCTTGCTTTATCAAATTACTGTTGATTTATCTGCTACTGTTAATCAAAATTGAGACAGGTTATGTGTGGAGATAGACTAATCGTGGATTAATACAGTGCACGTCAGCTGTCTTAAGAAAATCAAAGCTGCTTTTGTAGAAGAGCATTTAACGGGTTGTGCTGAACAGAAGTGCAAGTGTTTTACTGGCAAAAAGGATGTGACACTATTTCCTATGGTGAATATGTCCTGTTTCCTAAATGTTCTCCCATCTCTGAGGTCAAAACTTGTGCTTTGGGCTAGGCATCCTTAGGTTTTCAAACCGCAGAGCATTAGCACTGTATTATTCTGTATTGATTTGACTTCATGGGTATGTATGTCTTCGTTTTCTGAGAGTGAATTACTCTTTTTCCAGTGTTTGAAAGGATATATGATGTCAGCAGATAAACTGAGTCCTGTCTCCCCTGTTAGTGGGAGAATATAGTGTTACTGGATGTCACGTGCTTTTCACAGCATTAGCTCCTGTAGGATCGAGCGGTGAAAGAAGTGCTTAGTGCTACCATGCAGTTATATTTACATCATCTTTAAACAGTATTAAAAATTCTCAAATGCAGGAAAGAAGGAACATGAGTGGTCATTGAAGTGGATATAGGTATTTAAAAGTTGTTGTTGCAGGATAATGTGTTCTAAATTTGTAACCTAATTACTTATAGAAATAAGATAAAAGCTGATCAGCTTGGCATTGTCTTCCTGGGCTGAGTAAAGAAGTGACTTATGAGACCAGCAGTATTTACGGTTTGGTTTTGACCAAACCAGAATCGTCTGTTTCACAGTTCACTTCTTTTTTCAAAAGTTGCTAAAATGCTTCTTGAGCTTCAAACTCTTGTTAGATTAGTGGACTACATTTTTTTTTCCCTACTGTATTATCACTTTTTGATTCCCACCCTCCACCCCTCCCCCATTTTTATCATATTCATTGAGTGTGTTCTGTGTTTTTTCTCTCAAGACTTTGACTCCTGTGATACAATCTCTTCCTGGCACATGTTTCTTCCAGGTGTTAGGATGAGTACTGGCTACAACTACTAGAGTGTAGTACTTGTGTTCTGGGAGGAAAAATGGCTGTCGGGGCTTCTAGAGCCTGATAGACACTTTCTGCCTTTTAGCTGGCTTAGATTTTTTTCTCCATTGCCTCAGCAAATAAGACAAAAAGAAAGGAAGTGGGATTGCAAAGAAAGCTAAGAATCTGAAAAACATATGTCATTTGTCCTTTCAGAAGAAAAAATCCAAAGGGTAGTTCTAAGATAACTGAACAGGAGAAAAGCTGTTCGAGAGAGGTTATTTTGACATATATGGTAGGTCATTTCTTTCTTTAACCTTTTGCCATTTTTCAGTTAAGGAGAAGTCAAAATGAATTGCAGCTGAGAGCTATTTCTCTCTGACTAAAGAATAAACCCTGTACTCTGTATCTCTGCCTTTAGTTGTGTGATGCTTTAAGGCAGTAGTTAAGATTTATTTTGCCCTATTCCTTATGAAATAATTGTTATAAATTATTTCTACTTTCATATCAGTGTCTTTTTTTTTTTTTTTTTTTTTTTTTTTTTTTAGACTAGCAAATCTATAACTATGACTGTTAGGGAGTAATCCTATGATTGATTTGAATAGGTAGGTTGTATCGTTTTTCCTTGGATCGATCTTGTTTTAGTGTGACCTTTTTGTATCTTTTCTGCTAGGTTTTTTGCAGCATTTCTGTAGCTCACTTTCTCACATTCTGTACTTCTGCAGACATTCAAACATGGATCTTAGAGCTGACATTCTCTAAAGAGACAAGATGGATAATAGTGGGAAGGAAACAAAGGTTATGTATTGGATTGCACCACTCCTACACTCTCAAATCTTATGACCTTTTGCTTTCTCTTTTCTATCCTATTACTGTATAGCATCTTAAAGTTGGATTGGCCTGTAAAGTAGTACCTATACTTAGCATTTCTTTCCTTCTGCACTGCCGTCATGCACTGTATTCTTTAGGTCTTATGATGCTCTTGTTCTCTTACCTCAGCACTGATGTATTCAAAGTTACCCCTTCTATTTCAGTGTGAATTTTCTATGCAAGAATGAAGTTGAACAGGAATACTGTTTTTTATGATCATGATATTAATGATGACTGTTATCTAGTAGTATGGAAAGGAGAGTAGTCCAGTACCAGTAGCTCCAAAAGTAATTTTTGGCAAGTGAGTAATGGGGTTATTACATATCTATGAAGTGTAATAGAATTGGAGGAGTTTCTTAGTTTCTGTAGAACTGGTGAGAACAGATTTTTCTTAGAAAATTATTTTTAACTGTAGTATCTGTTTGCTATACTTTTATCTAGTGTGAGTGACAGCTGGAAAGCCAACCAAGTGTTGACTGTATCAGCAAAGACATTGAGAAGATGACAGAAAATACCGTATTGTTGCTGTGCGAAACTGTCTTACTCTTGTGTGCAGTTCAGATCTCTACATCTAAGGAGGTAGGCAGCAGTAGAATCAAAGTGCAGCAAAAATATCCAAGGGAATGGAGCCCTTAGAAGATACTAAAAGACTGGAACTTCTCAGTTTGAAGAGAAGGCTAGACAGAAATATGATGAGGGTTTCAGGAAAAAGTCAAGACTCCAAGGCTGTGGAGCTTGCAAACGCAGGGTGCAGTTGTTTAATGTCTACTGTCCTTAATTCATCTAATGTCTTTAATTCAACAGTTGTGGATGCTTGGGGGAATACAGGTTATCCTCAAACAGCGTATCTGGTAGCCTCTGACAGAATTCCGGGCTTGGGAGACCACTGGTCTGAGTGACCCTGTAGGTCATTTCTCATATTCTTACTCTAATTGTGCAGAAGCCAGATTTTACTTCTTACTGAAATTTGCTCTCAAAAATGTTACCACATTTACCTGTTGTCAGGTAAATGCCAGAATATGCCATCCAGATACTGTACTACACTAGACTAGAAGCATGTAACAAGCTAGTCAAAAAGAAGGGAGGAACTAAAAAGCTGGGAAGCCCTAGCAAGGGAGGGTAATAAAAGCTCAGGCTCAGTTGAAAATCTTGATCTGTCCACTGAGGCAGTCAGGACACCGCTGTGAACTCCTCTCTGCAAAAATAGCATATTTGGTGTCATCACTGGGATTCCAGCAGCTCAGTTTTGATGAATGGACAGGTGAGGCTGTTACAAATACAGTTTCATGATATTGCATTTAGGGTTTATTTGCTGTACCTGTTTGGAAAGGAAAAGTGATCTTAAAACTTAAAAGTTCGGTTTAAAGTGGTGGGAGAGGATAGTCTGCAGAAGCAAAGTGTACACACTTTTTTTTTTTTTTTGAAGCTTTGCATATGTTTTCCATAGCTAATCAGTGGTGTTTCCTAATTTATAAATACTGAATGTTTGGTCTTAATGAGTAAGTGCTAGGGTGATAACCACACAGTGCACTCTTAAAGATTTTCATTTAATGGAAAGTATAAAATGTGAAACACCACCTCTCTAGTAGTAAAGTATTAAATATTTGCTTTTTTTTTTTTTTTTTAATTTAACAACTTGAGTTGCAAACTTGAATTTATGTGTACTTGTTCCTCTAAGTTGCTTTCTGAATCCTATTGGTGAGAACTTCATACAATTTCTCCTCTTGTCAATATTTCTAAAGTATTTTCTATACAAATATTTGATGAATGCAGCTGCATACCTAAGTGGCTGTAGCAAATGTAGACTAGTTTTGTGTTCTAAGTGCACACTCTTATTGGATCTTAGAAAAATATTTAACATTGTTCTACTGTTCCTTCTAGTGCTGCTTCTGACCACTGTAGATGGGACTCTGTGATAATTAACATTCCATGCAAAACCTCATTTTTTTTTTCTTAGAGCTACTTTAAAGCTGAGTGTTTAGGCTTTAAGGTACATAATATGACTAAGTGGAGCCTGTTAATTACTAATCCTTTAAGTTTACATTATGCTTTTGACACTGCTCTTGTGAGAGCAATTTTTTGTTGCTGTTTGGATGGGTTTGTGATGAGTGGTGCATCTGATTCTACTTATCAAAAAAAACCAAGGTTGTTGGTGATATACAAGTCAATTTTCACCCTTTCCTGTTCACCTCCTCTCATCTAGTTCATCACTTACAGAATTGTCAGAAAAGTACTTGTTTCTCTGTCATTTCAGTGTGGTGTGTGAAGGAGAGGGCCAAACTAAGGTTTGGGTCCCAGCACTGAAGTAGCCGAGGTGTCAGTACACATTTATTCCTGCCAACCCTGCTTTGGGGATCAGTGACTTCTGACCTGGAGTTGGGCAGAGTCTACAGCCAAGGATAGTAACTTAATCTGCTGCAACAAGATTTTCTAGAGCTTGTCTATCAACATCTTTAAATTAATCTTTCATCCCTTCAGCTCAGCCTATTTTTCAGACTTATTTTCTTCTTTACTTGAAAAAGATCGTGCAAAGAAATAACAATTGGCCTGGTATCCTATAATGACTTTTTGCAAGGACCTCCATTTCTAACTTCTGACTTGTGCTTGGGGGTTAATAGCTTTCTCCAAGTATATTATTGCTGTACGTACAGCATTTTAGGTGTTAAGGATTAACATATGGTTATATTAATATATTCTTACAGTTGTATTCCTGAAAACTTTTATTTAATAGTTGCAATTTGCTTCAATTTCTGGATTTAAAAATATACCGAGCAGAAAGGCATTACCTTAACTCAGTGTACATAACCAGAGCATGGGCAGAACCAAACTCAAAATAGAGGCATTGGTAATAGGAGATATTGATAATAGATTTATCTAAAACAAATTGTCTTGTGAATAGGAACCACTTGAATGCGCTTTTAAAGTTTACAGGAGCAAGGAAAAAGTGTATTCATTGATTTAATTTGTTAAAACCTAAAATTCACTTGTAAAACATTCCTGTTTATGTTCAGAATTCCAGAATTGGTCTTGAGACATGGTGGATGAATATCTACAATGCTTTTTAGTCAGTGGGGATATGGTATGTTCTGGTTTCAGTACTTGAAAATTGTTAGGTAAAATTTTATTGGAACTTGCATACAGCTGTGAATATTAACTAAATATCTGGAAATACAAATCTTGTCGTAAGTATAAAGATAACAGATTTTTCTCTGGAGTAAGTAAATATTTTTCTTTTTAATTTAATATAGGAGCTGGCTTTAGACTGACACTACTTCCTGAATAGATAAGTACCTTCCCATGGATAGGTCAAATGAAAAAGCACATTCAAACTCAGAATTCCTGCAAGTGGTGGGTGAGGTCTGTCCATTTGCACCCCAAACCATGGGACACCTAAATATTCCTAGTTTTGCTCTATTATTTTCTGAAGAATGTTCTCTATAAAAAAAAAAATTGTTTTTGCAGGCATTTTACCGTGGTAGAACAAAATTCTATTCTGCTCGTACTGCTGAACTGATGTGCTTTTTCAGGGATTGGACAACGTTGAGACTCTAGTAAAAGACAACTCCTCTCAAAGACTTTCTTAAATAAAATCTAGTGTCTATATTTACTAAAATCTAGTGAGTGTATATGTCAGAAGGACAAAAGGATTGCAATTCCCTAGACTTTACTTTGGAAACTGAAGGCAGTATCATAGGTACTGAGGTTCCTGGGTGACATATTTGTTGTTTCCACTGAGAATCACTACTGCCTGCTCCATTCGTTATTCTCAGCTTTTCAAATGAGCTTGAGGGATAAGCTGACCTAAATTGCATCATAATTTGAGGTGACAAATACGATGTAGTGGCTAGTGAGTAATCTGTATCCCAACTAGTTCTTTGCTATTTTCTAAGGTGTTGTCGGTAAGAAACAATGATAAAACTGTCAGGACTGAGAAAAGATCAGGCATACCAGCTTTGAATTGCCTCACTAACCCAGTTGGTTGATTTGGCACTGAAGATTAAACCCAGTGACCTCCCTTGCAGCCAATTACTCTGAGTAATTGGTACATGAGCAATGTTGCTGTGCTTGTTCGAGTGGCCAGTCTTTGTTAATTTGAAAAATACACATATTTGGAAAAAAAAAGCTGTTTATCAGGCTGCAAGCAAAATGCTAAAGTTGCTGAGGTGTTCTTGATGTGTTTGAGAAAAGTCTGTGTGTGGTTTTTTCAGTTTTGTATTTTCTACTGAAAAAATCTCGAGATCAAGAAAACAGGGCGAGAACCTGTCTTCTCACATTGCAAGTTTAGAAAGCAAAATCTTGTTACATGCACTGTGTGATTAAAAAAGGTTTCAAGTGCTCAGAGGGCTGGGAGGAGGGAAAGTCGCATGCAAACGGCTAATAACAAACCCCTGTGTAAGGTGTTAGAACAGTCATGGAGGTGCTTTTTTTTCAGTTTATTTCCATGTAAGGTACTTCTGCTGTTCAGCCCTAGCCCTCCTGGGTTAGTATTTGTAGATTTTTAGACAATACAATTTATTATAGTGACTTCATTGTTCAAGCTGTCTTGGCCTTCTTGGAGGATGAGTATTGCACCATATCTTTATTATTATCTTCATTTGAATACCAGGCTTAGGTAAGCTCTAAAATATGAAGACTCACTTTTGTACCTCTGACTGTAAAATACAGGACCCCAGTGTTTGCCATTACTTTTTGAGCCTTCCTACTATAATGCAA
The DNA here is from genome assembly GCF_059628265.1 of Tinamus guttatus. Classification (NCBI taxonomy): domain Eukaryota; kingdom Metazoa; phylum Chordata; class Aves; order Tinamiformes; family Tinamidae; genus Tinamus; species Tinamus guttatus. The sequence continues at coordinate 1,619,423 of NW_028289210.1, read as the reverse complement.
ATAAGATATTTATAAAAATGATTTTAGATGAAGATGTAAAGACTGTGAAGTCTTTTTTTATTGGGGTTTTAAAATGTATTTTATTTTTTAGCCATTGTCCTGAGCGGTACTTAGAAAACTGTGCTAGAAAAATTCTATTAATTGTCCTGCATTCAGGTCAGACCTCTTGATTATACTCAACTGCCCATTTTTTAGAGTTTCTTTTTACTCATTCATTATGAAAAGAATTACAGTAGTCTGAGGTCCTCCCTTACCCTTTCTAGTGAATTAGGAAATGAGGGGAGACAACAGTATTGCCCTATCAATATAATGTAGCTACTTGCAGTGTGTTCTTAGTTTTTCAGATGTTTGAATCCTTTTGTGTCTTATGCTCAATAAAAACTTGAAGTTATGACTTTAAGTTAGTAACTTATTTTGTAAGCAAACCAGTTCTTTCTTACCAAACATTCTATTTTTTTTTTTAAGTGATCAGTTTAACTTCTGTAGGCAGAAGTTAATTTTCTTATTTTACATATAAAAAGGCATGTAAAATAAGGTTTTTTTAATTTCTTTTATTTCATGTGAAAGCGTTGATGCATCTCTAGTAACTCACATTGCTCGTATTCAGATTTTTTTTCTCTTAAAAGGTGAAGGTGTGTTTGTTTTTTTTTTTTGCATAAAAGAAAAATGAAACTCTATAAATAATCTTGCTTGATCTTTTTAGAGAGCAGTTTATTTTTACTAAAAAGGATCAGGCATTTTCGTATAATGTGATCTAATATTTCTATTAAAATTGTTAGCAGACTTTCTAATATATTTTTATATAAGTCTCTGTACAGGACTGCCCTGCCTTTTATTCCTGAAGTATTAGTAAAAGTTATTCCATCCTACTAGCAACTGATTATTTAAAACAGTCAGAGGTAATTCAGGTAAATGTAAAGAAAATGCTATTTAAACTGTAGCTTTTCTCACTGAATTATATTATTGGGTTGATCAATTCTAATTGATTTTTAATTCACACTTTATCCAAAGTGCCAAACTTCCCATTTGGAAATGGGTGTCAGAAGTCCTAATCCAAGTAGATATGTTTGGATGCATTTGTGAAGTTGTTCTCTGAGAAAGCAAGTTGTTCTCATTGGCATCTTGGCTTTATCTGACATACAGGGTAGGCAAACTTCTTAATTTCTCTTTCAACCTCTGGGTGTTTCTTTCTTCCTTTGTTTGAAATCTTTGCTGCTAATCACCCAGGACTTTTTGGAGTGTTTCTGGCTTTTGTTTGTTCTTTCACTTGAGAATGCTTGCACTTGAGTTTCTTGTATTGACTTTGTCTAATTTCCTATGCATAAATTGACTCATCTACCCCTGATAAGAGGTAGTACTGCTTTTTGCAAATCTGTAACTCATCATAAATTGCAACTGTATTGCAGGAGTAGATGAAGTTATTATTTTACACGTAGATGATCTAACTTTACAACTGTTTGTTACTGGCAGTGGGAGGTTTCTTTCTACTGCCTTTTTATTGCACTAGTTTCACTTGTGGAGGGTGAGGCAGGGGCTTCAGAGTAATAGGAGAACTGTCTCTATTCTGCAAAATCGTATCCTCAGCTTAAGTGAGAAGAGTGGCTGTAATTGAGACTGTCATGAGTCATGGGTATCTGCACAGGCTTAGAGGAGAGTGCTCTGTGCTTCATGTTAGACTGCTCCAGTGCATTGGGGGAATATCCTGCTGTGAAATCTTCAGAAAGTATGTTTAGAAAACTAAATTCAAAAAACAAAACTGCTATACAAGAAAAAGGTAAGGTATTATTGAGGTTTGCTGAGCAGAAGCAAGGAGACATAACTAGAGTCCTTGATGAAGACACTGCAAATGTGTAATATGACAATATTAAGATCCAGTTGAATTTTCAATAAAAGTTACTATTTCTTAGGGTAACTACACTGAAGACTTGAGAGTAGGTAGCTGTGCTGTCATTGCCACTGTGAAATGTTAGTGTGGCCAAAACCAAGTTTTGAATGCAAAATTTCCTGTTTTTTTCTATGACTTGCAGGGGAGGTGTATCAGGCTTTGTCAAAAATTCTACTTCCATAACCCGTTCAACTTAACTTTCATTGTGTATCTTATATGTGAGTCAGGGAAAGGACAGAGGTAGTTTCCAGGGCAGCATATCAGAATAGTGATATTGGCACTGTGCCCTGTACCCAGTTAGAATTTTTGCTGTCTTGGTTTTGTCATCCTAGTCTTACCCTTTGGCAGTGAATCCTGCTTAAGAAGAAGAAGGAGGTGGTGGTTTAGAGTGATTCAGCTTTCCTAATGGATTGATTATTGAGTGAAAATTTACCTGAATTTCTCCATTCATCAGCTTTTGTTCACACCATTTAGTCTTAGACTCCTTTTTTCATCTTTCATTTGTACCTTTTTATGGAAAAAAAAAAAGTGGATCCATCATCACTCTCTAGAATACTACAATCAGGCTCTAGCTAGTGGTGTTCTCTGGAGCAATAATTTTATGTATCAACACCTGGTTTTGCTGCAGGGCAAGACTGCTGAGGATCTGTGTGGAAGTGAGCCTGTTCAGGGATAAAAGTATTGAGAATGTGTTTTCTGTCAGGATCAGTGGTGAAGACATGATGGTGACTGAGGGGGAGGTAGGGCCTGAGGGTAACAGGGGGAGTAGCACTAAGGCTAACCAGAGGAAGTAGGCCCGAGAGTAAACAGAGGGTAGCACTGAGGGTAAAGAGGAGGTGTACCGATTTACCTTCAGTCCCCCTGTTTACCCTCATTCCTACTCCCCCTGTTTACCCCTGGTGCTTCTCTCCCTCTTTAAACTCGGGCCTACTCCCCCTGTTTACACTATGTGCTGCTCCTCTTGTTTACCCTCGGGTCTACTTTCCTACTAGTTTACAGGGGGAAGTGCTACTGGGGGGGGCATAGGCCCAAGGGCAGACAGGGGGAGTAGGCCTGAGTTTAAAGGCGGGGAGTAGCATTGACTGTAAACAGGGAGAGCAGCACTGAGGGTAAAGAGGGGTGTAGGCCGGAGGGTAAATAAGTTGACTGGGCTTGAGGGTAAAGTAGGGTTAAAAATGCACGTTATAAGTGATAAAATTATCAGCATCTTGTAGAGTATTTAAAGTTTTAGAGGTTACAAAGAAATGCCCTTAATTTGCTTTACATTTCTCCAAAGTTTTTTCAGTATTTTTGTGAAATATTATTGAAAGGAGATAGAATTATTTTGAGTTTTGCAATTGGAAGGAAAACATGGTCCTTGTTTAGGACATCGCCTGCAGTAGTTGAGAGCTGTTGCTGTCCCTACTTCATAGGGAGGTTATTTCTGTCCATACCATCCAGATGTTTGTCCTTATGGTTGATCATGGTTTTCCTTGCAAGCAGGGGCCCACCTAGTGCCTTCACCTCCCTGTTTATTTCTTCTTGTTCTCTTCCCACTGCTTTTTGGTGTTATTTTTCTGTATTCAGCTCTCTCATTCAATCAGTTTATCTCAGAAAGAAAAGAAAGTGTGTAGGCCCATTCCAGAGTACTGCTGTTTGATTCTTCTTGTTTCAATTATTTTTGAATTTTTTAGGTATTCGTAACATTTGTTTTAAGCAGTATTTTGATATGTAGAAGGCACAAAAAGTCAAACTATAAGCAATCTTGACAAGTATTGCCCTGATTATTTACTGAAAGGGAGTAGGGTGAGGGTAAAGAATGATTTGGAGATCTTCAAAACCCACCCGGACGTGACCCTGTGCCATGTGCTCTGAACGTCCCTGTTTGAGCAGGGGTCTTGGACTAGATGATCTCTAGAGGTCCCTTCCAATCTCAACCATTGTGTGATTCTTTGATTCTGCGGATGTTAGCCTCTACGGCAAATTTGGGTAAAGATTTTTTTCTTTGGATAACTTTGCTTCCCAGAGTACTTCAGTATTGGGTAGTGTTACTAATCCTTATCTGTTTAGTCCCTGTATGAGAGGGCAGCATCCAAGAATGTAATTTTGCTGAAGGGACACAAAGCACTCCTTAAACTCTGAAGTTTGTGTTTTTAGCATACATAAAAATATTAATTTAAGAATACCTTATGCCCGGAGTGTTGCCATTCTTTTTTTATTCAGAGGATTAATATGGTAAAACCTGTTAAGGACTCATTTTCTCAAGGCTTTTTTCTTTAACCCAAAGTAGAACTGCCAAATATGCAGCTTACATTCTTAGATAAGCTTAATTATGGGAATTTTGGCTCTTTGGTTTTGAATTTAATAGTGGTTTATGTTCAGTTGGATGGTATCCGCATGTACTTATAAAGATTAAGCTTCTAATAGGTTTGTTCCAAAGGGATCAATACTCTGACTCTTCAGGAATTAAGCTGAGCAGTGATTACTGAAGACACTGCCACCTAAAGTGGCTCTATATTGACTTTGTTTTAAGTTTATCAGCAGGATTATTTTTGTGAACACTGAATTCTTACTTTCTAAATTGGCTTTGGGGGTTTGAGGAGGTTCTGTTTTGTTGTTGTTTTTTGTTTTTAAAGAGATTGAAGCTGTGTTGGTGTAACACACAAACATGTTTACATTGTTGGTATGTAGAACTTGTACAAATGCAATCTCCTGGTATTTAAGGGATTGGGTGTGTAATTGATTCCTCTGAGTATTGCTCAATAACTTTTTTCAAATATACTCTTAATATTTAGTGCCCTTTATGTGTTGGTATACAGCTTGCTTCATTGATGCAGAGAGATCCTGTGTTCCTGACTTGGAGCCATTCTTTCCTTCTTTACATTTTCCCAATCTGAAAATTGCTCAGATCTAACAATGGCACCCAGAGGAAAACTGAGTATAGTTTCTTTGCCCTAGCAAAAGAGATGGGCTATGAAAGTGCTTTTATTCTCGTATATGGTTTATATTGTATGTAATAGTGCTTTTATATTCTTGTGTATGGTTTGTGGAAGTGTTTCTATCGGGGCTTTATCTCAATTTGTCTACTTGTTAAAACTAGGCTCAAGAGTTCGTTTACATTTAGAAGAGGGGGAGAAAAAAAGAACTTTTTCAGAATACAAAAAGCCTCAAATTTTGGCTTTTGTGAAGTCTTCATGCATTTTTTTATTATGAAGTCTAATAATGAAGATTATTTAGAGCCTTTTGTTTCTTACAGTGGAATTTTGCTAATTCTTTCTCTAAAAAATATTTTTACAGGCTTTTCTCATGATCTGCTACTAGGTGGTATAAATTTGTCATCTTGTCATCTTTAGAGCATGGCCAAAAAAAAAGAAACAGGCACGTAATGTAGGTAGTCTTTGTTAGCAAGGTTTCTGTCTGCCTTCGCTGATGCCACATCTAGGCATAGTAACAACACTGAAAGGAGCATCGCAGACAAAACTGCACCATTCAAGGCATGGCTAGCCTGCCCTGCTTGGGACATTTTACAGGAAAAAAGCAAGTAATTTTCCTTAGAAAAGAGAGGAACCTAGGGGTTTGTGGTTATGAAGTGAAAATATTTCCCAGGATAACCTGTGAATTTCATGCAGCAAGTTGTTTGTGATTTTACCCGTTCTGTCACCTTATCTCAGATCAGTGTGGAGATTTAAAAAAAAAAAAAAAAAGTGTTGTGGCATCGCAGACCTGGAGGTCTTAAACATCTTGCATAATTTTCCAGTGCATAACTTGACGATCATAGTAAAAAAAACACTCAGATGAAGTCTTGTTGTTCAGAGTTTGTGGTGCATGTGTGGCTGAGCCCTGGAATATCATTAGCTGTACAGATGTGTATTTTCTGTTCTACACTTCAGAATGTTGATGTTCTGAACTCTGTGTTTTGTCATCAGGAAAAGAATGTCAAAAAAACTTACTTTCTAATTCTTTTTTCAGGTAACTGAGTAATATGCTGACAGGCCTACTAAGGTTAAAGCATTAAAGGCAGCTTACTGTGCTGTCACCCATTCAGATAGCAGTGCCCAAAAAGTTGGACAGACAGTCCTGAGAGGGCAGCCTTGTAATGGAGGGTAGCGCGTGGTCTGTGTTACATAATAGAGACCTTCTGGTGGTCTTTGTGTTTGCAAGGCTCATAGCTCAGTCGTTACAGTTGAACACCTTGGTCCCTCTATCTTGGCTCTTTGAAGATTGATACTTTAGGTAGTTACAAATTTGTAACGTGTTTTTATGAAATTTGGGATAAAATCCTTCAGGGAATATCTGTCTTTGCCTTTTCTTCAAATGATATTTCAGAATGTGATTGCCAGATTCACTAGGTACTAGGGACGAAATTTTTCTTTCTCTGGAGTATTATATATATGACTATATATATATATATAATGTTTTATATATATATATATAGTTTTTGTATGGTGAAGCAGTACCAAGCACTGACATCAAAAATAAGGGTTCAAAAAAAAGGTGGGAGAGGACAGGGATTAGAGTAAGACGAGGGCACAGAAGTCCAGAATGGAATGTATACAAAAAAAAGCTCACTAGAGAGCTAAAATAGCACCAGCACTTTTAATTTTATGGGGAATATGGCCCCAGTTTTAAACAAGAGAAGGCATGTTTACTTTATGGACAATGAAATCTGAAGTCTTAACTGTCTGGGGAAAGGTGATAAGAAATGACCGTCTTGTTATGGTGCTTCTGGCTGTCCTCTGAGATCTGTTAACAGACCCTGGAATTCTAGGAATTTCTTTACTCCTCATTTGTTATGCTCTAAGGATTTCTAAAAACTTGGAGTAAATGCGAAGTCAAGGTAGTTCATTCTTTCTTTCACTGTTCTACAATCTCTTTATTGCAGCTGCTAAAAATCTGTATTTCCTGCTCTCTAAAATACACGCAAACCATACAAAAGTTTCTTGCAGAGCAGAGTTTGATGGTGTTAAAAACATCCTCAAAGCAGTCTATTCAAATGTATGCGTAGTTGTGGCCTATTGCTCTGAACGCCGGAGGATGGTGTGACCAGTTGTAAATACACTTTATTTTGGGGTGCTGGGCTAGTTGATTCTGTAGGCTTCGTCACTTCCACGGGCTGCTCCTTGAAAAGGGTTGTTTCTTGCTTGCTTTTTCCTGTAGCTGCTGTGGAGATTCCCCTCTGCTGTGGGTGGGAACCAGCCCTGAAGAGCTGTTGTAAGTGATCAGAAGGGGTTAAACTAGCTAGGAGTTTGCCAGTGACACAGGACAGCAAAATAGAAACCAAAGGCAAATAATATTTTGTTGGATGTAGAAATGATCTTGGCAGAAGTCTAAGCTTTCTGTCTAGATGCATCTTGATGCCTCCTTCTGGTGTGTTCCTTCTGTCATTGCTGCCCCATTAAACATCTAGTCACCTCAGCTGAAAGTTTTCACCTCTCATGTCTCTATTTGGTGTAAAAATTACAAAGTAAACAATGCAGATGTATAAGATGTATAATAATTAAAACAAAGGCAACTGTCACCATATAAATGAGTGTGTTTACTGTTTATGTTGTCAGTGATTGTTCTTTATTTTGGTTAAACTGGGAAGTATTTTAATTATTAGTGTAACTGAGACAAAAGTTATTTATACCACAGTGGAAGGTCAGAGTTGTTAAGATTGAAGCTCCTTGTTCAGTGGTTTTGCCTGGCCTGCGCTATTGCTTTTAACAGGTTAGTATCTCAGAAGTGAGCTACTTTAATCAAAGATTGTTGCTAAGAGCGCATGCCAGATGTGTGGGTGTTTTTTTTTTTTTTTTTTTTTTTTTTTTTTTTTTTTTTACAGGGATTAAGAATTTAGATAAGATTTAAGTGCTTTTCCCCTTCTCATTTGTGAATGCTATATCTTTTTGAAAAATCACCTGCTTCATTTCTGGATGTTTGGATTTCACTTATTTGAAATGGTATCAGTTTCTGTAGACAAAAGATAGTGAAAAAAGGCTTAATAAAAGTAATGTGCTGTGATGCAACCTGTGTATCTCAAACTCGTTTCACTCACCTGAATTTCTGAGATTTTGAGTCTTTTCAAATGATTGATGTAGAGAAGAGCTACTCCTCTTGCATGCTGCTCTTCAGAGGCTTTGTTGGCATCGTTCCTGCTACTTACAGTGAAGTGCTAGTCACCCAGTGATTGCCCTCCATGCAGCTCCCCCCAGAAAGGTGGTTTTGGACTCCTGGTTTGAGTAATCGTCTCTGCTTCCAGCAGGCTGGAAGAGCGGCTGCCGCTGTCTGGAAACTGCAGGAGAAGTGGCGGAGGGGCCTGAGCGGAGGCATCGCTCACGCATGAGGTAAGTCCTTGGGCGCTGGGCACGAACTCTGTGGGAGCTGACAAAGCCATCACCATGGGGACGGCGGCCTGCTGCCCGGAAAGCTGCTGGAATGCTAAGCTGGAATGCTAAATTGGAGCGCTAAGCTGGGCTCAGCGAGGAGCTCCAGCTGCTGCCCAAGGGGCAGCCCAGGGAGAACATCACCCACGTGCCCCACCGGGCACCTCATCTCCTAGATCACGCACTTGGCAGTGAATCAGTTCTGATAGCAAGAGCAGGGAATAGCAGTTAGAAATCTGGCATTTCCCCTTGAACTTTGAGGCACCAAAACTTGTTTACCCAAGCTCCCAGGCCTGTCGCACTAGATTAACTGAATTTACCTTGCCTCTTCTAGAAACATAGCTAGTAGCCCAGCTTGTGACAAGAAGTTGCAACAATGGCTGAAATGAGCATGAAATGTTATATTAAAGAGAAAATTTAAGTATCTTACTGCAGAAGCACAGGAGCACTGCTTTTTAAAACAGGTTAAAATCCACTCTTGTCTGCCAGATGCACATGAACAGTGTAATTAATGTATACACATACATCGATATAGTATATGACAAGAAACTACAAATGTATCTTGCATATATTTTTACTGCAAAGGTACAATTGCTGAAGAGAGCAATATATTGAATTGATTTGTGCAGCTGTTGGATGATAGGATTTTTATGGTCTTGCTGTTTCACCTTTTTGGCAGGAAATACTTTGTTCATATCTGTTCTCTAACTCATAAATCTTTTCAGGTTGCTAGCAAAGGCAAACTGGCTGGTACTTGAGCTGTGATTCTCTTGATTGCTGTCATTGAATCCACAGACAAGCAGCCTAATAAAACTGAATGCATGTCTTAAAATAGACTACAGTTCTTAAATACAGTTCTTAAATACGCGTGGTACAAAAATGAATTTACGATTTCCCAGTCTTTGCATGTCATCCAGTTGGTTTATGCAGTTTTTGAAAAAGGAATCTAATCCTGCTTTCTGAATTTTCAGTTTCACACATTTCTCTGCACTTTAATGTTCCCAGTTAAGTCTTATTACTCCTAAACAAATACAAGTTAGAAGCCATGCTGAACATTATGCTCTTTTTAAGAGTTTAGGTGTTTTTGTTGTTGATCCACAGATCTCACACTTCGAAGTGAGAATGGAATGTTAAAACCTCTTGGCACACTGAAAGCTCTTTGAAATACATGTTGAACTGAGTTACTGTGCTTGACAGCTTTGCTAATGAGAACTGGTCTGAAATGATTAGAAGTAAGAGTCAGATGGGTATGAAAGGAAACGTTTTCTTCTGATCCTAAGACTATGCTGATGGCATCTAATTAGAAGAAATCATATCAAGTGCTGTAGACTGTGGTAAGAAAAAAAAAGTCACTGTCCTAAATGTATCCCAAAGTTAAGATAGTGGTGTGTGTAGGTTTTTTTGTTTTTGTTTGTGTTTTTTTTTTAAACTGTAGGATTTTTGAAATTAAGTAATGGTACCAAGAAGTCATAGGTCTTGTAACTTTAAACTGTTTTTGAAAACGTTGAAGTTTTCCAGGTACTACGAATTGTTTCAGTTACTTTCTATTAAACTTCCTGTCGGATATCTATCTATTTTTTTTTTTCTCCTGTAAACTCCAGTTCTTAATTCTTATCCACTGGACGTTAATTTTTTTTTCCTGTGAAGATTTATTTGTATGTTGAAGAAACAAACAGATGATGCATTGAAAGCTGGATTTTGTTTTTTTTTTTTTTTTTTTTTTTGATGCTGTGAGCTTTCGTTTATGGCATTGCTAGGAACATTACTTCATGATAGCTTATGATTATGGTATTGCTTTTTGATGACCTAAGTGTTGCTTAGAGGTTTGAAGCAGTAAGTAAAATAACCAGCAGATCCACCAGTAGATAAGCTATTAATAATACATAGTAGGGATCTCTAGCATAGTAATGTCATCATAATTTAGACATTCAGAAGCATCTAGGATGTGATTTAATCAAACTATTTTAATGCACATCATCCTACTCCTACTCTCCTAATTTGTTTCTGAGTTTTTTAATAAACCTCATCTGTTTTAGTATCATCACTCTCAGCTGGTGATAGACTCCTTTGCATTCTGCCTGATGTTAAATATGTATTGCTTCTGCTCATGATGTGTTTACAGATGTAGGTTTGGCTTTCTTAAAGTGAACCAAAATTAATGGCATTCAGTTGGACCTGAGCACTGAAATTCCTTGCAGTCATTAAGAATTTGTCACTTTACTGAGTTCTAAAAAGGGAACTATCAAATCTAATCCTAGTTGTAGCACTGGAAGAATTCTAAACACCATCAAAATATAACACACAACCTCAGCCTCAAGAAAATGTCATTTTTACTCTTTCAAAGCTGCTGAAATAAGACATTTAACTTTACAGGATGTATTTGCTGAAGTAGTTAGGATTGCTGTATGCAGCAGGTTCTGGAAAGCAAGTGAGAACTTAAAACATCTTATAGCACTTGCCTTCTGTCCCTTCCAGTATATCTGTCTTGCACAGTAACATTTATATATGGTTTTTATCTTTGTTCATTGTGTTAAAGACTGCTGGAGAGGTGCTGGAAACCTGGCCTAGGGATCAGTATGAAGAGTAATGCATAGCTTGTGAAGTAGTTTTAGGTGGAATTAGTTGGAATGATAGGAATAGTTAGCAAGACATCAGCCATGGTTCTTTAATTCTGCAGTTTTGAGCTTGCTTTGGAAGTATGGCTTGTTTGCTGATCATAGCTGCTTCACAGAGAACTTTTGGTATGATGCCTGATGATGATCAGGGTAGTTAAAATGCTCAATATCAATAGCTGTGTTTATATGAGCAGTTTGTATGAACCCCTCCTCTGCGAAGGGTAAAGGAGACTTTCACATGTGCTGTCCAGCACCATATTGATCAAACTTGTGGCATGTAGTTGGGCAGAAGACAATCATAAATCATGCTTGTTTAGAAAGATCCAGTTGTTATGTGGCAACACTGATAGTAGCAGTTCAGAGGGGGACACGGAAAGCTGCAATTTAGCCCTATAGACAGACAGATATCTTAATTTTTAAATTGCTTGAGGGCTGTTACAGGGAAGAGCTCTACAGCTGATCTGAAGGTTTCTTCCTTGTGTGCTTATTTGGTTCATTGGAACTGGACAGTAGCATTATTTTCAAGCCTGATGCAGATAAGGGTTTGAGATGTCAGAAGCAGACTTCATAAAGCCAAAGTCTATTATCACAAGTTCTTTGATTACTGGAAGTTATTCCAGCATTCCACACTTGCAACATCCCCCCCCCCCCCTTTTTTTTTTTTTAATAGATTATCATCTAGTTATAGTTGGGAGGAGGTGTTTTGAGGTGGTTGTGTTTGAGAGTTAGTTTTGGTTTGTTTTTGGAACCTCAGATTCCAGACTGTCCAATAGCAATCTTTCATATCATCTTTGGGGGATTCTGAGTATGATTATTTTGTCAACACTACATATTGCTTGCCTTAGACATCTCTCTGGGATACTGAAATCACTTTCTATTTTAAATATCTACAATACTCTCTAAACTTTGATGCCAATTTCCTAAGTATTGCTGTTAATATAGTGTGACTGCAGATAAGTTTGTCAGCTTTAAGTTTATTACTTAACAGACCTAGGTAATTTGGACCTTACTGGAAGTGAGCAACGTGTGTTACAGACCACTTAAATATCTCGGTTACTGTGAAGAATATGCATACTACTTGCATCTTGTAGACATTTACCCTGAAAATATAAGGAGCAATATTACAGTTGTATCAGATTCTGTTTTTTTCCTTGCAGTCTTCAGTGCTTATGCACAGATTAAATGAGTCTAACATTTTTTATTCTATATAAGATATGTCTGTTTTGTTGCATCTTCTGACTTAATGTCAAAACAAACTCTGCTTTAGATACCTAGAACTTATATAGCTAATACTGTAGCTAGTGGCTACATTTGAAAGAGGAAATGTAGCCAATCACACTTAAAATATTTTTGACCAGTTATTAAATTAAAAACTACATTTTTAAGTACAGGTTCTTTCTTTTTACTGACATACTTAGCTTACACATTAATCTTAATTACAATGGCTTCTTCAAAGTCACTTTTTACTCTTTAGGTATCTTTAGACAGTGCTTTTGGCCTAGTGCTGAGTAAGTGAACATCATATCGGTGCTTTTTGCAGTTTTGTTTTACGAGTGAGACTTTCTTTTGTTTAGAAGGATAATTCTGCAGTTGCCTTTACAGAAGGAGTCCCTTTTCTGTAGATCATTTTGCTAAATTGTTGTCTGCCTTTCTCTAAATTTCAGAGACCCCTTTTTCTGCTACAGTGCTTTCTATAAAACCCTTTCCAAATATGTTTGTCTTATGCTTTCTTTAGAACACTTTTTTTTTTTTTTTACTTAGGCAATGTTTGGCAATTGTACAGGTCGCAGTTTGCTATGCAGGTTTTGATGGCTTTTTTGTGTGTATTTTTTTTTTCCCTCTGCACGTGGGAACTGTAAATACTGAAATAATTTTGCATATCAATGCTTTTGGGAAAAACAATTGGGTATCATGTAAAGCGAGGAGAAGAAAGGCAACTTTGACATAGAAATGCTTAAATATTTACTTTGTGGAAAATCTCGGCAAAGGGATCTTTAGTAGTGACTAAATAGAGGGGGAAAATAAAGATGAAATCCGTTATGGTGTTGTATTTATCTGCATACTACTCTTTATTACAATGAAAAACTGTTCTTGCTCAGAATTGCAGACTGGCAAGAACTTGTGTAGGAGTTCTTGTTGCTGCTCCTCTAATACTGTACTATTGATATTTAATTTTCAGCTTAATTACATCTGCAGCCTTCCTTTCTTCCTCCAAATGCAAACATTTTCTTTAAGAAAGGAAAAATGCTTTTTTTTGGTACTTGCTGTATTTCTGTAAAATATAACTGAGGTGTTTATTTCTTTTCAATCAGTAACTAAAAGAAAGGTGTTTAAAAGCTCTTAAAATAGTAAGTGTAGTTGGCAATACTGTGATTATCATGCACAACTGTTTATATTAATTTTACGTCCTTTTAAGTGGATGTATTAGTGGACATATATTTTATTGGAAGTAACGTGTGTCATTGAACGGGTGATAGAGAAGACTAAAAGAAAAGGTCAATGTAGCATAGGACACTTATGCTCTACATGTTGTGTTTAAGGGGTGAGCAGTTGTATTTTGCGGGATATGCGAAACCATAACAGTGTGGAATGCCCCTGCTTGACTCTGAACATTTATTAGTTTTCATTCTAAAATATGTACATGTAGTCACACACATGCACACACAAAGATGTTTTTAGTCTTTTTAATTCTTCTAGTCGATACTTTGCACTTTAATATGTATCTATAAAGCAGCTGCTAACCAGAGCTCTCCAGCTGGTGTCCTAGATCAGTCTGCTGTTAAATGTGGGAAGCGATGTTTGTATGAAGATGCCTCAACTTACGAACAATAAATGCAGACGTTTGTAACTTCTTATAAACAAGATATTCACAAGAAGTTTAAAAGTTACACTCAAGTACTCCTACTTAGTATTTGTAGGATCATAAGCATAGCTCACGTTGTAGCTTTAAGAATGAAAGGATAAATTAAAACAGAGTGGAGATTTTGAGGAAACTGCTGAGTTGCAATTGTTAAGTGAATTTTTTTACTGCTTTGACCTGGAAATTTTAATCGTTAGTTTAATGGAGGAATATTCTAACACTGGCACATGAAGTTTTCCAAGAAATGTTATTAAGATCTGTGTGGGTGTAACTCTACTAAGAACTGTAAGAAGCTCTATGTAAACGTGGAGGGGAAAGTGCCAGTGTTCTTAAAGCTGCAGATCTTACGTGTTTGCTTCTTACTGCACTTAGTAAATTCCTTTGCATATCTTTCACTAGATTTCCTTCCTGGATGTTACTTCAACTGTATTGTGATGGAGGGGAAATGATTTTGAAGTTATAATGGATTTTATATCACATCATAACGAAAACTGGCCTTTTAGCACTATCTGTGTGTGAAGAGAATAAGCATAACTACAAATAACCATGACAACTTCTCATATGAATGGACACATCACAGAAGATTCTGACAGTGAAGCAAAAAATGTGGATCTTGCATGTCCTGAGGAACCTCAAAAGCACAGAGAAATGGCTGTTGATTGCCCTGGGGATTTGGGCTCCAGGATGATGCCCATGCGGCGAAGCGCTCAGCTTGAGCGAATTCGGCAGCAGCAGGAGGACATGAGGCGCAGGCGGGAAGAAGAGGGAAAGAAACAAGAACTGGACCTTACTGCTTCTATGAGGCTTAAGAAACTGGCACAAATCCCTCCTAAAACTGGAATAGATAATCCAATATTTGACACAGAAGAAGGAATTATTTTGGAGAGCCCTCATTGTACTGTGAAGACACTAGGTGGGTAGAATACATTGAGCATATTAATAGAGAAAATACTTAATTGAATATTGATATTATATTAAGCCTCTAAAAAACGTTTTAGCTAATTCTATTCAGATTTGAAATCTTCTCTTTTGCATTGGTTTTCTTTCATTTAGCATCAGGCAGTGTGCCCAGCAACGACAACATATAAAAGATTAATAAATTAATCAGATATCTCCATCCTCTTAGGGTGGGGAAATCTGTGTAAGTACAGTCTATTCCTATTATGTGTTTTGCAGAGCATACCAGAATATGTAATGAATAAACACTTGCTGTCCTTTAAATTCAAGGTGTTCGAGTTTAAGGCTTTCAAGTGAAGCCTGCTGTTGATTTCTTCTCATCTTGGCTGCATTAACAAATGTTGCCTTTTTGCTTAATGTATTGCTATTGATAATGAAGGTAATCTTATCTTGCCTCTTAACATGGAGCTAGAGACATTGCTGAAAATGTTTGAAATAACTTAGTAGTTTTAAGCAAATAGATTCTGAAGTCCTTCATTTTGTAACTTTTACTAAACTTCAGTAGAAAACTGAACCCATTTATAAGCAGAAGTGTTCATCTAAAATGCAGTGGTACTGCAGTGAAAGAGGTGCTGGACTGAGAGTCCAGTTCACTTTTTAAAATCTGTACCTGTTTTAAGATCGACACTGCTTTAAAAGGTGGGCTTTTTGTTTGTTTTAGGGTAGAGATCATACTTAAAATCCTTGTTGTATTCTTTTCTGATGGCTGGTATTTGAGAAGACAGAATGAAAAATAGCTATCAATTTGCTGCTTCTTTGTGTGTCTCTCTCCATATGAACTTCATATGAAGAGATTCTTCATACTGCTCTTACAAATCTCTTTATGATGGATAAATTCTGTACTTAATTTTATGAAGTTACATATTGAGCAAGAAAAGGATGCATGAATTTGTGAAATTCTCTTTATAGAACCCAAAGCAGAAGATGAAAAGAGTGATAGTAGACAGTAGAGGCTACTTCTGCTGGAACCTGCTAAGCCATGATGCCTAACAGTTCTGAAGGCTTGCTAAGCAAGGAATTTCCTGGAATTTGGAGATGTGGTGGAGGGGAAAGCAAGTCGCTTGGAATTAGTGGAATTAGAAAGATGAGGCTAAGTTTCATGGCAGAGATGCTGAGAACTGAGGGGGAGAGCTAGGTGGAAACAAAAATGCCAAGAAGCTAGGCATGAAAGCCATCAGAAAGAAATAGATGGAGTGAGGAGTAAGGGGCTGGCAAGCTTGAGAAGAGTGAGGAGCAGGAGTAGACCAAAGCTCTTCGAACAGGGAAGACCTCAGTGGGAACTGTGGTGAGGAGGAGAGGCGATTTAAAAAAAAAAAAAAAATCTTATCAATGTGGGAAAGAAACAGGAGCAGGTTATGAGGAAAGATGACAGTTTGTCAGAGAAAGCAGAAGCTTTTGTGAAAAGCTGCAAGAGGGTTGAGCAGGAAGAACTGGAGGAAGCAGAAACTGGTGTGAATGGAAACGGATTGAAAAAGGATGTTTGTAGGGGGAAAAGCACAAAATGCTAGAGCCAAGAATTTAGCGGTGTGTGTGGAAGGACATCGATTAGGAAAAGAGCAATGAGGAGAATGTGTTAGAAGATGCCTCTTAAGGCAAAATGATTGTGTTCGCTATGACTAACAACTTATTTTTGTAACCAGAAACTTGGATTCTTGTTATTTTGCTTCAGCACGTGTAAAAACATAGTAGTAAGTTACATGTTAAATTACACCTAAAGCTATTCATTTAAGTGTTCAGATACCATAAAAATGAAAAGAACTAATGATGTCTTTGTCTCTACTCTGAAGTGCAGTAAATGGACCTAAATGTATGCGTGATGATCAAAGTATTGACTAGCTGCTAATAGAATATGATCAGTCCTATAAAATAAGAAGCCATCAACTTTAGGGAATTTAAAAATACAATTAGACTAAATCATAATATAGCTGTGTATGCACTAGACAGCTGAATTAGGGCTTCACTGGCATCTATTTCAATCTAAAAAGCCAAGATGCAGTGCTGAGAGGCATACGAAGGCAATAGTGTTTGACAAGGAAGTAACGCCAAATAAAACTTGGATGAAAACAGACTACATCTAAGAGTAGAAGACAAAAATGTACATGTTAGCAATTAAACCTCCCCCTTTTTTAGTATAAAATAAACAATTTCTGTTCAGCTCTTAATGCTATCAGAAATGGAGTTGTAATTTTGTTTTAAATTTAACAAAATGCTCCTACAGAAACTTGGCACCCTCTAAACCTTTTCTCCGCTACTGTGCATGCTCTTTTGTCAACTTTATGGATTAATCATTTTAACAACTGGTACTTCTGAGTTTAAAAAGATTTGATTCTGAAAGCTATCTTGTTCCTGTTTAGTACTGGAACCAGTGAAGTCAGTTTATAAATACGTATACTTTTTGAAAAGCTGTATATACAGCTTTTAAGATTTGCAAGCTCATGACTGCCTCAAAATAATAACTGTTAGCATGTGAAGCATTTTACTCTTTCTCTCTTTGGTTATACTGGATTTTTGAAGTTTGTTGCTCCTGACTCTTTCTACTTCTGTCAGAGAAAGTTATTGCTCACTTTCACAGATCTCTAAACTTTCTTATGAAAACCCTAAATAATTCTTGACAAGTGTTAGTGAATGATAGTTAGTATGTAAAAGATGTTAAACTACCATTAAGTGATGTTAAAAAAAAAGCTTTGTAGTAATTTTAAATAATCTTTAAAGAGCTTCTAATAAAATATGGGTTAAAATAGGAATGTTGACCTGGTTGTCTTCAGTTTTCAAGTAGTACTGTTTCAAGGGTGCTTTGGCACGTAATTGCCAAGCCTTTAATCTTTTCAGCTTAAAACAGCAATGGGATAGATTAAACAAATTGGATTTTATTTATAAAAATAAATCAGGACACTTAATTAAGACACTCAAATGGCATGTTTATTGTCAAAACAGAACATGTTTTAAACAGCTGACCTAATAGAAATAATTTTCAGACCACCTGGGACATGTCCATATAAGTCACACTTTTTCACATCAGTAGACTTTTCTGTAGGTGTAGAAAATACCTCGGTCTTTTCAGGTTATTCAGCTAATTTAATAAAAACGAGTAACTGACATTTCAAGTAAATGAACCTGTTATTTGTGACTATAATGAAAAACTTCCTTTCTTAGGCAGGTTCCACCCTCCTCCTTTTTGTAATATTTAGTTTTTGGTGTTTTCTATTTACACTTTAAATAAGTACTGTAAATTATTATAAATAACTTATGTATATACATTCTTTAGCACAAAAGCTTAGCCCTGTCAGTCAAACAGCATATGGAACATTATATGCTAGTGTTAGCATATGCTGATATGGTCCACAAACAACTTGGAATTAATATATTGATGGTGATATATAATGAAGCCAGTTCTCTTATTTGCTGTTCAGAACTTTTTTGTTTAAAGTGCCAGAAAACACTGCTTCCTTTTCCTCCTTTGCCTGTAGCCTGCTAAATTGTGACCGTGCCCTCCCCTGCAGTGATGTGTCTTCTCCCTCGCCAGACTTTTGATTAATACAGATATTAGAGCACTCGGTCCCGTTCCATGCCATTTCATAGCTTAATGGGAAATGACTGCAACGTGTCCTGTAAATGAAGACTTTGTAAAACAAAATAGTTGATGGCTGATTGATCAGGGATATAAAGTGGACTGCGTCTGCAAAAGAGCCCTCACTTTTTTTCTGTGAGTAAATGCAGATGTTAAGCCATTTACTGAACTTTTCTCCTCTCCCTTTCCCTTTTCAATAGGAAGTATGGGGGTTGTATTGGTACCTGGTGTTTATTAAAAAGATAAGTAAACGTACCTAACTCTCAATTTAATCTGATTTAGAAGGTAAAAATACAAACCCAGCGAATACGCATGCTTTAAGGGTGTGTTCTATTTTTTTAATCGAACAAGTAACTTTAGGAATGAGTGTCTGTCTGTGGGAATATTTAATTTCACTCCATCCAAGCGTTGTTTTTCTTTTAAAACCTTGATTGAAGGAAGGGTCTTTGCTCTTATTTTGTCTGTGTGTGCAGCATCAGTTTGTATAGGGTTTTACATTCAGCATAGATGAAGATTTACTGTAGAGGGGCACTAAATGGGGAGGAGTGGTTTGTGTAGTAAAGGCAAGAAAAAGAAGCAGCAAAGTGCTGAAGAGATACCTGTAGAGGCATCTAGAAAGTTGATGGACATCCAAGCTTCTGTGTCATGTATATTTTATCTTATGTAGAATTAGAAAGAAATCTGTGCTTATTTATATATCCATATATATGTATTTCAATTCTCAGATATATGCTTCAGGCAAAATTGAAAAATCTTTTTTTTAATTACATATAGGGAGTAGAAGTAGTCAGATTCTCCGCTAATGTTTCACTGTTCTTTGAAACTGCTCACAATAACAAATACCAGAATTTGGTGCTTCTTGTTTTTCTGGACAGGTATTTGTGCAAATCTAATGCACAGTAGCCTCTGACTTTTATCCACTATGTTTCTTTTTGTTTACTTTTTTGTATGTTTTGTTCTTAATGCTTGAAAATAGTACATGTCCCCACTCTGAGGAGAAACAGTTCCTGAGTTGCTTTGGTAATCTGCATGCCCTACTATGCAAGACACTTAGCAGGTGACAACATCCTATTTAGTTAAGAGTCTTGTAGACTGTTCTTCACTCTTCTCTCCAAACTTAGTCTGCCATCACTGCGTGGCGCAAGTACATTTTGCTCACTCTTTCCTAAAGTAGAGTTTTCATCACACAGTCGTGGCAGACACTGAGCTTAATTCCCACGTTCCTAGTTGTACTGCACTTCCCTTCCAGAATGTCGCCCACAGCCTGCGCCTGAGTTTCAGTGCAGCTTCTGCCCTGCCTTTTTCCTTGTTGGTGACAGGGAGGAGCCTTTGACCCGTGCTGGGGAGGAATAGCTCAACTATGTGTGGAATGGTTTGGGGTGTGCTCCTTTAATTGTCCTGCAGTGCAAAAGGCAACAGCAGTAGCTCTACTGGATTGTTGCTCTCCTTCCCTTAATTATGCAGAAGGCTGACCTGCTAACTTAAAAGGAAAACATTTATATAAATATGTTTTATCTGAAATTTAAAATATTTAACTTTGTTAAAATGTGCTGTTAGGCTTGTGCCATTTGATTGGCCAGTCCTAATCTTGTGCTCAATAGGCTTGAGTCTTGCCTTAGGTTAGGTATACTGATGAGTTTGGGTTAAAAATGGGCAAATGAAGCTCCTTGAGAAAATGTCGCTATGCTCGAGGTTCATATCTATTGCAGTTTAAATCAGCTGACATCTTGATGGCATTCCACTTTTAATAAATATTACTTAGCTCGTAATGGGGAGGTGGAGATGGCTGCTGGAACTGAGAAGTGATTCTCAGAGCTGATACTTGATACCAATTAGTGAGACTGACTTCAAAATCAACTGAAAGTTTTAAAATTTGGAATTATTTTCTCTGTTCATTTTTAAAGATTGCCTGGATTCATAATTCTCGTTGATTTGAAGCTACTGAAATAAGATTGCTGAAAAACCTCTCTTGTCTGAGTGGTTCTGTTGGGAAAATTTGAGTTTTGGACAATGTGTGAGGCTACATACATTATTTTTGTTCAAAGTATTCATTAGTTTTGTTTGGTCTACTTGGGGATTTTTTTTAACCTCTATTTGTACAGAGGGTATACATATGCTTCATATTCCTTGTTTTAGATAGCTTGTCAAGCTTTTAATGTTAAGAAGTGACATAATTTGCAGAAAATTCTTGTTGGATTTAAAGCTAAATTAGCCAACAATCTTTAAAAAGCACTCCCAAAGCATTGAATTATCTTCTGAAATTGAGTGTTGTGTATATGTGGTATTCCACAAAAATGTAGAAACCAGTTATTGAAATATTTTTAATGTTTTATGGTCCAAGTAGAACTAATAACGTAATAAGACACGTACTTTCTTCTGATATAGAGGACTTCCACAACTCTGATCATAGAGATTTTTCTTTCATCTTTACCTTTTTTATTTTAAATGTGATAAGATTGTTCATAACTTGACATTTAAAAGTTGAGTATAGTTTACTTGCCAAACACTGGGTAAGCTACAGGTAAGCTATAGATAGTTGGAACATAAGGTAAATAAACATGGGAAGGTATATTTGCAGTAGCACTCTTTGTGAATATATTGTGCATCAAGAGTAGTTCAGTGGTTATTTTCACATTGCAAAATTCATCCCTCTTTCACAGTTAGTTATACATTGCTGTGATAAGGAACTTAACTTTAAATGGTGTCAGCTATTTATTTCTTCTGCTTACACTAACTTGTGCTCTTTGTTTTGATTCTGATCCTGTTCTACTAATGAAATTCAGGACGATAACAGATAACTAATGAATCTGTATGCATCATTGCTGATTTAAAAACTAAACAGGGGGAAAAATGGTATAAATATTATTATGAACATTGTGTAGCTATTAGCCTTTGTGAACTGTTACCTTATTTGTATTTTGTTGTTTTCTACCTAGAAGTGGAAGAACTGTTAACTTCTCTTAAGCATATCCAGCATATTTTGGTAGACCCTCAGAGCCAAGAGGATATTTCTCTCATTTTACAACTTGTTCAAAATACTGATTTTCAGAATGCATTTAAGATACACAATGCTGTTACAGTGCACATGAACAAAGCCAGCCCTCCATATCCTCTTATCTCCAATGCCCAAGAACTAGCACAAGAGGTATGTACAGTATGTATCTCTGTGATATATTTGAAAGCTATTATCATAGCTGTTGAAGTATTTACTTGTCAAGCTTGTGTGAATTACTGCACGTTACATATAAAATGGATTATACTAGTCACTGATTGCTGTATCTGTTTTTTCTCCAGACTTCCAAATAATAACCAGAGAAATATTTTGGGGATAAGAATTTCCTTTATAGTGTAGGTAGATCTGTAGTATGTAAAAGGCACTGTGTTTACATACAGGAAAGAAGAGCAGTTACTCGTAGCACTTCTTGTCCACTTCACAACTGACTTAGAGTTCACTGTGGGCATTCCTCTGAGTAAGCCATGGTTCCTAAATTGGAAGGACTCTCTGAAAATACAGCTGTACTGGAAACAAGCATTTTGCTTTAAAGTGCACACTGGATCACTTAGAACTTTATTTCAATATTTTGATCACTGCTGTGATGGTCAAAATAGATTTAATTTTGTGGTCTGACGAAAGACTGCTTTCTTTAAGCCAGATAAATCTTTTAGAAATCACTAAAATATACATCTGGAGTTAATCTTTCCTATGAGATGTTAATGGAAAAAAAGTTCAAAAAGTTAACTGCTTTCATTGAGCCTTACTCGCTTTTGAATATGGTTGAACAACCGCTGTGGCTCTATAAGCAGGAGCGAGTAGCTGTTTCCAGGGACCTTGTCAGATGGGAGCTGTTGTGAGGAGTTTGAGCTCTCTCTGCTCTCCCTAGTTGCAGGTAGACCCTGCCACTTTAAAGGAGCCTGCAAGGCGTTTGCTCTGTGCTTGTGCCTGGTGGCAGTAGGGCTCCCTACCTTCCATCCTCTATGGCCAAAGGCATGTATGACAATAAATTGAGACTACGCCTCCATGCACGTGCATGTTTGTTAACTTTAACTTTACCAGTATCATCCGAAGCATCTCACGATGTAGCTTTTAGCGAAAGCAGGCCCAGAGGCTGGGTAAGTGCGCTGGCAGTTAGTGCACAGTGAACCAGACTCAACTACGTAGAACTGGCTCAGGTGAGGGTATCGAAGCCAGTGTGCAGGCGTTCTGCAGCTGCGGTGAGGCCCAGCGGTTATCTTCTCTTTGGAATCTGCCTTCCTCATCACGTTGGCCTGCTTTGGGGCTTTATTCTGATAGAAGCCACTGTTGGAATTCCATTTAAATATAGGGCTTTGTGGGTCTATGTATTACTAAATCTGCTTTCCTTCATGGGTATGATGTCTTCTTTTTCATTGCTTAAGGGGAAGCTTCCAAGAAGAAAACATGCCTTCCAGCTCTATATTATTCTTGTAAGGCCAGATCATCTGTTGATTTCTATAGTGTAATATAGCAAAGTGTTATTAGTGTAAAAAATTGAGGTCTGTTTTCAGAGTTTCATATTCATTCCTGCTGTCTTTCATAGCCCTCAGTTTCCATTTAAAAACAAACGAAAAAACCCACTCTTGTAGGTTTTTTGTTTGTTTTAGCTAGATTCCTAAATACTAAAATCAGAAGGTAGCATAAAGCTAATTCTGCATCTTTTGATAGCCCTCCATGAAGAAATACTTCCCTATAATCCAAACTTGTTTTAAACCTATTGAATTCTGTCCCCCCACACCCCGCGAAGGCTATAGCGTAAAAGGCAGACATATTCTTGCGGTCTTTCTGATTTCACCTTCCTCATCCCACTCTTGCTGTTTGGCCTTGAGATTTCTAAAAAGGCAATATGTTGAATACTCGCGTTCCCTATTCAGATGTATCTTCTGAATTCTCGGTAATTCAGCTTTTGATGTATGTAACCTACTTATATTTTGCAGCATCCTGAAATGGTTTCCTTGGAAATTTAGGACAAATTGATTGACAGAATTGTCTTGAGTTACTTTCCTGCATCCCATCCCATTTCTCCTGGCATTGTCTCAACAGGAGATCTTAGGCTCTTTTTTTTCAGATTATTTCTTCTTTTAGGAAAGGCTTCTCCTTTTATTATGGTAGCAAGATGGACAGAAATTATTTTTGACTAAGAAAGTTGTTTTTTTTCCTCTGGGCAAGTCTCTGTAGCTTGCATGTCTAGCTATTTTTTCCCAATCACGGGAAAAAGTGATGTGGGGAAGCAGCTTTTTTGTTTATTATTGCTGAATGTAGGCATGAGTTGCTCCCCCAGAGAGTGGTTGGGTCGGATACTGTCCGTTTTAACAAACGTAGGCAATTAAATTAGAACATTACTTTTGAGAGGAAGCTTGTAAGAGTGCTAAACTCACTAGAATGCATATGTGTATCTTGTTTAATGATTTTACAATCATATACAGGTAAAGAACAACATGATTTTTGCAGTTGCCAGGTTCTAAACAGTCAATACTTTCTCATGCCTCCAAATTGTGGTTTGTATAATGAAGTCATACTAATGGCTTCTTTGAAACTGGTTTGAAGTAAAATTAATGTAATAAGACCTAGACGACAGGCTTAAGTAATTACTTTTACCACACACTCAATGTGGACTGCCTGTGCCATTAGCTTAGTGTGTCAGCATGTAGTGTCCGGAGTCAGCTGGAATTCTGCTTTCTTCATCCACCAGAACTTGTGGATTTTGTTACTGCCAATGACAAAAGGAGTCTGATATGCTGCAATGTGAATGTAATGCTGTGTGTGGACTGCAGCTTTTTTAGCTCTGTAACAAAAAAATGTAATAAGTAAATAGTACGCTTAATTCACCCTTTCTGCTTTTTAACAGAAAGATATTAAAGGTTTGAATAACGTAATTTTACTGAGCAGAAACTTGACTTGAATAACAGATCCTTGCTGCGAATGACTGTTTGAGCCAGGTTGCTAGGCATGGAAAAATAAAGAATGAGAAGATGCGGCTCCTGGTGGTGCATTCGTAAGAAAAATCCCACTGGTTTTAGCAGTGACTGCTAGAAACTTGGAAGTAGAAAGATACCAGGAGGAGTAAGCTAGGGACCTCAGTGGCTTGTTGTAATTGCTTGCCTTTATTTCAGGCCATTTCCCACGTGCATCATGTAGCAGCTACGAAAATGTTGTTCTTAAAATAGCATTCTATTCTACCATTCTTCGTGGTTCTTCTGCAAAGTAATTTTTTTGTTTCCTATATATAACTACAAAGTTTTAATAGATTTGATTCCGAGAGATTTAACAGCAAATGTGAGTGCTCTGACCCAAATCTGCAAAATGCCTTGCTTACGGAAAGACATTTTCTTCTGTTCCAAGTTTCTTTCATAATAGGTTTTTCTGTAAAAGTCCATCAAAATTTGCTTAAGCAAGGCTTTAAAACTACTTCTTGGGGCTTCTCCGTGAAAATACTGTAAAGTCTCTTTAAAGAGAGAGACCTTAAATAAACCTCTTTCAAGCTCTTCTGTACAGAAGAGTTCTGTTAAACAGTGAGGAAGAGTTGCTTTTAGGGAAACAGAGCACTCTGAAGGATATATCTGCCAAAGGACATCCCAATGTCATCTTGCTGCTTATAGAAGCTGTTCATTCAGTGACTTCTCATGGAGTTTCAAAGTATCTTTGCTCTGTTTTCAGTACTGTAGTCTGGTAGCATCCCAGAGAGGTTTTAGTATTTCTACAGATGAGTTTTATCAGGGTAGAGGCTCTTGAAATCTTTTGACTTTAATATAGCCCACAAAAATATAATTAGTTTTTCTCTTCCTGAATCTGTCACATGGCCTCATGTTTAAGAGATTTAGTTATATATAAAAATGATTTCCGTCTTATAAAAGGCTCTGGTATGTATAATCTATTTCTGTTGCCTCTGGATCCATTAGTGTTTTTGCATGTGTATGCATTTGGTGCAAATTAGATCTATAAGGATAAGGGCTATGAAAAGTCAATCTTGCCTTTGCATATACCTCACTTCCCTGCTTTACAACTGGATTCTCTGCTTTTGGTCTTCTCTTAAAGTGTGCTGGGATTTTCTGCTATTTGAGAGAGATGCTGGCAGGGCATCTTTTGTAACAGAATGAGAATGCAAATCATTTTTTGGCACCTGGAGTTGCTTAAGCACAAGACAATCCATTTATTAACATGGATTATTTTAGAAACAGCCAGAGAAACCTGGTTTCCTGCGGTCCTGGTATTTTGGCGTCATGCTGTGAGGCAGGGGGCTTGGCATGGGTGGTAGGAACCTGTCTGGAAATCTTTCACTTTTGCTGTTGGTAGCTTATCTTTACCCAAACTCTTACCGTCTTTTAGGCAGAAAGAAGTCTAGCCGCACTAGTGAGTAATTAGGCTAAAACCTGGCATATGCAAATAGACTTCACTGTGACTGATTTCACTCTCTACTTTATACAGAGGTGTTTTTTTTATATCTTTTTGCCATATCTTTTGTAATAGCTAAGCTCTGTGTTAGTCTCTGCAGTTGACAAATCTGCATGAAATCTTGGATACCGGTTTTTTACTCTGTAGAGAATTACTGAGACAAGACATGCTCGAGTCGTTCTGTAGTCGTCTCATTGCATGTGCATCGGATTAAGTTTAATGAGCCGGGATAACAATTACATGGGCATCCTTTTACTGTGTAAAATGAATAACTGCAATTAGGACTTTGTACTTGGCCTGTGGGGGTCTTTTGGATTTGCTTCTGGGAGTGGTTTGTTTTTTAGGTTTTTTGGATTATTTGGATGGGGTTTTGTGATTTTGTTTGTTTTGTTTGCTTGATAGAGTAAGGGCTTTATGACCTATTTTCTCCTTAGGTGCAGAGTGTTTTGAAACCCAGTCACCACAAAGATGGGCAGGAGCTTAATGCTTTGCTGAATGCCCCTCACATGCAGGTAAAGCAGCAGGAGATGTTTTATTTATTAGATATGTTTCTTAATGTTCTCTTCAGTCTATTTTATATTTTTGCAAATATCTTGGGCCAGTTTGGGAGAAGATCCTGTTCTTAATCTCTGGCAAAGCTTGAATATTCCTCTAGGGTGAGAAGTTTTTAATGTCTTACAACTAATGGAAAGTTGTACTAACATGTAGTATATGATTGTATTCAGCCCCTGCTATAATTTATAGTCACAACTGAGTAATTTTAATGTGAACAAGTTCCCATTAGGTCATTGGGGTTGGGATGATACATCAGCTGCTTTGCAACAACTACTTATATATGTTTTCTTTTTTTCCTTTAGTGAAAACTGTTTCACACTTGGCATTAAGGTGCACAAAGGAAATTTTGTCCTGTGGGCAAAGTGTAAATTCCTAAGTTATTTTTTCTACAATAACTTTTTATGTCGTTTACATAGTTTACATAGTAAGACAATTTCCTAGTTTTTTGATTGTATTTCTTTTTTCTTACATAGGAATCTTTAAGCACAGTCACAGTTGTGTTTATTTTTATATTTTCTGCAATCTTGAAGCAAACTTTGGCATGCGTGTATAGTAGATACTACATGTCCCAAAGAATTTGCAGTCTGAGAGTTGCCAAGTAATCTCTTGCTTTGCTTCAGTGCTTCATTTTGAAACCCTTTGAGCACCATATTTTGAACAAGTTCTGTATTATGGGAGTCAAAGTTTTGCCTAAGTATTGCAAGAACTTTGGAAATTTGGGGTTGTTTCTAAAATTAAATCCGAAGTTTTGGTGGAGTTATAATTGCAGCTTCATGTACCTGCAGTTATAATAAAAGTCAACTTGTTCAGATGCTTTTGGTTCCTTTCTCCCTGGCTTTGCAGAATGGTACAAGTGGGTGTGTGATTTCTGTAGGTTTGAAAGGTACATCTCATATGAGCAGACATTGCATTATTCTGCAGGCTTATTGTTTTACAGCGATGTTTTCAAAGATACCTCAGGTCTTTTGTGATAACAGTAAAACTTCAGTAAATTAATAGTTAAAATTATGGCCTGCAGCTCTAGAAGTGATTGGATTCTGCAGCTATATACAGTATGGAACTCTGATAACGTGTTTAAAATTATAGCTGTATACAAATGCATAATTGTGATAAATTTTGAGTCACTTTGCAATTTTCTGTAACCTGCAAAGATTTATGTAGCTATAGAATTTCACTGAACGTTGTACCATTTTTATATAGATACAAAATTTTTTTTCAACTGAACTGCTTTTGTTTGACACTAGGCGCTCTTACTGGCTCATGATAAGGTTGCAGAGCAAGAAATGCAACCAGAGCCAGTAACAGACGAGAAGATTTATGAGAATGTTGGCCTGTATGGAGGGGAGACGGTTAAAATAGTTCGGATTGAGAAAGCTCGAGATATTCCACTGGTATGTATTAATACTCAGAATTGTATGCGAAACAGGCAAGTGCTTGTCCTTTGCAGATTGCAATGAAAACTTTCATTTGAATGTGGAGGCAATGTTTAACTCATAAACCTTCCCCCCCCACTCCTGCAATGAGAAATGTTTCTAGATAATTAACTTCTATGTACTTTGATATCAGCACTTGACATAATACCGTTTATAGTCCATGCAACTGTTATGAATATGAGTTTGGATGGGACTTCTTGATTGAAGACAATGTCCAAGTTCTGCTGAAGTGGAGTTTGTATCCTTGTGACAGCTGCTGAAGACTTTTTAACAGCTCTTTCCTTTTTCGTTTTTTGTCTTTCAAACAAGTGGTTATTTTCTGTAGAAAAACTGCTTAAAATAGAATTTTGCATGCAACACATGCAAACAGGTGGGTTGGGTTTTTTTGGTTGTTTTCTTACCTAATGATTAAGTACAGCATTAGGTATATGCATCCAAGCTCTTGTATTCTCTTTCAACATAGAAATCTATCTCCACTAGCTTGGAGTATATACTAGAGATGTCCTTGAGTTTCGTATGTGTAATAAATTCAGATTTTGTTGCCACTGTACAGGGTGCTACCGTTCGCAATGAAATGGATTCTGTCATCATTAGTCGAATAGTCAAAGGAGGCGCCGCAGAGAAGAGCGGGCTGTTACACGAAGGGGATGAAGTTCTAGAGATCAATGGCATTGAGATTCGTGGAAAAGATGTTAATGAAGTTTTTGACTTACTGGTAAGCCACGCAGTACTTTGCTGTGCGATAAATACTCATTTCATAAGACTGAAGCCTGATGGTTCAGCTTGTCATTTGCTGTCCTATTTAACTTGTTTTTAAATAATGCTTTCATTCCAATGGCTAATACATATAGGGGAGCATTTTAACTTCCCTTTCTGATGCAAAATAAAATAGTAGTAAGCAGAAACCTACCTGCAAAAATGAGGCCTACAAATTTGGAAGAATCAAGGTGTCCTCTTGATTTGATTGTTGTTGTTCTCTTAGATCTGAAAGATTTCTCTTCTGTTAACAGCACTTTTGTCTAGGATTTTACCAGCATACATGTCTTCCATTTCTGTTTACTATATTATTGGCTCTTATGAAAAAATACACATTAGATTAAAAGCTACTAGGCTAAATTACAGGAGAAGGTGTCATCAGGTGCTGTTGGTACAGAACTGCTATCTCGAAGGCCTTGTGATGTAGGATGCTAGAAACTGGAAATTACCATTTTTGTAAAGTCATAGCAACTAAGTCTTATGCTTCTGAAGAGTTTCCTGTCTGTTTAGTAGATAATTCAACTCTGGCAGTGCTAGTTTAGAGTTATTTTCTGTGGAGTTTGCTCTGTTCTTGAGCAGCTCCTGCAAGCTAGAGTTACTGAATAAAAGATTAAAAACCATAATATATTAACATTAAAGCAAACTACTTGACTAAAATTCTATAATTTCTTAAAAGTTTTTACATGTAGATTTTTTATTTTATGATGTGATGTTGAGGTTTTAAAAATCAGTCTCAAATATTTCAGTCCCCAGGAGAATACTTTTAATAGATAGAAATTACTTAATTTTTTTTGCTTCATCCTTTGCTAGTAAAATGATAATGAATTGCACATGACTAGCCAAGACTATCTAGACCATCAGTACAGATTCCATTACAGAGCTATGACTGAGTATTGTGGGGTTTGCTTTCTTGGAGCCTGTTCATGTTATGCTCAATTATTTCTGTTTTTCTTTTTTTTGAGCCTTAGGCCTGAACTTTGCGTGATACATGTGTGCATTTTGGTTTTGTGCAACCTGAATTATATATATGGTTCATGGAATGGTGTGTATAAAATGAGACTTATCTAGGCCACTTCAGAGTTGGTGCTTGTTTTTTATTACATCTTTATATGCTTGTGTGTATACACATGTGTTGCATACAAGAGTTTTCTCTTTAAAATCTTCCATGCTTTTCCTCCAAGCATAGACTCACTTGCTGATATTTGGTACAAAATAAGAGTAAACAGTCTTCCAGTTGCAAGTGCCCCATTTCTTATAGGGATAGCTTATGCATAATGAAGAATTCCAGGCTTTTTATCTGTGTGTCAGCATCGGCTGGCTTTTTGATGCAGCATTTTCCAAACATGCTATTTATTAGAATTCTTAATCTTGAGCCAGATTTTGATACTCCATACTGAAGAACTTTTTTTTTTTTTTTTTTCCTCTCCCCTCCCCTCAGGCTGACATGCATGGTACTCTGACTTTTGTATTGATTCCCAGTCAACAGAGCAAACCACCTCCTGCGAAGGAGACAGTTGTAAGTAGCTTTAAGTTTTGAGTTTCAGATGCGTGCTACTTTTGCTCTTCTATGAGTCACATTAGGTGGTGGAACCAAAAAAAAAAAAAAAAAGGTAATTTAAATCACTGGACTAGTATCTGAATTAGTTAATAAAAGTGATTGAAGGATGTAAGCTAAAATTTATACTATTTTTTTTAACTCAGTTTCTTAAAGATTTAAAAAAAAATACAAAAGCAGAACAGTCTGTGCTTCTGAAATTCTCTTTTGAAATAACCTACTGTGTGTGTGCTTAATAAATAAAAATTTTATTGGTTGAACTTCCATTTTTGCTTGAACTTGAAAATATGCTTTGGGAGGGAAATTTTTAACAGCAATTTGTTCAATATCTTGTTGGCTAATGTTTTTCTTTAGATAGCTTTAACGGTTTTATATAAATCTCCGTGCAATGTGTATCAAAAACTTTCACCTAGAATCCTAAAGAATGGGTTTCAATACACTTGCTGATTACTCTTAAAAATGAGAATGCCTGATAAGTTCTTAATGCAAAAAGTTTAAATTAGTAGCTTGCTTATTGTTTTCCTTCTGAAGAAGTGAGTAAACTACATACTTTATACTTTGGGGTTAAATTCAGGCAGTCACCTCCAAACTAGCACAACTCTTTCCTGTGGCAAATGTATCTAATTATTCCATTCCATTATGTCCTATATGCCACGTAAAATCACCATTCTATGGGATCTTGGAGTTTTGATGTATTAGAGTTCCAGTGCAGTCACAGGAAGATGGGGTGTAACTCTTCAGAAGCAGCAGTTTTCCCTCTGTTTTTCCTTTTGTTCTTCCGCAGATACATGTGAAAGCACATTTTGACTATGATCCCTCTGATGACCCCTACGTCCCTTGCCGAGAGTTAGGCCTGTCCTTTCAGAAAGGAGATATACTGCATGTGATCAGCCAAGAAGATCCCAACTGGTGGCAGGCCTACAGGGACGGAGATGAAGACAATCAGCCCCTGGCAGGCCTTATCCCCGGTAAGCAAAGTTTTAGCAAAAGCTTCACAGATGATTGTCCCTATAGCTGTCATGGGCAATAATTAGTTTTCAAAAACCCATATACTTTGACTACCTTAGGCATCTGTGGCTTTCAACCTGCTACAGCAGAGCACAGAATTAGTTGCATAATTGACTCACTCCAGTTGAGCTTCAGTTGGCAATAGCATAAACTAGGATCCCTCTGTATAGATATTAAACAGAAAATCTTCTCTTTCCTCTGCAACAGTTCCCTCTGCTGGCTACTGCAAAAACATAAACCTGTTTGTTCTGTTAGATGACAGCACCTGATGGGTTATTCAGTATTTCAGCTAGGGTATTTTTGTAAACCTATCTCTTTAGGTAATAATTTCTCTGCATGTGTTTGCTCAGGAAAGAGCTTTAGTTGATTTGCCATGCTTTTCTAGTTGCTGGAGGCTTTTGGGAAACTGGGTTTTCAGAAATCAGAGTCGGTATATAATTTCTGTATCCATTATGAACTTCATATCAGTCCATTAAAGATTTGGCTACCTATTAAAAATAGTGGATGGAAAAAAAAACTTTAGAAATACTGTGAAGTATGACATTATTTTATGGCACTGGAATAAGATAAGAACATTGATGTTAAATATAGGCTAATCTCTTTGAGGCTAATGTTCAAAAGATTTTGTATAAAATAGAACACATCTAATATCTAAAAATAATTAGGAAGTCGCATCCTCATAACTTGAAAACCTGAAAATACTGGAATGATTACATTTCCAAACAAGACAGTCCAGAGTAGTTTGAATGCCCTGCAACTCTTGAGTGATGCAGTTCCTGAGTAATAAACAAACAGGTTTCTCAGCAACTTTAACCTTTTGCAAGTATTTCTGTTGGATTTCTTTGAAGAGCTGAATTCTTCTTTCCAAAATTCACAAAAATCAAGTAATACTGGGAAGGGAATATGTGTTTACTGCTCACTAGTAATACTGCATTGTTACTTATGTTCACCCAAGGAAAGTGATATGCAAGCAATATAAAAACATCAAAGAAAACACAAAAATATCCTTGCTAATGATGCCAAGGCTATTTGATTTATTTGACAATAAATATAGAACTTAAGAAGGAATGCTAAATATAAAGGCAACTTGGGCAAGTTGGGAAGTATGCTCCCAGAACCACTGGAAATTTAACTGTAACTGTCATCTGATGTAGGTAGTACTACTGAGACAACACAGCTAGTGTTGTGTAAATATGGGTAACACCACTACCAACTATCCTTAGTGTCAGAGGATATTACTAGTGTGATGCATAAGCCATGCAGACTTGTTTTACTGTTTGCTGTTGAAGCTTGGACTCCATTTTTTTAATTTTCTGAGATTTTTTTCTACTAAAATATTAAAAATATCTATGAGAATTTTGCATCTTCTGTATGGTCATCTTCTGTTTTTTCCCCAGTGAGTTTCTTTTGCATCTTGTATGTTATTAAACTCTTTGGAGATTTGAAAACATAGGAAAAAAGTAAAATGAATAGGTCATTAAAATAAAATAAGATATTATATATACAATTTTAGTTATAGATTGAAGTGATTTTTAATCATTAACTTTTATTTTACCTTTCTTTTTCTTACTAATGCATTAAGGAAAAAGTTTTCAACAGCAGAGGGAAGCAATGAAGCAAACCATAGAAGAAGACAAGGAGCCAGAGAAATCAGGTTGGATATACATTTTCCAAGAAGAAATTTTCTGTAAAACATGTGCTAATTAGAGAGCTTTCTGGAACCTTGTTTACATAGAGAATTATAGAAAATTCTCATGCTTCTTTATAATATAGATAGGATGTTTCTTTGAAATTCTTCATGTAAATGCAGATCTGATCTGTGTTAGTTTCAATGATATACAATATAATGGAGGTTATGTGGGAGAGTTTGAGAAGTTTTTTTTCTCAAAAAATGATACCTACCATGACGTGCAGCGTTTGCTTTATTACTCAGACCTGTAATGAACTAAAGAATATGATGCCTTCTCAAATTTTTTTGGGGAAAAAAAATCCATTTTAAAAATCCAGGTAATGGACAGGATAGGGAGGTTTTTACTGTCCAGATAATTAATTGTGTTGATTTTATTTTTGTTAGGAAAACTCTGGTGTGCGAAGAAGAATAAAAAGAAACGGAAAAAGGTTTTATACAATGCAAATAAAAATGATGGTAAGCGACATCTTTTACACAATGTGTTCACTTGTAACAACTGTAGAAGATTCTAGAAATAGTTAGTCCTGTGAACAGAATGTTGAAATTCAGGATGTAATATTGCAAGAATTGTCTTATGATGATCCGTGTTTGTTCTGTAAAGACATTTAGTGCCTTTAATAAAGACCAGATGATACAGATAGAAAAATAAATAGCTTTGGGGGCATTGAAGGTCTCACAATTTTACAATTATGAAATACTTTATTATGGTATTGGAAAATCGTTATGCTCTTCATGATTATATCTAGTAGATGGACAATTTGTTCACACTAAGTTGTGTAGGCTGTTAAAACTGTACTCTTAAAGTACATTGGATTTGGGTTGGTGGTTGTTCAGCACAAAGTGTTGTTTTCATCCCAGAAACTTGCTCTCTTGTTAAGAGGGTTGTTTCTTTAGCTTATACTATGGCTTATACCAGTAAGAACTGGAAGGATGTGCCCCTTCCCCAGAAGGGAGAAAGAATATCTTGTTTTACTGGGCAGCCCCAAGTGATAATTTTCTGAGGTTTTCTGGCTTTCATTGTCTGCAAATAGATGCTGGGAAGAAAGATGGGAGCTTTGTTGAACTAATTACCATAGGCACCTAGCAATAACGTGTATTGCCTTTTTTAATGTTTTTTTGTTCTCAAGATTATGATAACGAGGAAATACTGACGTATGAGGAAATGTCCCTGTATCATCAGCCGGCTAATAGGAAACGGCCCATCGTTCTGATCGGCCCCCAGAGCTGCGGCCAGACGGAGCTGCGGCAGAGGCTGCTGCACAGCGAGGTGGATCGCTTCGCCTCCGCCGTCCCGCGTGAGTGTGGCTGCCCGGGCCCTGCGCCGCCCGCACGCGCTTCCTCGTGCGCCCGCACGCTCGCTAGCGTCTGGGGAGGCGTGGAGTGGCGTGTAGGTACTGCTGGAGAAACGACAGGTCCAGGCTTGTGTAGCAAAAAAAAAAAAAAAAAAAAAAAAAAAAAAAAAAATTTCTAGATTAATTTTTAAAAGAAGAAAAAATTTAACTTCAGTATTTGGCAGACTAATCTGTTCAAGAATGTTTTTTGGTGAAAATAATACCTGCATTTCTTACTGGGTATTTCAGATACCTTTTTTGCTTTATTAGCACTATTTCTCCTTGCAGATCTACAGGAGCTGCATCACTGCCTTGATTTCTTTTTGTTTGCTCTTGTTTGTAGATACTACTCGGAGCAGGCGAGAGAATGAAGTAGCTGGAAGGGATTACCATTTCATTTCCCGACAGGCGTTTGAGAATGACATAGCTGCAGGGAAGTTCATTGAATATGGAGAGTTTGAGAAGAACCTCTATGGTACTAGCATAGACTCGGTGCGGCAGGTGATCAACTCTGGCAAGATATGCCTTTTAAATCTCCATACCCAGGTATGGCAGGAGCTGTTGCCTATTGTCTTTATTCCAGTTAATAATATATCAACAGCAGTATTGTACCATTAGAATTACCTTAGTAGTCTTTTGATGGAATATATAATCAGTTATACTATTTGAGCAATATATCATTATACTACCATTTTGTGAGTGAAACTTGTTAACTGTTCTACACTTAAACCCTATTTTTCTGCAGTCACTGAAGACGCTGCGCAATTCAGACTTGAAGCCATATATTGTATTCATTGCACCACCTTCCCAAGAAAGATTACGTGCTCTATTGGCCAAAGAAGGGAAAAATCCAAAGGTAACATCTGACATTTCTTCTGAAACTCATCTATTAGTTGACAGCTCTCAGTAAACATTTGTATGCTATTTTTTGGATTTATGGAGTGTTAAAGGTACTTAAACTACACAGGAAGTGCTGTGGTTTAGAGCTGTCCTTTCCAGATTGGAAGGGAGAGGTTTAGTATACTTTTTCCTAACCTAATAGGTGTGATATACCAGAACAAACACAACCACTAATTCAGTAATTCTGGGGCACAGTGACTCTCTTTAGTTGCAGAGTCAGTTGTGGTTCCTTCATTTGGTCACAAAAGTAAAACCCTTTATTTCAAAACTTGGGAAATCCCATTTCATTGTCTTCCACTAACTATAAGGGAAATTCTAGGGACTACATGTTTCTTTCCCATTTTGAGAGCATGTTTGCCCTTGAAAAATACTTTCTTAAAATATATTCTAAAATTAAACTGTTCAGATAAAGTTATTCTGATGTTTGATCCCAGAGGATCATTCCTCATGCATCAATGTGAATAGTGTCAGTATCTCAGTTTTTTTACTTCAGATTTGATTAAATAAACAGTTCTGTAGGATGTAATTGAAATCCAGAGATTAAACAAGGGTCTCTGAAAAATCAGAAAAGATCCTTATTTGCCTGAGAAATCAGAAAAGATCCTTATTTGCCTGTAGGATACAAAGCATGTGTTGCTGGGATAACAAAAGATACTGATCTTTTTTTTTTTTTTTTTTTTTTTTTTTTTTTTCTGAAAAACATGTGCCCGCAGGGGGAGCATTTTGCCTCATATATCATACCCAAATATATTTCTTTATATGAACAGAGCAATAAGATAAGCTGCAGAAGATAAAACCAAACATGCTTTTAGAAACCAGTTTAGAAACCCTAAAGCAAAATCATCGAGGTCTACTTCTTCCTTAGGATCTTTTATCTACATGGGCAATATTCCTGGTGCTATTTTTCCCCTTTCAACTTTTTTCCTTTGGTGTTATTTACTGATGCTATAGTGGTTCTGTTGACTCGAATGGTGTGGTTCTCATTGTGGTTCTCATTGTTTGGCTTCGGTTATTCTTTCCTTTATGCTTCTTTGGGGTAAAAATATTTTAATGAAAGTTTTTGGTCTTGGCTGTCTTAGCAGAGCCACATTGTCTTTTCTGCACCATTCAAACTTTCTTCCGTGTTATTTTTGACATCTTCAGTCACTTTGGAAGACAGGGAGCTTAACAATGTAACTTATTTTCTAGAAATGTGATGTAAGCACAGCAGTAAGATGTGTGTTACAGAATAAGCAGCAATGTGTCTACCTCGTTCACATCAGTCTGAGACGATTATTTCCTGGGTTGTAGTTAAGGCAAATCAGACGTGATTGGTGATGATGCCAAAAAGTAGAGATGTCTTCAGTGTCCCTGGCTTTCAAATATGCATCATGGTTAAATGATCTCAGAAATCTTTCCATAGCCAAAACCGACGAAACCATGAAAGCTTGCGTAAATGACCTGGGCAGAGGTGTTACCTTCTCTCTCCCATTGTTAGGGAGGAGCCTGACACGCACAGAGTAACTCTGGTTTTGTTTTCAGCCAGAAGAATTGAGAGAAATCATCGAGAAGACGAGGGAGATGGAACAGAACAACGGCCACTACTTTGATACAGCAATTGTGAATTCTGATCTCGATAAGGCCTATCAGGAGTTGCTTCGGTTAATTAACAAACTCGACACAGAACCCCAGTGGGTGCCCTCCACGTGGCTGCGGTGAAAGAGGACAGTTCCAGGGGACAAATGGACTCCTCCCTCACAGTCTTTCCGAGGAGATTGTGTGTAGGTCCGCCCAATTCTAACAGTAGATGGGAGTGTGAGCTCTAGACCTTGGTGGCTACTTAAATACTTTGCCGGTGACATTGTGTATTACTGAAAAAGAAAAAAAAACCCACTAATCGGCTAGTGAGCTGATTTAACTAATTTAAAGATTGTCTGAGTTTTCTTTCTCTGTGGTCTAAAAATGGAGACGTTTAAGTCAGTACTAAATTCTAAAGCTTTAGATAGATTTTTTTTTTTCTAGTAACTACTTTTATACATACATACACCCTATTTTTAACCTAGATTCACCCTTATAAAATTAAAGATTTTAAGTATGTGCATGTCCGTGTGTGTGTATAGAGTCCATGTTGTCACATAGTTATAAATATTAATGTTATTTAACACTTAACTTAATGACTTTGTGGGACATGATGGTAGTTCAGGAGTATAATTTTATAGATCATTGGGCAGAGAAATAATCTACGTATGAAATGACAGAGAAATCTTTCCTGGTATAAAAATGTACAAAATGAAGATGCCGCTCTGGTCTGGAGCTGCCCTGTGAGGCTTGAGTTTATTTTTTAATTCTAAAAAACATTCCACTTTCTTATAGCACTGTAATTGGAAAATATGTGTAATGTAAATATTTCAATCCTTGGGTCTTTTTAGTCAAACTTTGTAAGTCAGTTATTGACTGCACATTAATTTTAGATCCAAAGATGAATATTATATTGATCTTTAGATGTGATATTTTTATGGAATTTTCATGAAAACTGACTGATTGGAGCCACTGTTATTCACAGATATGTAGAGATATTTAAAAAGGCAAAGGTTCTATTTTTTATGAAAAATACGTAGTTATAAAACATACTGATTAAGTATCAACGAATTTTCTCATGTTTTATAACAAATAAATGGAATGATGTGCTGAATATGGGAAGAGCATGGTGGTGGGAATGGTTCTCTTTGGAAATGGCTCTAATGGGTAGCTAACTGGAATTAAAATAGCTGAATGTACCTACTGTATTGTAAACTAGTATTTTAATTCACCAGCAATGTATTGTCCTGCATTTGCTCAGTACTGCAGTAAAAGTTGGTGTAAAACACTGGCAAGTGATGGAGAAGCCACAAAATAGGAGAATATATGGAATTATTAAGCAAAGTGAACAAAAAAAAACTTGAAACAAGTAAACAGAGGGCAATGTAGGTCTGTATCCTAGCATGTGCTGCAAAGCAGGTGATGAAATTTCTGCATCCTCAGATGATTACCTGAGCTGTGAAGGTTTAACTGCTAAAGCTCTGCAGCTGCAGCAGGGCTGTTGCTGTCACTGCAACTCAATAGTGTCATCTTGGCTGGTTTGCTAGTGGGGAGCACAAAGAACATTGAATGTGAATGTCTCTGTCAACTTTAGCCATAGCATTTCCTTGTTCCTACAGGTGAAACACTGGAGTTATGTCATTGTGTAGTTCACTCCTGTTTAGAGCTGATGGATAAAAAGGTTTTTGACTTTTTCCATACTGTTTTGCATATATTCTTCAGGTTTTCATGGAATAAACACATATCCATTGTTGACTACACAAAGTATAGAGCAAATATAAAGAAGTTACGTCAGATCACTTTCCTAGTTAGTGGACTAAGTGCTGCTTTGAAAAATGAAAGTGTAGAGTGCATTCCAGTCCTGTTATAGCAAAATTATTTGCTGGTATAATTGTTTTTAGGGGAAAAAAAAAGCCTAGTTACTTTGGCTAGGTAGTGACCCTTTGGAAAGAAAAAGTTTTGGAATCTCTTATCTTTGGTTTATTTAAGCATTAGAAATAATTCAGTAGTTCTCTATCTGTTGGCCTAAGGACTGGGGATTCAAAATAATGCCTTTTTGCCTCACATTGCAGGCATGTTTTCACTTTAATCCTGACTTTTGCTTTGACAGCTACACCATTCGGTTATGTTGAGTAGTCAGTGTAGCAGTGATGACAGAACATCAGCTCTGCCCTCCCCTGCCCCTTTGATAATTGTAGGTGCGTTAGGCTTTGTTAGACAAGAAGGTGGAAAGCAGTAAAATGTGGTAAGCTAGGCAGCTGTTGCCCAAATTCTTCCAGTCCCAATCAGCATTAAGATACTTGCCCTATCCCATTGTATATTCAGTGTTTATACACCGTGTCAGTAGCACTAATCATACCATTATTGCATTGGGCTAATTTTGGTTCCCCCCCTCCATGTTACTGAAATTGTTATACAAATGAGCTTTTGAATGTAGACTTAAAAGAATGTTGTATTAGGTTCAGCTCTGCTCTTAGACACACAGTCTACACTGACATCCATGTAGGGAGGTGCTATAGTTTCCATGATAATGTATAGCCAGTGTCATTTTGTCTTCAGCTGAAAAGCTTGAGCAGCACTGAGAAATGTAC
Organism: Tinamus guttatus; assembly: GCF_059628265.1. Taxonomy (NCBI): domain Eukaryota; kingdom Metazoa; phylum Chordata; class Aves; order Tinamiformes; family Tinamidae; genus Tinamus; species Tinamus guttatus. The sequence goes on along the minus strand of NW_028289210.1, from coordinate 1,580,416 downwards.
CAGGCTGTCCATCTGTCACCAGTTTGGACCTGGAACTACCTTGTATTTAGTTTAAAAATAAACAAACAGGAAGGCAGAACTCTTTCTTAGGAAGCCTGTGTTAATTCCCTTGAAGAGAATATGCAGTCTTCGCCCCTCAACATTATCACAGGCTTATAGTGAGCTGTACCAGACCTGAAAGGAGGGTATCGGTATTTTTACCAGTCCAGATTTAATGAAAAATAAACCCATTAGCTGAATTACATTGAAGAATTTTTGAATGTAAAAATATGTGGCTTTTTAAACTATAAAATGGGGGTTTAATGCCTTAAACAATTAAGGTAACTTTATGGAGAAACTGTGGTTAGCCCCACATTGTACTTTTATACATGTACCTGCACTCTGTATCTTTGAGACATCATGAACTGCACACTAATGTAAAAATGTAAAATATTTCTAGATCTAAAATAAATCACTGTACAATTTTATTTCTTGTAGTGGCTTTTGGAGTCTTCTTCCTACTGTGTTCCTGAATGTGTGAAAAGTGCTCTCAGACTTTGACTGACCCATCTGTGGGATGTTCTCTATACCTCTTGAATGTATAGTGTCAAAAAGGCACAAAACATACTCCCCAAACTTAGTTTCTCCCCAATGTTGTCTTACTCTAATTTTCTTGTACTTAATCACTATTTCTTCTCAAATCCACTGACATCTTCCCTTCACTCCAAACTCCAGGACTTTATCAGTAACACCTTCCAGGATCTACCTGCGAATCACCTGCCCTGATGAGATCCATTTGCCGATGGACATGCCTGCCATCTTGTTGCAAGAAGCCAGAAAAGATCACCTGTCAGAATTAAAATGCTCCAGATCACTGTAAGTTTTGAAGAGACTTCTAAAATTCTCTCGCTTTGTTGACTTGGGATCCTTTTGTATTTTACTCCATTTTTAAACAATCTTCAGTTAAGTTGTGCACCATCTAAGATACATGATCAATTGCTGCCTGTAGAAGGAGGATAGTGTTACATTTGTGCTTTTAGTCCAACAAGTTGCAAAAAACATTGCTGAAAAAACAGAAACACCCTTCTCTAGGCTAAGGCTACAATGAAGGTCAGAATTCATAGGAGCCCTTCTGCCTCAGGCTTTATGGTTCTCTTAGACAGCACAAAACCTATTACTACTAGCACATCTTTCTCCAGCAACTAAGAGCAGCATCTTCCAGGGGTTGACTAAACAAGTCAGTTCAGTGTAGTACAACCAGAAACTACTGATTAAGGATGACTCTGATGACCACTAATCAAAAAAAAAATCCCCTTACGAAGTAGCAGTGCACATCTTGTTCTACTAGTTAAAGATCCTTTTTTTTTTTTCCATCACTAGAACAAGGATTTGCGAATACATCCTCTCCCTTATTTCTCTTAGTTGAAGGAGGATTTGCGGGGAGGAAGGTTAAGCATTTCCGTCACACCCCGTGTCATTAAATCTTGTTGCTGTTGAGGAAAGTCTTTGGTAGAACATATATGGAGGCAGGAAATAATGTTAGATGGGAGCTCAATACAAATCAAAAGCAGAGGGCTATTTTTTTCAAGAGCCTGTAATTCTACAAGCAAGTCTGGATTTATTATTCAGCTGTGGTGTCAAAAGAGGAAAGAGATGCTTCATGTGATAATTGAAAGACTGTGAAATGTGTTGCAGAAAGGTCCTCAGCCACTGTCATAGACTCCTCTTAATCAGCCCAGAACTGCAGCACAAATGGACTTGAAGTTTGATCCTGCTCTGCTTGCCTACATCCTTGTTGCAATGATGATTTCAGGATGGCTCAGCAGAGGTTCGTATGTGGCAGAGAAGCATCACTTCTGCTGGTCTCCTCTCCAGCAAGGTAAAATTTAAGTGAATGTGGATACAGCCTGTAAAGGGATGTCCAGAGCAGCATTTGTGCAGTTCCTAAGCTGGGGGCAGGGGAAGTAGCATTATTTTGAAATAAACACTACAATTTCAAAGCATTTAAGACCACCATCCTTTAGCAAGTTGGTCCAGATGCCAGACACTTAACACATGAAACTTTTACTTGTTTCTAGCACAGACAGTACACAAGTTGGCAAAACTTCTATTTAAAACCATAGGCGTTTTAGGCCAATGGTAACATCGTGCAACAGAAATCATGTAAGACTGTGGATTTCATCAATGGGTTAGAAAATGTAGTGGCTTATGCTCGCATTCGACTTCAGACTGTGGTGACATGTGCTTTAAGTAACTTTTAACATTAATCTTTCGGCAGCAAAAGCTTTGTGTGCATCTCCCTCCCCAAATAAAAGAACTACTGTTATAAGGAGAAGAATTAGAACGGAATCTGATTAGGGAAATCCAGAGCCCTCCTACAAAAGGAACAAGTGTGGACACTCATTCCCACCATGTAAGAAAACTTGAAGAATGCAAGAAGTCTCATGCTAGCCTCTACTAAAACGGCAATACAGGGCTTTCCTAGTAGTAAAGCACCTGCAGCCACATTCAGATTTCTAATCTCCCAGGAGAAATCCACAGTCAAGTCCACGCAGATTTATACAGTAACTGAGAAGCCACATAAACATCACTGAGGCAACATGTCCAGTTATAGTGCAATTGGACACTGTCTTCCGGGTACCCCACCTCCCTCTACAACACTTGTGCCGGGCTACTCAAAGAGGAGGTCTTCATCCTTCTCCTCCATTAAGAGGTTGGCAGGTTCACGTTCCCCACCAGCAGCTCTCCGCAGCTCCCGTTCTTTCTCAGATTTTTCTTTCAGCACCTTTTTCTTTTCCTGTATCTTCTTTAACCTGTGAACAGCACATGATTTATCAGTGAAAAAACTATGATGTTTTCATAAAACAGATTAGCATCAAAGATGCAGTACAAGGTGGAGAAGATAAAGCTGCTTGAAGCAGTTCCAAAGGAATTGAAGATCCTGTAACAAATTGTTCTTATGCCTAGCTGCTCCAACTGGGAAAACAAATCTAACTCTTTTAAAATCTAACTCTATTACATAAACTCTTTTTTTTTCATCCAAACTCCACATCTTGACCCTAAAAACTGAATTACGCTATTCTGCTTTTCCTGAATGATTAGGATGATTAGGATAAAGATGATTCTTTAATCAATGTGTCAGGTTTGAAATTTTCACTTCAGGAAGCCTGAAACACTTCCCTTTGTGGAAGAAATGTCCTTAAAGCACCTGCATGTGCTATGTCCCATCCTCTAGCCCCATGATAAAGACTACAAGGCACAATCAAGTAGAAGGGATCTGTTATTAAGTTTGAGAAAAGTAATTTCAGATCTCCAAGTGCCCAGCTCTGGGAATTCAATGCAGAGCAAGAACCAGATCATTTTTGACGGTGTTCACTGATGTATTTGGTGAGCATCCCTCTTAGCTCAAACTGTTCAGAATGTAATTAAGAAGAGACCATCTTTGTTTTGTTTTTGGTACTTGCCTGTAAAATTCCTCCCGTTCTCTTTCATCCAGTTCTGTGATGATGTAAGAAAGAGTACGCTCAATCCTGGGAATAATCACTAAAATATATATATAAAAATAAGGAACATGTTAAGCTGCTGTTACATTAGCCTGGAAATTGTTTAATACACTGCAGGGACTATTATTTAAAGTTTCTAATTTTAAAAAGTCATGATAGTTGAGCTGGACTTGAATGGAAACTACCTTTTTCCATCCCAATTGTCAGCAACTTCTGCTTAATATACAGTACTTTTACCCACTGCATTCTGCTCTAATTCATTTAAAAAAGCCTTCACATCCAGCTGGGATGAAAGAAATATTCACGTAAACCAGCCCAAGGGAAGATTAAACCAAGCTCTAGCACTGGAGCTGGGCACAGGTGAAGGCTACGTGCCAGAAACTGCCTTTTCAAATGGGAAAGCTGGTATAAACACCACCAAAGTTCGAAAGGCTGCAGAGGAAGTTTCTCCACTGTTAATTTTTTGAGTGATAATCACAGAAAAAGCCTGCAGGTTCAAAGGAGTAAGTCTACAGAAAACAGTATCAAAAAGGGCAGTTTAGAAGCTGTGTACATGCAAATATGATTAAATTCCAGCTGTCAACAAGTTGAGAAGGAACTTGAAATAATCAAAGCACCCTCATTACCACAGTGAAAGTAGCCACAACAGTATTGGGCATGGGCAGTACTTAAGAAATTTAAAGAAAAATTTGCAAACAGGAGCAGGAAGGATAAGGAATTTGGATCAAAGATACACATTCTCTGGTGTTTATCAGGATTGCTCTCTTTCCTATAACCTGAACTTAGCCAAGACTGTTTTCCAGATGCCTACTCTGCCATCCCATCCAAAAGCAAAAAGTCTGGGCTCTAGGCTGGACACCACAATTCAGTTTCAAAAGGTGCAACCCTAGGAAACGTTACAAAAATAGCCATTGGAATATTTTTACATGTAACATCCCTTATTTCTAGTCAATAGACTTGACAAGGTAAGTCAAAGATGCCTGGCAGACAGTCCAGAATACACATTTTTTAAGTCTTTATACTCAGTACAACTTCAGTCCTTTCTCATGTTTGCATACTCATTTATCTCTGTGCAAGGGGAAAGCAGTTAAAAGAGCAGCAGCTTTCAGGACTCTGTTCTCTGTGCCGTAAGGAGAGTCAAAACTACTACACTCAAAAATACTGCTAACAGAGCAAATACTCACCATGTTCAATTGCATTCACACGTCTGTTTGTTATTTTAATGGCTTCATCCAAAGTAACAAAGGATGTCTGATGGAAAGATATTCAATAATTAATACCTAACAAAAAACTCAGTGTTTTCATTGATACTACAAACAAAATGGGCAAAATTCTTGATGGGAGCGGAATTGTTTCTGCTAATGCCATTGCTCTTACTAATAACAGATTGCATCTGAATACTGCACATTGGCTGTTAAAAATCTACTATATCCAATACTAACCCACAAAGACTTTCTTCTTTTCATTCTTGACTAAATAAATCAGTGAAGCTCTAATATGATAGAAGGTCTGCAACTTTGTACTATGATAGACTAAAGGATTATAGTGCAGCTGAAGGCATTAGGCTGCAATCACTGATACTACTTTACTTCATTTATGAACTGCGAAACTAGAGATCCCTTCTCCCCATTTTTCTTTCTTCCCATCAACCTGTAAGGAGGCCAGCTCCACAAGCAGCTCCACAGCTTTGGCATAGTTCCTCTTCAGCTTGGCCAGCTGCTCTCCACCCCTAGCCAAACCAGTCAGCTCATAACCTGGAAAAAATATCCAACAAGAACTGTTGCTAATGCCATTATGGTGCTTCCTTACCAGCTTAAACACAGGATTTACAACCTACAGTGATACAACATGGACTGTTGTATCAGCGACTGATAAGGTAAAGTCTCTGCCCATTAATCTCTCTATATGGTGGTTTATGTAAAAATGTTGGATTTTTGCATGTCCACAATAAGATCTGTCAGTCCTAAAAAAACCTCCTACTTAACCTTAAAAAAAATCATGATCAAGACCAATCTTTCTCTAATTTGAAAAACACACTGATTTAACGAATTGAAATCCACTGCAGCCCCTAGTAACAAGTCCTTAAGTCACAGGAATATGGGTGAAGTATCACAGAGGAAAGACATAGTACTGCACCCACACTGTAAACTGACTTATCAGCAAGGCATAACTATTTTTCCATCAGCATAGAATAGTTATAAGCACCTATAAGATAAAAAATATTCATTTTTGTACTTACTGTCCCCTCCTTCCTGGTAATGCTCAAAAACTGGCAAGGTTACACCTAGCAAAGGCAAAAAAATAGTCAAGACACAGTGTGTTATTTATTTATTAAGTGTAATTCACCTTTCTCCCATTTGTGTCTAATGTATTACATGAGCTCAGAAGTTTTGTTTTCAAAGTCTTCACATATAGAATGGAAAGATTAAGTCATGCTGGTTCTACTATTTTTATGGAAATTCAGAACCATATCACTTCACATCACATTGAGATGTAGGCACATAAAAATATCAGGAGAGTAAATTCAATTTTACTGTGTTTCTGTTTAGCAATGTTTTCCCTATGCTTAGGAAATGCTTTAAGCATATGGTTTTAATTTATCTTTCTTGATTTTTTAAAAACACAATTCTTGCTATTTAATTTCCTGGTGTTATTTTTTAAATATTTAATTTACAGGCTTTTTTTAGTGCCCAAGAAAGAAAAAAAAGCACAACAGAATTTATGCTTTATTTGATCTAGATCAAATTTGAACTGCAGTTTACATGCCTCATAAAATGAAATGTGTGACTCAAGTCACACATTATAAGTGTTGCGACCATTAGATGAGTAAGAGATATGAAGAGGAGAGTGTGCTTGGAAACACTATGGAATATATCAGTCTACTCCCTCACATCCATCAAAAGTCAAAGCACCCATAGTCTGGAACAGTCACCTGCTACGTTGTCTTTTTTAGCTCTGATCTTGACTTGAGCTTTGTTCACATTTTGGATCACAGTGGTACTGTAAGAAAGAAAATGTTTATCTTAATTGGGAAGATTAAAGTGGTCCATTAATTCACATATACAAAGTGAAGTAGTATTGCCATAAAGATTTGGAGATAATTTCCAGCTCTGTTTTTGGAGCACAGCCTTCAAAGCTAACACAGATCATATGACATGAGTTTCCAAGAATGTTAAAAGCAGCAGAGTCTGTGAAGTGGTATTTTAGAAACATCTTTGACCAAGTATACAAAGCCTATCTGAAAAATTGCTAGTTATCTGACAAATTGCTTCAAAATATTTTAATAACAATAACTGTAATAAACCCGTAAGATCCTACTCCCAAGAACAGCAAAGGAATTGCAAGGTTAAAAGGCAAACCAAAGCTGAAACATGGAAGAGTTTGTGCATATTTGTTCTTTCAGAACACTAATAACTTTGTTTATTCACTAACTACCAAAATAGCAAACAAGTTTCTACAAAAATTTGCCTTGAAGGATTCTGGAGTATCTTAGTGTCTTCCCACAACAGGTCACTGTAGCAAACAAGATTTGTTTTCTCTCATTAGCACTAGTGAGACAAGAGGTCAGGATCCTGCGCATAAGTTCACAAAAAAGAAAAAATATAAATAGTCTTGATTATGCTATATACCTTTGTTTCCTTATATACTGGTTGCTTTTTGCAAATGGAATCTATCTTCTCAAATCAAAGATCTGTGTGCAATTTATGTGTAATTTCTGTTAGTCTTTCTGCTCTTTTTGAAGTGTATTTTTTCTTCCAAATGAGAGATCAGCAGTGTGTTGAACACCCTTCCCCATGTGTGGGGTTCCCACAGGTAAGCTCAGCAATGCTCACCTGAAATCTCCAGCTGTGAACTTTGCCTCAGCCAGGGAAAAGGCAGCTTCTCTCATCACCTCACCCATCAGCAACTTAGTCTGGAAAGAGGGAGAGGAAGGAGGAGGTAACAAATATAAGGCCTTTTGCTCCTTCTGCAGGATAAATGCTTTTAATTAAAAGCATCAAGAATATAATACAGAATTTAAGAAAGAAAAAATCCTATATCTCAAGCTAACTCTCAAACCAGAAATCCTTGATAACGGAAGAAATTCCATCTGGATGCAACTTCTAGTCTCTACCTCCTGGTGTTCCCAGTCATGTAGGAAATGTGTATGTGCAGTGTCCTCTCAAGCAACAGAGACAGTACCACAGAATGCATTAAATCCCCTCCTGCGCTGTCCACTCCTACTCCACCCTGACATAAAAAAATCTCCTGTGATGTAGAAGATGCATTAAGGAACTCTAGACATAAAAGAAAACAGAGACTAGCACTGGTTGGAAAGAGGTGAAGAATATTAAGTGTTATATAATTCCAGTACCATTACTGCCAGGAAAAGGTACTTCTGCTGACGTGTCCTCAGTAGCCTCATTTACAAAACACAGGTTATCCACAAAGTTGTCCTCTGTTCCATACTACCTTATGAAGTTATCAGGATGCTCCCATATCTTACAACTAACTGACGGATAACAGAACTTTTAAACAGAGTGAGCCCTATACAGGAAAATATTAGTTTACCTACCTCAATGATTTTCTTAAGGATCTGCCTGAATCGAAGTGTCAAAGCATCAGATTTTTTCTTCAAGAGGTTACGACCAGTTTGGGCTCCTTTCAAACGGGCTTTCATGACGGTCTGAGCCCTGTTAAGCACAGGAAGAAATAAAGAAGTCCCACATTGTCCAAAGGGATAAGGAAAAAGTGAAAACAATTTCAGACATGGACATGATTCAAACTATGAAGCAACTAAGAAAAATCAATATGCAGTAAGTCAGGGTGGGCAATTCAGGAAAGAATTCTAATTTTGCATTGAAAATGAAGGAAACATATCCTCCCCATCAATGACAATTACAAAGCTAATGTCTGTAAAGGTGAATATCATGAAAAAATGACAAGTTATTTTTCAGCTTTTTCATAATAGGAAATAAGAATTTTCCTTTTTCCTGATGACGACTACCCCTAACAAACCATTCTGGTGACTATTTGGGAAGTGAAGGATCCCTGCTTCCCTCTGCTGATGTGAAGTATGTTTGAGTATTTTTTTGATTTATGTTAACTAAATTGGCAGTAGTTATAGCACAAAAGCAGTTAAGTGTTAGTTTAAGCTACTGCTTTGTTCACACAGCTACTAAACACCAAGGACAACACTCAGGACAACTCTATGTAAGAAGTGGCCTGCACACTTCCTCTCTGACCTTGGAAAAAATTAATTAAGATTCTGCCTTTATTTCCCCCGCTTTACAGTGCATATTATGAGAATAACATCTACAAGATGCTTATAACTGGAAAAAGACGAGTCTTTTCTAAATGCTCAGGATAAAAAGAAGCAAGGTCAAGGAACAGGAAGGCAGTTTTGTTTTCCTAACAAACTGGCACCATCTCTGGGACAGCAGCACCTTGTGCCAACCTGTTCGCTCTGTTCACACCCGCCAGGGACTGGCTCAGTTTCACCCCGAGCCAGATCCCATGGGTCTGGTGAATGCATTAAACAAAGCCGTGTTTACTGTAAAGAAGACAGAGCAGTTTCTGAAAGTGATCATGGCCAGTGCTGGAGCGGTTCATAGGAACAAAACATTTCAAAAAGATATAAAGGAGAAAAAGGAACAATTATGAAAGTTCTGTTTTGCCAGTTAATAAATAGATGAATTCCAGAGATAAATGTGCTTTATTTCATTGCCCTAACTTAGTTCCTTAACAAAATATCAGCCACCTTATTGGTCTAACACCTCCTTTGAGAGAGAGGCCTGTAAGTTTTAAGCCGTTGCACATGACCAGCTCGCGACAGGGATGCACAAGCCTGCAAAGCCACAGCTCGGGCGCCAACCGCTTTTACATGAGACCTGAAACAGCTTTTGGGGCAAAGTCCTTCTACCCCGGGCAGCTCTGGAGAGAGGCAGAACAGCATTATTGCAATAGCCGTTTTAGCACAGTATCAATTTCAAGCGTTGCCGTTTGCTCGGGCGCTGGCTGCTTTCCATCTCGGGAGACATCTAACTTCATGACGAATGGTCTGCTGCAAGAACCTGGAAAATTACGACCGCCGCCGTCCGAGTTCCTCTATTTCCTTAACTCCTGCTGAGCCGCCCCCGCGCGCGGTGGTACCGCAGCGGCCTCCGCTATTTGGGGCAGAAGCCGCGCTCTGCCCTGCGGCCCTGTCCTTACGCGCGCACCGTTACAATTTGCCTCCTCGCATAAGGAGGCCCCGAGGGGCTCCTGGCACCGGTGACAGCCCCTGTGCCGAGAGAGGCCGCGCCGGAGGGCGGCCGGGAGCCCCGCCGGGCCCAGCCGTGACCGTTGGCGCGGCCGTTGGCGCCCACGCCGGGGGCGCACGACACGGGACACTCACATCCGCGAGGGGAAGATCTCGATGCGGTCCTTGCCCGACATGGTGGCGGTGGCGGTGCCGGGCGGGCGCCGCTCCTGCCGCCGCGCCGCGCGCTCACGTGACGCCGCAGCCGCCCGGCCCGGCCGGGAGACGCCCGGATGGCACCGCCCCGGGCCGCCCCCGGCACCGCCCCCGGGCCGCCCCGTCGGTCACGCGCGCGCCGGCGGGGCGGGACGGCGGCGTCTCGCGAGACAGAGCGCGGCGGGGCGGGGCGGGGCGGGGCGAGACGGCGGCGGCTGCGCGGGGCCGGTGCGAGGCGAGGCGGGAGCCGGGCGAGTGCGGCACGCGGCGGCGCCAACGGGCACCGGGACCCCCCTCACGGCGGCAGGTAACGGCGCCCCCAGCCCGCGACCCGGCGTGGGGTCCCTGAGGCCCCGGGAGTCGCTGCCTCCCCGCTGCGGCTGCCGGGCCGAGCCCTGCTCGTGGGCCGCGGGCTGAGGCCGAGCCCGGCCCGGGCCCGTCCGTGTGGAGCGCCTCGCGGAGCGGGGGTAACGCGCTGGGCCGGGTGCCGCGGGCCGCGAGGTGCGGCCACAGCCCGGCGGAGCTCGTGTGTCGGGTCGTGGTGGGGCGCGAGAGGGGCCGGCGGCGGCTTCCTGCGGAGAGGCAGCGATCAGTGCGCCGGCCTCCCCGCCGCTGCGAGCCTAGGGAGCGCCTTGCGTTATATATTTGTGTGCGTGTACATGTATATTACACGAATACATAAATAGATACATATATGAATTCTATTCATTTTTTTTTCTTCCTAAGTAGCTGTATGTTCGGTGGGAGTGAGTTTGTTTTGTTTTCCTTTTTTATATATATATATTCTGGAGATATTCAGTGCCCCTTTCATAGTGATATGGTTCATTCTGTCTGCTCTTCTGCTGTCTTTGCATCCTCTGAAAAGTGGCCCATGAAGCTATGAACCACTCTCTCTTTAGAGAATTAATCAAAAGATCTTGAGTTTAGAATATAGTTTTCTGGAGCATAGAGATAGATGGAGCCTCTTCCTTCTCAGGAGAAGCTTTACTGTGCTTGTCGTTTCCTCAGCACTTCATGTGCTGTCCTGTGATGCGCTTGGAGATACCCTTTTAGCACCGCAGACTTCTCTACTGTGTGCTTCTGCTGCTGGAATCTGGCTTACAGTTTGCATGGTGTTACAAACTCAGGTGGCTGAAGAGTGCGGTACCTCCCTTCCACCACATGAAGTCTCTCCTGTATTCTGCAATATGCATCATATGGCAGTCAAGTGGCTAATAACTAGGTAGCAAGTTCTTTTTGCTTTAATTCAAAACATGATCATCTTAGCCAGACCAGTGGTAATATTAAAATACCAAAACTAATTTATCTCAGTGCTTATGAAAACCTAATTCTAAAAGAGCTCTCCTAAAGTAATGTTGCACTTTCTTGTTCCAAAGAGTTTGTTCTTTTCTATTGTTACCAGTCCTTGCTGCATTTTAGTACATTTTGGGATAAATTAGTGGTGTACCATGAAATAAGTCACTTTTGTTTCTTTCTGCACAACTTACAGAATGCCTGGACTAAGCTGTAGATTCTACCAACACAAATTTCCAGAGGTGGAAGATGTAGTGATGGTCAATGTTCGGTCCATTGCGGAAATGGGAGCTTATGTCAGCCTGCTGGAATACAACAACATCGAAGGCATGATCCTCCTTAGTGAGCTCTCCAGGAGACGTATCCGTTCCATAAACAAACTCATCCGCATCGGAAGGAACGAATGTGTCGTGGTCATAAGAGTTGACAAAGAGAAAGGTATTCTGGGCTATTATGAGCAATACCAAGCTTGAAGTCATAAGTAGAAATGCATATGAGCTGGGCAGCTAGGTATTCTTTTGTTTTCACTTGGGGTTTTTAGTTTAGGGCATCCAAACAAAATAGAGCATAATCTTACCATCTACTTTTGAGCATTCTTCTGCATATTCTTTGAAATTTAGGTTAATGAAGGCCAGTCACCCTAGTGTGAAGTGAGATTTTTTTTCTTTTGATTTCATTGTAGCTTCCCTGAATCTTGTGAGAAGACTGACTCCTATCTGAGATAGTGGGGAAAAAAAAATTCTAAATAATGAACATTTGGAGCTCTCAGTGCATTCTGTGCCCTAAGGCTTCAACCCTGACTATAAAATGTATGGTAGTTATGTGATGATTGTATGATATGCATACTGTAGAAGGCTAAAATTTGAGATTTATAATAAAGCCTTAAATTTGTTTCTTGTCTTCTGGGTATTTGAATCTTTGGTTTTAAAGTTTCTTCATATATCTTTTATATATAGAACCTGTCTTTTTTTTAGAAAAGTTCAGTGACATATTTAAAATCTATATCCCCGTTCTTTTATGCTTTTTGTCTTGAAGCAACTTTTAGATATGTTTTTTTGTTATTTTGAGAGTAAAGTTTGCATAATCCTAATGCTTTCAAAATATTTTTTTTTCTTCTGATAGGTTATATTGACTTGTCAAAAAGAAGAGTTTCTCCAGAGGAAGCAATCAAATGTGAAGACAAATTCACAAAATCAAAGACTGTGAGTTGTTTTGTGATCTTAAGACCTTGTGGTTTTTCTCAGCTGGTTTCTTAAACAACAAAAATGCACAGGCATGAGTTAATGAGAACATACATTGTTTTCCTTACCATATGTGCTCTAATATTCCTTTACCCATGCATGTACACAATCAGTTCATCTGTCCATGAATGCTCTGGTAAACTGCTGCTGGATTCGTGGATGGACAAGTGGTTGACTGAAAACTTAGGATGTAAAGGGTGATATTTTAATGATCAGAGATGCAAATACAGGTGCTGGTTTAGGATGCTATGGACAACCATCATTGAAAAAAGAACTTGCATTTGGTGTGCAAGTTTTGTGCTACTTAAAGAAATATTTGCCATTGAGTATTACTTTTTTATATAACTTTTTTCTTCCTATACAATAAAATACTGTATTTAACAGTTCATTATAATTTTCTGCTTTATAATGTACAGTAAAGGTTCCAGTGCTATGTTTGATGCACTGTAAACCCCTAGAGCTTGGTATGTAATTTATTGCTGAGTATAGAGGAAGATTTGTATTGCAACATCCTACAAAAACATCCCTTTTTTCACTTATTTTTGTTTATTTGGATCAACAATTTTGCTTTCGGACTTTAATCTGAAGGACTCAATTATGTGTGGCATAAGCTCATAGTAAGAGTTAGTTGTTATTTGAGTTGGAATAAGACGTTCTCATTTCTCCTTATTTATTTATTTTTGATCTGTTCATGTTCAAGGTTTACAGCATTCTTCGCCATGTTGCTGAAGTCTTGGAATACACTAAGGACGAGCAGCTTGAGAGTCTGTTCCAGAGAACTGCCTGGGTATTCGATGACAAGTACAAAAGACCAGGATATGGTGCTTATGATGCATTCAAGCACGCAGTCTCGTAAGGACACTTTTTTACTTCTAGGAATTTACTTTGTCATTGTAGAGAAGTACTTCCTATGCCAGATCCCTTACAGTGTTCACTTCTTCAAAGTCAGTATGTAGCGTGTGCTGATGGAGTGAGCTTAGTCAGCTTGTATTTCATCCCTCCATTTGCTTATTGTAGGGTTCTCTGACTATTCAAGTGGCATTCCTCAGAAAAGAAGAGGTACTGACCTTGGTTTCTGTGTCAGAATTCGCCTGTTCTTAGTCTCAAGCAGATATTTTCATGCTTATCTAGCTCTGTGCCTGAAGATATTTCTACCCACAGCTAACTGCCATTCTTCCTCTCCTACAAGCTGTATTTTTCTTTTCTAAAGACTATCACAAGTTGGCTTGTAACTTCTCAAACCAACACTTCCAAACTTGAAAAACAGAGTGGAATTATTAATCTAATAATGGAATTGTGAACAGAAAGACTTGGAAACTGTGACAGGAGGAAGCATGCACTGATACGAATTGCCTCTTAACTGTTTATGAAGTCCAGTATTTTGGTTTGCTTTCTGAATTATTAAGCCATTTGCTTTCCTGCTAAAGTTTCGCAAAAAGCTAAATTGGCAATCCAAAAATAGATTTCTCAAATCTTTCTAATTTTTCACTTTTCTATTATGTAAACCCATAGGAGATTAACTTCATTCTAACACTAGGTGGCAATGATAGGATTTTCACAGAATCACAGAATGCTTAAGGTTGGAAGGGACCTCTAGAGATCATCTAGTCCAACCACCCTGCTCCAGCAGGGACACCTGGAGCATGTGGCACAGGGTGGCATCCAGGTGGGTTTTGAAGATCTGAAGATTTTAATACCAGTCTTCTAAAATCATTTCTGTTTTGAGGAGAGAAATAACTTAATCCTGAGTTCTCTTCCACAGAAGACAACTTCCCTTCTAATGAAAGTAAATTTACTGATAAAGGACTAATCTGGGCATGCTGCTGTGGAAAGGACTGCAGATCATTCTCTAACTGATAAATATTTAGTTAAACAACTGAATACTAAAGGACCAAAGGCTGTACTTATACAGCCTTTTAATCTTCAGAAGAAGTACTGAACACACAATCCATGCATTCCTCAATTTGCTCTTCAGATTGGAGCATAAAATTTTGAGGTTGGCTGTTTTAAAAATACATTCCATCAGTAATACTTTATATTTCTGGCAATGGACAGCACTTTTATTTATCCCCTTTGTGCTGTTGTGTTAAGCTGCCAAGAGAGAGCAGGACTGTGCCTTCATAAGGTCCCTGAAGTACCGGCTGAAAACATGTCATGTCTGCTGATAACTATGAATTTTACTTGCTGTTTCTTTTCTTACTACTGAGGCTTAATGTTTTGGGGATTCAAACAGCAGGATCATATGGCGAAATTTTTAAATATATTTACACTCTACTAAATAAAAAAATAACAGTATTTACTTGTTGAATGTGCAGCGTAAAGTTTTAATTGGAGGACTTGACTGAATAAATGAAGAAACAGAATTTTCCTGTCCAGTAAATAAAACATCTCTGCCATATAAGGTCATATTTTTCAGTGTATATACACATCATATTTTTGGATTCTGTTTGGCTATCCCTTATGTATATTCAGTATGTAAAATTGCAAAAGATGGTGTTTTATTAGTAGCAAAGACCAGTCTCTAAAAGTGCCTCTGTTTTTTGGGGCATCTTGGCTTTTGTTTAACTGCCAGCAGTAGCATACATGGTTTGGTGTCATGTTGCAGAGAACTATAAATCCTGTCTTTGAAAAATGTAATCAGGACCTTTCTTCTGTCAGGCAACACAGTTTGAACATTCAGAAACTTTTGTTGGGGCAAAACTGAATATCAGCTACGAGGCTAACAGGGAAAACTTTTGTGAGGTGCTTTTTGGTCATGCTCTTTGTTTCAGGGGTATTTTTGGATAAAAGTAATGCACACAATTTTATTTTAGAACAAGAACTGCTGCTTTCAAATGATTAAGCAGTAGAGGAAATTGCCTCTGTGATCTCTGAATTTGAAGCTGGTAGCTTGTGATCTGGAAAACTTACATCATTTAGCCAGGATTAACCAGCTGGTGCATGTCTGTCTGTGGTTCCGTTACTGTTAAAAAGGAGTAAAGAATAACATGGAATGAACATAGGTTATTTTATAGAAGGACAAAATTCACGCCTTTGATTAAAATGCTAAAGTAATTCAGAAACGTCAGATTCATCGTGGACTTGTTTTCATGCAGTATGTGCTTATCTTCACTTTGGGTGAAATACCAAAGAACTAGTTATGTTTCTCACTCTGCCTATAATTTGCATAGGGGGCTGGATAGAGGTTATACTTTTTTTTAATCATTTAAACTGTTCATTCAAGGAACAGACTGCATGAATGGTTTGCTTTGCTGATAAATGCTTCAATGGAAAAAGGTTTTGCAAATAGAGGCCTTTCATTTCTTCCATTCTTTAAATGGACTCTTAACCAGTATCTCTGATTTATTTGCCAGGATTATGCATAAGAATAATAAAATGTTATCACAAGGTGATATTGCTACTCCGATTTGTACAACTTCTGTAACATTACTTTGTTTGGTTCAGAGACCCTGCAATCCTGGATAGTCTAGATCTGACAGAAGAAGAGAGGCGTGTGTTGATTGACAATATTAACAGACGTCTGACACCACAAGCTGTCAAAATCCGAGCTGGTGAGTTCATTTTGGATGTTCGTTTAACAGGTGTTGGCATGAATGTCAAGTTAGTTACTGTATCTTGTAAGCTATAAATTCACCTAAACCTTGCAGCCAGTGGTGTTTGTATTAGCACAAAACTGCTCTTCCAGAAGACATCATAATCAAGAAAATGCTTGCCAAATGCTTGTATGGTTCCTGTCAAATATTCCAGGGCGTTCTGTTTGGCTCTCCTCCCCCTCCCCTACCAATTGCAGATTCTTTGGGATACAAAGTAGTTGTCATAATACATGATGTAGTCTTGATACCAAGCAATTTAAATATTTCATAGTATTTACTGAATCCAAAACATTCTTTAACCTTTTTGCATTGTTGAATGCAAAGTATTGAATTCTGTGGTTCCCTGACAGGATGACTGGTCTTCATTGGCATGACTAGGAGTATAAAAACATCAGTGGGTGAAAACAGTTCTGAGTTTGGGTTCTGGGTATATTCCCAGTGGTTGACTGCAAAGCATCCAACAAGATATATTATCTTAAGCCCAGCACCTCACTAATGTGCTCATACAGTTTGAGCTGTTTTGTCTCTTGCTAGCACAGTGTGGGCAGAGAAAGTGTGCGTCTGTCTGCACTGCTTATGAAGATGTACTTGGAAAATGTTAAGTGTGGTCTAGCAGCCACATAACTGAACAGGCTTAAAAGCACACTGGCCATCAACCAGATCAGGATAGCAGAGCTGTGTTTGTGCCTGGAGTAAGAAACTGCCCCGTCTCTGCTAGTGTATTTTGATGAGCATTAGCACTTAATTCTGTGGAAAGGAGGGAAAAAAAAAGAGAATCTATAACCATGTGACAGGGAAATGAAGAAAAGAATGCAAAAAGTAAGGTAATTAAAAGTGCTTCTGTCTATTATTGCAGTAATAGGCCCCATATTGATTAAAATAGATTTCAAATATGGAAGTACAATTTGACAGCCACAGAGCCTGACCTTGCTAAAATAAATATCATCTGATTAGTTTTGAAAATAAAATTACTTGAAGAATATATTCTTCTATTTAGTATATCTTGCCTGTTTGATTCAAATTCTCTAAGCCGCTTTTAATTTTGTCTGCAGAGGAGATGGGGACACTTTCAGTTGGCTAATAGCCTCATCACGAGGCTGATGAGATTCGTTCTTTTCTGTGAATTTACCTGTGATAGCTGAGAATTAGAAGGTTATTGTGAGTCACTTGGAGTGAGACTAATCCTTATGTGTATATTAAACCTTTGCAGTATTGCTACATAGTCAAACAAACCTTCCTTTTGACTAATCAGGAAATAACAGGCACAGCCAACACCATGAGTGTGTGACTTCGGTTTCAAAAACTTATAAAAATATAGATTAATTATTTGAAGTATGTAATAATAAAATTTAATCTCAATCTCTCCCACAGAGAATTGCTCCTAACATGATGCCTCTGATATGTTTTGATAGAATTCCTTGTTTTTTGTGGTTGCACACTTTCCAAAATTTAGCTTTTCTGAATAATTCTTTCATCTTATTTTCATTTTACTGCTTTTATATCTTCTCTCTATAAAATACAACTTTATTCCTCTTGGATTTATTGGGGAATGTGAAAGGCAGAGTGCATAAGGGTGTATTATTTCATGTTCTGTATTTTTAAAGCATAGTGTAAAATATTATTCATCTAGAGAATTTATTAAGGCTATTAAGATTATCAAGTTACTAATTTTGTAGATGGAGATACTTCTGCAGTTCTGGAATGTGCTAAAGCTTCACTAAAAAGCTTTCACGTTTATGCAACCTTTGATAGCTTTATACCTGTGAGTTTTGTTATTTGTATTTGTCTGTCTTAGACATTGAGGTTGCCTGTTACGGCTATGAAGGCATCGATGCAGTGAAAGAAGCTTTGAGAGCAGGCTTGAACTGTTCCACGGAGAACATGCCCATTAAAGTAAGTGTCCATCTTCATAGTAAAACCACAAGCAAAGTTGTCTGCTTCCCCCAGTTGCTATTAACCTGCAATTGCAACTGCTGCAGTCAGGTGGCTGAAGCCAGGAAGTTGTTCACACGTTTCTTGTCTCTTCTATATGACACGCGTGTAACACGTCACTTCCGCCACGTAATGGCAGTTGGTACTATGACTCACCTCTGGCTTCCCAAGTTCAAGAAGTTGTGTTTATTCTAAGTTGTCTTAGAAAAACACATACTGCTTATCACAGTCATAATTATATTTGCAAAATTATGTGATGAGGCACTTTACTGATCTGCAAGGTATTTCCTGCACTTCACATTATATATAAATCTGTTATATTCTACACATATTTTTCTAAATAAATATGCTATATAAAAATAACTCTTTTCAATGTGAGAAATTTGTTGGGCTGTCAGAAACTGTTATTTTAATCCATTTATGCTTCTGGAAAGGTTTTTATAACGGCAATATGTTCTTCTGGATTATAAATTCAGAACAATGTTGCTCACTTTTGGGCTTTTTGGTTTTGTGGGGTTTTTTGTTTTGTTGTTGTTACTGAGTTTACTTTTTTGCTTCTTATTCCTGCATACAATGTGATAGATTAATCTGATAGCTCCTCCTCGTTATGTGATGACCACTACAACGCTGGAGAGAACCGAAGGGCTCTCTGTTCTGAATCAAGCCATGGCCGTCATTAAAGAAAAAATCGAGGAGAAGAGAGGTGTCTTCACTGTGCAGATGGAAGTAAGAACACATTGCATTCTGAAGCATGTCTGTGTCCCCTCTTTCTCCCCCCTTCTGCCAATAGTTTTAGAATAGAGCAAGATGAGTAGTGCTAGAAAGCATTTTAGCAAAACAATATTATGAAACTAAATAAACTGGAACTTCTCCTTTGGTAAACAAATGGCCAAACTTTCTAATTTTTCTGTTTCTATTGCATGACTTTATTTAACTTCTTGCTCTTTATGTAGAATCAGAGAAACCAACTTTTTTTTTCCTTCTTTCAACCTAAAAA
Source organism: Tinamus guttatus (assembly GCF_059628265.1). Lineage (NCBI taxonomy): Eukaryota > Metazoa > Chordata > Aves > Tinamiformes > Tinamidae > Tinamus > Tinamus guttatus. The sequence goes on along the minus strand of NW_028289210.1, from coordinate 1,561,442 downwards.
AAATAATGTTTGCTGATGACTTTTTTTGTTGTTTTTTCCACAGCCAAAGGTGGTTACTGACACAGATGAGACTGAGCTTGCAAGGCAGCTGGAAAGACTGGAAAGGGAAAATGCTGAAGTAGATGGGGATGATGATGCTGAGGAAATGGAAGCCAAAACTGAAGACTAAATTTTGTGGAATACTTAGAAGAGAGAGAGCATATGAAAAATTAGACATCCCACTGCAAGCACCCTGGACCAAATGTTTCCAGTATTGAAAACTTCAAAAGCAAATATATCAAGTATTTTACTGTTATAAAACAAGAACAATATATGAAATTCTCTCCTAAACAACATTTGCTCTCATGCAGCAACTTACGCAAATTGAGTCAAAGGAAGGTGCTAGGCTGCATTCAAGACTCAAGCCTCAAGGCCAGAGAGGGGCTACAGACCCAAACTTACCACTTCCATTTGTAACAATTCCAAATTTAATACTACAGCTCAGTGCATCTGTGAGATCTGTGAGTGCATTTCTAGATCACAAAAAACAGGCAAGGTGAACAGTTATATACAGAATGTATTCAAGCAAATATTCAATAAATTTCTGGGCTATATAACTCTTTTTCTTTCTTGTTACATGAAATAGTATCATTCTAAAACCTGACAGAGCATGATTAGTGCATGATTGGCCTTTAAAATGGAAAATACCTGAATGTGTCATCACAAAATATACAAACAAATCTTTTATTCTTTCTCAAGTTACTATCTTAGAAGTTATGAGCAACAGCCTTGTCATGATGTGAAATTTTATCTCTACCAGATGCTTGCTGCTGATAATTTCACTGCTGCTAATTTCAGTTTTCCATTTATCAGCTCTTTTGAACAATTATATTCCACATTTGCCCATTCCTCAAAATAATTAATTCAACACATATGTGGTACTCTGACAAAGAGAAAGGGGTGTAAAAATTGAAGTTTCCCATGCCCTCTACACCAGAATCGCATAGCAAAGCAATGTCTTGAAGAGGAGCGACTCCCGCCCTTTAAGTGAAGGGTGTAGCCAAGCTGTTGTGGCTGGAGTCTTCTCTCAGAGTTAGTGGGTTAGTAGGTGACTGTCATTTCTATCAGTAACTTAGGCAAAAGGTGCTAAGCTTGTTCAGTAACTACAGGAACTCTTCTAGCTTGAGCCTCATCCACTGCTATGCGCTGTTGTGTGTCAGTTCTGAGTGTCTGGAAAAAATGACGGAGGAGGTGAGGCTGGTAATGAAGCAGCTTAAGGTAAATGCATTTTAATCACTCGGCAGCCTGGCAGATGAACATCCTTCTGTTTCCTGGGCAAATTCTTACCAAGAAGAAGAAACCACTGGGTATTCCTTATGTAGGAGGAGAGGGGAAGAAGGAAGGAGCTTCAAGGTGGCTTCTTTGAGGCTTCTTAGCTAGCTAAATCCTGAAGTTAGTGCCGAATCTGTGAAACCTGTGCTGGGCCTTGGTGTGCTGCAGTGGCTGTCAGGTCAGTGGCTGACGTAGTGTTGCTTAAAACTCTTCAGAATTTTGTGTTTTGAGGATTCCTTTTATCTCAATAGATCTATTTTGAATGTTTGGACAAGTGTTTAGCCCCATGCTTAAAACAAGTGTTGGGATGGGTAAGCGGTCCTGTGACTATCTCTGTAGAGGCAGAGGTTACTGTAGGTCCAGTAACTACCTCTGTGGGAGGGAGTGGATTCCTGCTCTTCGTTAGCAACTTAACCATTCACTAACTTGCAGTTGCAAGGCTAACAGCTCCGCTCATACTTGTGTAGTCAACTAAAGGGAAAACTGCAGGCAGTTCTGTGGACAGAGCTTGGCTTGGAGTCTCCTCCTTTGGAGATCTTCAAAACCTACCTGGATACCACCCTGTGCCACATGCTCTAGGTGTCCCTGCTTGAGCAGGAGGTTGGACTAGATGATCTCTAGAGGTCCCCTCCAACCTCACCCATTCTGTGATAAATCAATTAAATTCCATATCCCGGACTAATTTGCTAAGATTAACAGCTTGAAAACAGTTTAACTTTCCAGAGCTCCCCAGATCTCAGTGTGTTTAGGAGTGCATCATTCTTCAGAGGAGACCCCTCAAGGCCGGAACCTGCCTTCCCAGCATGTGCACTAGTCCCACAGCCCCGATCTGCCAACCCGCTGTCCCCACATGCTCTGTCAGAATGAGATCTTCATGTGCTTCCTCCCCAGGGGCAATAACCATAGGGACAATTTGTTAGCCTTGAATGACCTCTGCAGAATGAGAAAGGAGGAGGAATGTGTGTGTGGTGTGTGTGTGTGTGTGTGTGCGCGTGCACACAGTATATCTGTTGAAAGCATGGAAGAAATAAAATGATTCCAGACTTAAAAAAAGTAGTCAATAGAGAAGCAATCCTATTCCTGGGCTGTTTCTTTAATAAACCTCATTTCTTAGGCAACTTTTGTAGAGTGAGGTCCCCTTCTGCCTCGCTGCTCAGCAGCAGTTTGACAGCGCAGTTCTTCCCCGCTCGCGGCAGCTTTGCCGAGGCGCATCTCGAGGTTGTGGGTGGTCTGCACGTTGGAGAGCGAGAGCGCGCTCCGGTCCTCCGCAGGGACGCGTTCTTGTGCAAGTCTGAGATCACTGCCTGAGCGAGAGCCCCTGCAAGCTTCTGCGTGTCCTCACTAGCATGAAGTTATGCTACCCACCTGGTTAGGAGCTGCCTGCAGTAGCAAGTTGAATGGCGAAGTCAAACCTCAAATACCGTGTGCTGGAGGACTGTGTTCGCGGAGTTTTTTTTATATAAAGAGCTGGGAAATGAGCACAGTAGTTGCATTTTGCCTACTTAGATCTGCTGCATTTTCCTTTGATGCAGCATTGCTAATCTACTTGTGGACCTGCTCTTGTGAATATTTCACATATTATTATTAGCTCTTTCCTAAAGTTCAATGTTGGTGAGGCAGTGCTGGTATGTAGAGGGAAGCATTTAATTCTGATTTACAGAACATGTGGTGAGCTGAAATTACTGTTTTATTTTTCTACTGGCTACATCCTTTTTTCCTCAAGATGCTGCTTCTGAGTACATACTTTTATTTATACAGGCTTGTGTGCCTTCTTCAGTGCCTTTCTCTCCCTCCTTCCACATGAAGTCAGAAAAGTAGCATAAAGTGTGTTTGTTCCTTTTCCTCAGTACTTGAAAGCGTGACCAGTAATTTGATCCCACATACAAAGACTGAGGGGAGATGCTTGAGTCAACTTGTCTGACGGACTCTGAACTCTCCGCATAGCAACAAGAGCTCTTGTTTACTCGTTATCCTCCACATCGTGTTTCTTACCAGTCTGTGGCTTTAGCCACAAATATCGCCTTACTTTTGATACAAGTCAGGAAACGCTAAGAGTATGGGCAAGGCTCTGAACAACAGCTCTGCCTGAAATGCTGTTGGTTCCACTGGCTTATTTCATGGAGACCCAACAAAAGGGATTTATTATGGCTAAAATTTCCAAAAATGAATGACTGAAGGCTACTAATCTTGGGCACAAAAAAAGGCACTTGTGTTTCAGCGGTTCTCAGTAGTTTCAAGCAATCACTACAGGGTGTTTCTGTTTTTCTGAAAGCATTAGCAGCTTTTAGGAACATAAACTGCTTTCATGTGGATTTAGGTTCCTAGGTTTAAGCAGGCATATTTGAATCTCATGGCTTTTATCTCCAGGGGCCACTGAAAGTGGAGTGGGGTTTGGGGTTTTGGTGCTTTGGGCTTTTTTAGGTAACATACATTTCTGTCAAACAAAAATATATTTTAAGTCTTGTGAATTCCCCCTTTAATCATTCTGCTTTACACTGAGGGTGGTGTGTTCTGTAGTGCCCCATAGGGTCTGCTTAATACAGGAGAACTTTCTTGCTGTGTAGCTGAGCGGCCTGAAGGTTTGACGGATTCAGTTTTATACCTCTGCTCCCCCCGTTCCCATGTGAGATATGTGTCTGATCTGATTTGTCATCGTGGGGCTGCTGCTTCTGTCGGCTTGCTCACCCGGCGGTGCTTTGTTACCGTACTGAATTCTGTCTAAGTCTTTTGAAATCCTCCCTGAACTTCCCTTGTTTTACTTCCCTGAGGGCAGGTGCTGTATCAGAGCCAGTTCAATGTTTAACTAATGTCTCATAAGTGGGATGAAAGGCAGAAGAAAAAAAAAAAAAATCCAGGCGAGTACGTCACAGCTGAGGAGGAGGGTGGTGGGGAAAAATGAGCTTTTTTAACCCGCTTGTGCACACAGGGACGGGCTGCAAGGGCTGGGACGTGTCTCAGTGGCGCTGGGCTCCCCTGCGCGCTGGCTACGATGCAGGAGGCCAGCGGGGTGCTCAAGGAGGGCTTCCTCGTCAAGAGGGTAAGTGCTCTCCAAACCTGGAAGGTAAAACACGGTGCCTGGCTTCGTTCCTGTGATTCTGCTTGCGGCCGGGCTTGCGGCGCGGTCAGGCCGTCGGGGAGAAACCTCCGAGGTGGCGAGTGGTGCTGGGGGCTGAATTCCAGAGTGGCAGGTGCTGACTACCCGTATACCGGTTTCCCTGCCCCGGTCTTTGCCCAGAGGAAAGTGGATTAGCCATGACAGTGAGTCACTGGAGAGGCAATATGTCTGCAGAGCAACCTGGGCCCCATGTCTGTAAAGAGCCCATAAAAATGCCTGGCAAGGGACCACGTGGCACCAGTGGAAGCGGCCATGGGAGGACGGCTAGAGGGAAGGTGTTCTGAAGGTCTCTGTTCGCTCTGTGCCTTCTGCAGGGCCCAGCAGAGCAGGGTTGCTCAGTTCACATGAGGGTGTGGCAAACGGCATCCTCTGAGGGGAGCAGAACAATCCTAACTGTAGAAACGTGTTTGCAATAAATAACTCCTTTCTTCTATACCCTTCACACTCATCCATGAGAAATTTTCAGTCAAAACATGGAGAAAACAACAACAAGATTTCAGCCTTTCCCACCACCTGTCCCCATAGGACCAGGCATAACCGGGACTAAAGAGTACAACTTAACTGATGGCATAAACTGCTTCTAGTGCCAAGATGCTGTCTTTTAACACCAGTGACTAATGTGGTCTTTAAGTGCACTCAAAAAACATTATTACAAGGGTAGCTCATAGCTCCACCATGCCTGGTGAAATGCTTCTCCTGTGACATGGCAGCGCTAGCACAGAACTAACCCTGGCCAGGAGCAATCTGCCCAGGCGGCCCCACGTGGAGCCAGGTGAGCAGAACAGCCCCAAGTAAACTCTGCAAGAGACAGGAAAAGGTTAAATATAAGTTACCATCTTCTGGAACAGAAAGAAACTCCAAGGGGGAAAAGAAAAGAGTCACCATGAAGAGTGTATTCAGAGAAAAAGCAGCCAATGGCCCTCACAGCAGGTGAGGAAGACGGTGAGGAAAATGAAGAGAATGAGATCAAGCTAGATAAACTGTATTTAGCATAGACTAGAAGACATTAGATTTAAAGTGACCTGGGTTTAATTGAACTTGACGGCCCCAACTTTTCTTGGAAACTGCTGTTTTCCCCCCTTGCTGACGGAGAACTAATGAGCTTTGCTTCCTACCACAGCCGGACCCTGCACGTTCGTCCTTCCCGCTGCCCCCACCCTCCTCCAGGTGTCAAGGCTGCCTGCCGAGCGCCTCGCTGCCGCCTGCGGTGCCCCGTCATCCGCAGCAGCGCCCGGCAGCGCCCGGGCCGGCGGGGCAGGGCAGGAGCAGGCCTGTCGGTGCCAGCCCCGCTCGGCGAGTCCTGCCCTACAGCCGGGCGGAAAACAGCTGGAGGCTGGCGTTATTTACCGAGCAGGGGAAAAAAGGGATTTTCTTGTATTCTGGTATAATCTAGGGGACATTTGACTGTTCACGGCTTTCCTTTAGTCTTTTGCCATTAGAGACAAAAAACGGGGGCCTGGGGAATTTTGATCCAAGGAGACTAGAGGCAGGTGTGATAGAAATAACCCCTGACAGCGGTATGAGGGGAGGCGATGGAAAGCCAAGGGTTGCAGCAAAGTGCTCCCGAGTCCATTTGGCACCTGCAGCCACACCAAAAAGACAGAGAGGGAGACTTTTGTGGAGGCATCCATCACTATCCAGAGCCCACGGGGAACAGGAGTTGCTCTGCAGGAGCTGCTGAGCGTGCTGATGGCCTCCCAGGTTCCAGGTTTGCCTCCCTCCGGCCCAGTGCTGCCACGTGGTAGGGGCTCGCCCCAACACGGCTTTTTAAGATCCTTCCCCTGAGCTTTTGCAGGAAAACTTCTTGTCAGCAGAGGTGATATCCTGCTGGAGAAAGAGCACAGCGTCTTTCTGTTCTTGCTGCGTGATTTTATATTGATGTCACTTTGGTATTTCTTACTGAAATGTGTATGACAGAGAGCGGGGGACCACAGTGACTCCTTACAATCTTATTCGTCCAGTTTCCTGTTAGTCTGTGGTGTTTGCATGAAAAAGAAAATACAGTCATTTCTCTAATGTTAAGAACAGCTATGTGGATTTCTTTCCCTCTAGGGACATATTGTTCACAACTGGAAGGTGAGATGGTTCGTCCTGCTTCAGGATAAGCTGCTGTACTATAAACTTGAAGGAGGCAAGAAAGAGCCTTCTCCAAAGGGCAGGATCCTTTTGGATGGCTGCACCATTACTTGTCCATGCCTGGAATATGAGAACAGACCGGTATGACTGGAGAAAGATATCCCTGCTAAATGACACCGCTCTATAAGCTCTCTCTAGTCCTCGGGTTGGGAGTCCTTCTCCTTCTCCAGTGGGACTTTGCTGCTGTGGAAATACTTTTAGCATGCGGAGTCTGCAGAGGAAAGTGCCTCCCTTGTTGCTCTGGTCACTGGCTGGTACCAGCAGCACAGACTTCACCTAAACAGGGCGCAAGGGGATAGCTCTGTAAATTGCTCACTATTTAGGCACTTCTCTTGGCAGAATGAGCCTAGGGAGAATTTTTAGCTGTTGAGAGACTGGAGAAGGCCTGGATGTGAAAAGCTCTACTGCCAGTAGCAGACTCCTATGTAACCCAGTGTCTGGGCAGTCTGCTCTCCTGAGTACCTCTGGCTCCGTGCATGTTCACTGTGTTTGGAACTAGCAAAGCAAAGATTGGGAAAAAAAAGAAAGGAAAACAACAAGTAGCAGAGTCCTTGAGGCCACACACTGCTTGGTCCTGCCCGGTGGGATGGCATACCCTTCCCTCACTTGACCCACCTGACTAGGGCTAAAAGAAGCAAAATGTGAATGGTATTAGCTAAACATTGTGGTTGCTTTATGTTTCTCTCTCCACAGCTGCTTATTAAACTGAAGACAAAAACCAACACAGACTATTTCCTTGAGTGTTGTTCCAGAGAGGAGCGAGACTCCTGGGCTTTGGACATTACCGGAGCTATTCATGCTGGCCACCCCGTGCAGGTGCAAGAGCTTCACAGGATGAAGAACTCCTTCAAGCTGCTGGCGAATATCAGCCTCCAGTAAGTATAAATGCCCTCTCCTCCTGCTACTGCTGCAGCCTGTGAAGCGCCCGAGCTGGGGGACAGAAAGGCTCAGGGGAAGCTCCTCACTGCCCAGACCACCTCGCTCATGGTCCTGGTTTTTCCCAGGTGTGGGGATGTGCTTTTTCCTGACCATCGTTGTGTTCTGGGTGCACAGCTCTGCAGCTGGCCTGAGGCTGTCTTAGTGCTGCTTGCAGCGGTGTTGCCATCAGGGCAATACCTCAGCTCCAGGGGTGCAACATCAAGGAGAGGCTCATGGGTGACTGTTGGCGCTGCGCTGGTGAGCGTTCAGCGCTGATAGCCAAAATCCAGGCAAGGATTTTCAGGGCACATGATGCTAAACTAGAGGAAACTGAGAACTGACTAAGGAAGAGGTGAATCTGAGCTGAGTTGAGGAGATCCAGATCAGGTGAAGTGCTTTGGAATGAGACATGCTTAGTGAGGCATCTTGCTTAGCACTCTGCGCTGGAAGAATTGAGCTGTCCTATTCCATACTCAGGAGGAAGCTTCAGGAGAGTCCCGAGGCTGTCCCTGTTAGTTAGATTATGTTAGTAATCACTGACATTTCAGTCACTGACAGAAGTACATGACAGTTTCTGCCTGTTTTTCCCTTCAGGTAACACTCTCCTCCCTACTCTTTTGCAGCCACATAGTGGACAAAATGCACGATAACAGCAGTGGAATTAAGCTGACCCCCAACATGGAGCAAGGCAACAGATACAAAGAGACCTTTACAGGTACATGTGCTGCAGACAAGCACTTCCACCCACCCGATGTGCCACGTTGCAGCCTTGCCATGCAAGAGCTCGTTGTCTTGGTCTGAGCTGCCTTCTCCCTGCAGGTTCTGCCGTGGTGGACTGGCTGATCTCCAACAGCTTTGCTGTGTCACGGTTCGAGGCCGTCACCTTGGCCTCCATGCTGATGGAGGAGAACTTCATCAGGCCCGTGGGAGCCCGCAGCATCGAGGCCACGCGTTACAGCGACCTGTCGGAGCAGTTCCTCGACGACTCCACCGCGTTGTACATGTTTGTGAGTGATAGAACTGCCAGTGGAGGCATCTGCTGTGCCCTTGGTCTGGCACTTGGTTTTGGGCCATGGTAAAGCAGACGCACATAACATGCACGTGCATGTGGTGAAAAAAGCATTAAAGGAGAAGCTCTGGGATTTTAATATTAGAAGGCTTGTACCTTTGCTGGAGACAGATAACTACATGGATATGGAGGGACCTATGGATTAGGTAAGCAGGTATTAAAAGAGGTGTGGCCTTCAGCCCTGCTATGTCTGCATTTAATGGGCACCATGCTGTAGCTCTGCTATGTCAAGGCCACCGTGCATGGGTAGGGGTAATTCATTGCTTGTAAATCTCAGAACTGCTGACCTGGGCACCAGGGCTAGACTAGTCTTCTTTCAGAAAAGAAATGAGCTAAAAACAGCTCCAGGGAAGATAAAATAGAGTGCAAGTTTGCATTTAGAAGTATGTTTAGATTATTTAAGTGTTGCTATCTTTTCTCCATTTGTAGGCTGAGAGCTATAAGAAAAAGATCAGTTCCAAGGAAGACCTGCAGTTTAACGTCAGTGAATTAAGTGGCACAATTGTGAAGCAAGGCTATTTAGTGAAACAGGTAAATATAGTCCATGAACCTTCACTGTGAAAGAAGAAATATGACAGCTGTTAAGGCTGCATGGAGAAAAAATGGGGGTTATAGGACCATTGCTGGAAAATTATGGCCGACAGAGAAGAGAGAACTTTCTTGTCAACTTTGCTATTAGATATAATATAGTGAAGAGGATCTAGTCATAAAGTGATGAAGGATGCTAAGCATAAAACTCTGGGAGTTGTAAAGATGTCAGAAAAGATTTTTCCCTGTTGGCTCCAAACCTCTAATTTTAACACCCATTTAGGATTCCCCTGCAGTCTGCAGAAAAAAATGGCCACTGCAGCATTTACTAGTGGTAACTTCAATTCTTCCATGTTACAGGGGCACAAGAGGAAAAACTGGAAGGTGAGGAGATTTGTTTTGAGAGCTGACCCTGCTTTCTTGCACTACTATGACCCCACAAAGGTAGGTGAGTGGAGAAGTGGCCTTCTCAAAAACACTCTTACATAATCATAATAGTAATAATAATATGCAATTATGCTGTAAATGTTGTTTATGTCATCCAAATCAGAATAGTTAAAAGAGCCTGAAGAGCTGCTTCATCTTTTCCTTGCCACTTTCTTTGTGGTCTCTTTTCTTCATTGCAACTCCCCCTTTTAATGCTGTAAACTCAAACTGCAGAGCTTGGAGATCAGGCAAGAGAACTGACCTGCTAGTGATAACAGTCAGATTTTTTTCTCATGCAGGCTCAGGGAAAAGCGGTAAGCTAAAAACTGCTAGAAATATTTCTTTTTAGAATATGTAAATATGTTATTGATAAAATGGTACAGACATTTTAAATACATAATTTTTATACTACCTCTGTGCTTTTAATCAATCTCCACCATTCCCAGCACCCTCAAAGAAATCTCTGAGACTGGGGGAAAATTATATTGAACTTAATCACGTGTCCTAACTGACTTCTCCTGTGACTTGGTTTAGATCCAGAAAAACTGGCATTACCTCTCCCCTTTCGTAAAAACAATTGATCTGCCCTGGAAAATAAGTCTGTATTTTTTACAGATAAGCTTCATTTCCATTTTATTTGCAGGAAGAAAACAGGCCAGTGGGAGGATTTTCTCTTCGTGGCTGCCTCGTCTCAGCTCTGGAGGACAACGGAGTCCCCACGGGTAAGCACAAGCCTCCAGACTTGCCTGCGTCCAAATTCCTACCCTAGCAGAACCATTCTGAGGGGTAGGATCACGTGTGTACCCAAGTGAGCTCTCCTTTCCTCTCACATGTCCGTCACGGGAGGAGGCAGCCCACTGAAAAGCCCCATACTGCTAGGCTGTCCCACGCCAGCTGGGAACTTTTACACTTATTTCTTCATATCTTGAACGTTTAGAGTTATTTCTACATATCTTGAGTGTTCCCCTTTTTCTGGGCCTTTCTCAGTCAGATGACCTCTGAGATTGTCTCAAGACACTGATTAATATTACAGAGTTAACAGTCAAAGAGGAAATGTCTTGGTTTTAGATGTTGTTGAACCCAACACCCAGAGGGATCCCCTGATGCCATCCTTTTTTTCTGTTCTACTTATGCCTTTACTTTTTTTTTTTTTGATCTGCTACAATCAAAACATAGGACAGAATAAAAAATAATCGTATTAAAAAATCAAAACAAGAAAGCCAGTTCTGCTAGTGTATGTGCTTGCCTTCACATTTGTCTGGAACCTCAGCCTCACAAATAAGTGTTTTTGCTGTTAAAAGATTTTTTTTATTATAGTAATATATGTAGTTTTGCAGGGTGTATATGTAGAAAGAGCATTAAAGATTGTGAGTTTATTACAGTAGCCCAAAGGAACATCTTTCTAAAGAAATGTCTTTAAGAGTTGGTTTCCTTTTCCCCTTCCTAAGCAATAAATATTCCCTGAAAAACATACAGAAGTGGGGTTGGCGAGGGAGAGAGATGACACAGCAGTAAGAAGGACAGCTTCCTGCTAAAGGGAGCAAGGAACAAGTCTAATCTACTTCAGGAACTGTTAGAGAGTTCATCTCTCTGTTGCATGACTCCAGTAAGATTCCCTATCTAAACAGCACATGTTTTACTTACGGTGCATAACACACAGTAGTTCATCCAGTCTTTAAGAGGGTTCTGTACTACGTCTTTATAATGCAGAAGGGGAATCAGACATATGGGCTTTAGATGTCCTATCCATAATGAAACAAATAGATCTGCTTCTACTACGTTAAAATTCCTCTCGAGGAGACTTCGTATCTGCTGAAAAGCAGCCCTCCGTGTACTCTCCTGATCTGTCACATTTCTCTTTTCCTGCAGGAGTGAAGGGGAATGTGCAAGGCAACCTCTTCAAAATCATCACCAAAAATGACATCCATTATTATATCCAGGCCAGCTGCAAAGCAGAGCGAGTGCAATGGATTGAGGCCATCAAACCTCTGACATGAGTCAGGCGGACTCCATGACAAGCGGGAAGTCACATCTGTGACCAGGTTTCCTGCTTTCTTTGTCTGGGAGTGTTGTTTTTTTCTCTTAGACTTGTTTTGATAGTTGTATTACCAGAGCACAGAAGTCATGTCAATCCAGAGTAAAAGTTAACCAGCAAAAATTTACCATCTAACCGAGAGACAAAGAACAACAGGTTCATACAGACAAATGGGAATTTACAAGGAAAGAATGAGATAGAATATTCCAAGATGGAAGAAAATATCCTTTTGTACAAGTATGGAGTTTACATCTGCAGATCCAGACTATGTTTTTACCTAAGGCAGAAAAGTGTTGCTCATTTCCCCTTATAAAAGGGCTCATAAACTTAGCCCAGGCTGAGTGAACGGAGGTATGTGAACTGGCTCAGAGCTGTGAAAGGTTCTGGTTTCCGAGGCTGCCTCTCTTGGAAGCACCATGAAAAATCCTGTGTGAATTCCAGTCTAGCTACCAAGATACCGCTCTTGTGAAACAACCCGCAGGTCCGTCTGGCCATCCATCTGCTCTGGTATCTGGTTCTTTGTCACGTCAGAGAAGATCAGAGAGGCCCCCACTCTGACATACATTTTTTTTTCTTGTCTGGGCAATGGCTCATAGCACTACCTGGTCCTGAGTGCTGCTCTGTCCGAGCCGACCGGCCGTAGCAGTTCCAGACAATGGCTGGTGCTGAGTGTGTTGGAACAAATCACTCAGCCATGAGAGCAAGACTTTTCTTTCTGATTGTCCCCATAAACCCATTCCTGCGTTGCGCCGCGAGGACTGAGAGCTTTCATAGCAGTTCTACTGATTGTTGTCTCTATTTTATATCATTAAACTTTGCATTGTTTTTCTAGCAAACTTGACTCTGATATTATATTGTTATTATTAAACGTTATAAAAGTTCAGTGTATTTGAATCCACTATGCTCTTTTAATTTTCTCAGAGAGTAGTTTGGGGTACGTGAAAATAATGGTTTCATATAACCTAAGCTTAGATTAGTATGAAAACTCAAGACATCTTCGACAGTGACAGAGAATTGAATGGAATTTAGTAAGATGGCTAAAATACCCTAACAGGATGCCCATTTTTTTATAAAATTCCTCATATTACCTGAGAACCTGTGCCTGACAGCCAGGCTCTGCAAAATCTTCTAGAAGAAGCCCTCTGAAACCAATGTGCTATGTATCTTCCCTGAAATCACAGAGAAATCTGATAGGCCCCTACCCACAGAAGGACTTATTTGCAGATTTGTTGTCCTCCAAGTTCTGTCCAGAAAAAAAAGGAAAAGCCTCTTTACGTAGAGATATTCTCCTTTTGCCTGTTTTCTTACCAACCAGTTATGAAAGAGCCAAAGACAGCAGTCATGATATATAAATGTATTATAATAGCCACATATTCAGGAATCTTTTGTAAATCTACATCAGTAAAATATCAACATAACACTCACATGCAGTGAAATATTTAAGAGTAAATACAGAAGCTTGCCAGTGCAGATCCATTTTTAATGAGAAACAAGAACAAGCAATGTAGCTACAGATACCACTGCTGATCCAGAGAAGACTGTGAAATCCACAGCTGTGGAGACCTTTCAGCTCATGTGAACTCTACCTGCAAGAGACAAGGATGATGGTGAGGCATTTACTGCTCTGTCCTGGGAGGCATAGATAACTAACTGTGCTGAGTGATCAGGGCTTCCAGGAAGAACATTTTTCTCCTGCTAATGCAAACCCTGCTGGGGGCCCATCAGACTCCTTCGCTCATTTACAAGGAGATCTCCAACCTTTCTTCTCTCAATACCACCACCTGTGTGCTGCTCAGTTCCAGTCACAAGAGTAACAGCTATGCTATCTCTGGGAGGCCTGACAGCAGCAGCTGGCATGGCTGGGGGCATGGTGGGGAGAAGTTCATAAGAACAGGAGATAGCACAGAGCATCACAGACCTCAAGTTGAGAAGCTGTGAGATCTCTGCAAAGGCCTTCTGATTTACCTGGACCAGCCACAGCCCTGCCATTGCTCAGTGTGCGTGAGAAAAGAAGAAAAAAGTGTATGTTTCAAACACACCAGCAAGTGAAACAGACACAGTCCCCAGGAGAGAAAGCAAAAACATTTCCCAGGCAGAAGAAAGTACATTTGTCTTTGTCCCCTGATGATACTGAGGATGTCTTTTTATCAAGCCACTTTGGTAAGCTTGATGTCCCCTGTGATCTGCAGAGCTTTCACGAAGTTCAGGGCCTGAATGCGGTGAGTGAAATCACAGAACTGTCGTCCATCAACTAAGACCCGAATTTGCTGGTGTTCACACAAGAGCTCCATCTGCAATGGAAGAACAACAAGGGAAGGTACCAGAAACCAGCAGCAGTGATTTTGCTAGCATGGTCTTAGAACCCCGTGTGATCAGGATATCAAAGCACAAGGCCTACAGATTTTTCTCTGGCATCTCTAAATTAACAACTTCTGCTGAGATAATACTGTAAAATTCCTTACAGTGAACTCTCTTGGTAAAACTAGAAAAGAAATCGTTCTCCCCCATCAGGGCTGTTGATGAAGCATGAATGGTTCTCTCAGTGCCGTACCAGACCAGTATGCCAGGCTCGTTAATGTAGCAATTTCAATAGATAGAAATCTGTTATGATGTATGCACCCTTTCTGCCTTTGTCCCACCCTGATCAGAGCACCTCCCAAATTACCTTAAATGTGTCACCTGCTGTAAATGGGAAGTAGGGAATATTTTTCTCTTCTCTTCCCCATTTCCCACCAATTCGTGCATTTCGGGTGATGGATTTGTCACTGAAATTGACTGTAAGTAACAGCCCAACATCCTTGTTTGCATCCACTGGATCACAGAGCAGAGACACTACAAAGCTGAAAAAAACAGTTCGGTGACTAGGTCTGTGAGAAATGTAAAAGAACAGAGGAAACATGGCAAATGCATGGAGAATGCACTTGTGGGTGAGCCAAATGGGTGAGCCATAAAGGAGGCTATGGAAAAAAATCTGTTAAGAGAAGAAATCTCTTCTGCAGTGGAAGCACAGGCATTGATAGCAGTAAAGGCAGAAAATGTCATGATAGCATAGGTGCTGTCATCTGGAATGAACACAGCAGTGGAGCTGCACTGTCTGTGCCAAATCCAAATGTTTTTGCTGTGCAGAATTAAATGGGGTTGCCACGAGTTCTGAATTACATCAGCTCCTGAAAGAGCAATGCTCATAAACTCCCCACAGTGTTCACAAGATCAAGGCAAGGAGCAGAAAATGCGGCAACAGCAGTACGAGAGCCTGAGCAGTGTATTCCTTCTTAAATTTTAATCTCACTCTAAAAGCAGCAAAAGGAAACAGAACCATAAATTATGAATCTGTATGACTTTCCTCCTCCTCAAGAAACCATTTGAATTTAAAAGGCAGGTATGTTACAGTGTATGAAGTGACGGGACATCACAGAAGCCCTTCACCTACCTCTTGGGGTTGGAATGCACCATCCCTATGACAGTGATTTTCATGGCTGGTCTCAGTCCACCTTTAATTTCCCCCATGTATTGCTCCACCTGTGGGGAACAGTGAAAACATGCTGGGGTAGTTTACAGCTTGCTTAAACTACCTTTAGCAACTGCTTTGGTTCCCTCCTAAAGTTCTCTTTTCACAGGTAAAAAGGATTTTAAAATAATTTTTATATTTTTAGTCCAAATTTCGTTCATTCTGGTAATAGAGGTGAGACATAACCAAAATGACTGATAGCAACAAGGTGACTAACTTGATAGGGCTGTAAACTGTGACAGGCAGTGTCTGACGAAAGACTGGCATGGCTAAGATGACTGGCTGCTGTCAGCACTGTATGTGACTGATATGCATGATTAATTAATGTGACAGCACACCTCATGCGGCTCCCTAAACAGGTACCACAAACTTACAATGATTGGCACCACTGGCTAAGTTAAGAGTAAGCACTTCAAACACTGAAGCTGCTCCGGTAAATGAGATCAAGGAGGTGATGTGACTCATGCTTCAAGAGAGTGACACATCTCGGATTTCCCAGTAACTGCTATTATGATCTAAGGACAATAAATCTGGTCATGATGCTCCCCACAGAAGATCAAGAGCTTTGTGGCAGGATGATGCAGAGCAGCAACCATGTATAAACTTACTCTGCCAACTCAAATTTGTTAACAGATTTTGATTGATTAACTTGATATCAGCCGACATATATTGGGCAAGGTAGTACCTGACTTTTGTCAAAAGGACATAAATCCAGTATAAACTCTGCAATTCAGCTAATTTGACAGAAACATAACATGTGCTCTCCTCAGATCCCAGTCACTGGACTGGGTATTTAATATAGATCATTTTCATTGCCCACCTTTAGTTCAACCTACTTCCTTATATTTAGCCAGGAGTAATATCCCTTCTTTCTATTTATCAGAGTTAGTAACTTTAAGTAACTTTAAAAATATCATTTTTAAAGCAGAAGAAGAATTCTCAGTAGATCCACTTTTATTCTGTTTACAGAGAACGGTAGCTGAAAAATCCACCAGAATAACAGAGCTACATTTACTTGTTCCAAGTAATTCTCTGACTATTTCAAGGGTCAGTAAGGAAACTAATAGATGAGAAGCTTAATATAGACAAACAACATAGAGACCTTAGAAATGAATAATAGGATGTTTTGAGAATTCATTTTCACAAAATGATATGACAATGTAAATGCCAAACTACTATGTTGTAACATGTAATCACTCCATGAGTATACTCACTCAGCCAGAAGTTGCTATAAACACTGTTTCTAGCAATTTGTATTTGCAGCTCTCCAAGTGAATGCACAGCAGACACTACTTTAAATAAAAAACACTTTATCTTTCCAGTGTTCCAAAGTAAAAATTCAGACTTTTTTTCACTAAAGATCTGACCAAACTATACGATTTCATAGTTTGACCTTTAAAAACATTACATTATTGTGGACTTCTGATCACAGTTAAGATTACTTTTATTCAAGTATAACTTGCTGTATTTCATACATTATTTAATTCAGGTGATTGGAAAATATGACAAATGTTAGCTTTTTCTTTTATAAAGCCATGCTTAATAAGAAGGAGAAAATGTGTAAATTATTGATTGTCAGCTTGCATAATGAGCATGGAAATTACAGATGAAAAAGTCTCTCCTACACTTTGCTTTCTAATTCCAACATACTAGTTAGAACTTCTGCTGAAAACACCATCCATAATTTATCTTCCCTCCTTGCTTTTTACATTCAGCTACCTTTACAAAACTATAGACATTAATAAACCTGTAATTCCGAAGAACATGACTGTAGGAAGACATAAGTGAAAACAATCCCTTCAGAACTGCAGCAATAGTAGTACTTGTGCAGGTGACTCCAGTAGGTTGGCTTAGAAATTTGTAAGAAAAGAAACGCATCAGTCATTCAAGATACCTTACGTGAGGGCATAGCTTCTCAAGTAAGAAGTCTGACTAAAGAGATAGTTTAAATTAGATGAACCAGCTGGAGAGGGCAACAAGACCACAGGACGAACCAGCTCCCACATGGTGACAGGAGATGGTTGTCTCCCCCGGCGCTCCTTGCTAGCCTGCACAGGAGGCAAGACATGAAATAACACCCGAGCCTGAGGTGGCCGAGAAGCGGTGCCGGCACACTCTCACAGTAAGAGCAGTCACCAAGTGTGTACGGTTAAGGTATCAGAGTTCAATGTGTGCAATGGTGAATGTATGGTTTCTACACTTAAAACTCTTCCAGCACGGCCAAAATAAATTCAGAGGCAGGGTTGTATGTGGGCCATTTCTTGGCTGATTTTGAGTGGACATGGTAGAGGAAAACTACTCAAGATGCTACATGAGTTAGGAGAGTTAAGGATAAAGTCGCTGCAGGATCTTATATCGTTCAGAGGTGAGCTGAGAAACTCCTAGCCGTTTTGTCCTTTCACCACACACCTGTGCATCACCCCCTCCCCGTATTTTCCATGTAAAAGCCAGTTGGATTCATCTGTTCACTTACTTGGGCACCCCTGTCATTCTCCATCATCCCTCCTCTGCCTGGCACTTGCCCCCGCCGCAAGAGTCCCAGGAGAGAGACCTCTCTGTTTGGCGCCTTAGAGGGAAAGAAGAAAACAAACAAAAAGCCCGGAATAAAGGGAGGATGTGGGGAGAGGGGGCCTTATCTCTGCCGAACACCACCCAGACACCACCCTGCCAAGCAGCTGAGTCACCCTCCTCCTTCTCCCGCCTCCCTCTGTCCTTGGCAGCCACCAAAAGGACACAAGGATGCAGGGAATAACATGGTCCGGGGTCCTGCCATCCAGGCAGGCCCAACGCCTCTCTGCACAGGCCACCTGCGGGCCGCAGGTCAGGACGCTCTGCATGGAGGATCTCCATTTTGTGTCAGATCTGCACACATGGATTTACATGGAGCATGTGCATAGTGTGTGTGCATGTGTATGCATGCTCATGTACAAAATACTGTGTACTGTACACATGAATGGGTAACCAAATTAAGTTTTATTAAATCTATTTGGATAGTACTTGTACCCTCAAAGGGGCTAAAAACATTATATATATAAAAAATATACATATTTATAAAAAATAGAACATATTTATATAAAATAGAACATATTTATATAAAATAGAATGCATTATATGTACGTTTATTTATAAGTATATAAAAGTACATATATTTACATAAATAAGTAGGCACATATGTACCACCCCCAAGGCAGATCCTCTCTCTGCACGGGTGCGTGCACGCGGGCAGGTCTGCACAGACACCCCGAGGAGAGCCCCGCGCTGCCGCCTCAGCCCCTCCTTCCACACCGCCCCGCTCGCGGCGCGGGGGCGGAGCCCGCGCGCATGAGGGGGCGGGGCTCTCAACGAGAGCCAATCAGAGACTGAGGGGCGGAGCTGCCCGGAGCTGCCCAGGCGCGACGGCGGCGTCAGGCGCCCCAAAGAAAGATGGCGACTTGTTTACGCGCCGCCGCGGCCGGCCAATGGGCGCGCGCCCGCGCGGTCAGCTGAGCGGCCGCTCCAGATGGCGGCGGCGCGGGGCGGCGCGGCGGGCTGGGGTTTCCCTCACACGTTCCCGGGGGGAAGCGCTCGGTGAGGCCGCGCTCCGGCCCGGCTGCTCCGCGGCCGCAGGAAGATGCACCCCTTCGGCCGGGAGGAAGCGGCCTCCCTGGAGCGGCTCGCGGGCTTCTTCCGCGAGTGCGTGCGGCGCGGGCGCTGGGAGCTGGCGCGGGCCTGCGTGCCCCAGCTGCGCCGCGCGCCCGGCCGCCGCGCCGCGGAGCACGCGCTGCTCGCGCTGGTCGCGCGGCCGCTGCCCGCCAGGTAAGCGCGTGAGGCGGCCCCTTCCCGCCGTGCCGGGGGAGCCTGCCCCGCCGCGTGCTCAGGCGCGGTGCTGCCCCCCAAACGCGCACCGTAGTCGTAGGAAGGATCTTCCTCTGGAAAGACTCCAGGGTTTTAAAACTTTTTTTAAAAAAAGTCAAAATGCTATTATTTCTTATTTCTCACATGCTGGATTTTAAAACAGTTGTTTTTTGTTAATTTGCTTGTTGCTAGTTAGCTTTGATCTCTGCTTTTTGAGGCAGCTACAAATGAAGTGTGATTTTTTCCAGCTTTTCGGGGAAGATTAATGTTGCTCCCTGTTTCCAAAAATGATAATTAACACTTCTCATTAACGTTTATGCAACGTTTAGTAATGCCTTTAAGACACAGATAATGCGAGCAGCACTTAAAAGGAGGCTGGGGGAAGTTGTGCACATGGTTTGATGAATATTGTGAATGACCACGTGAGACACAAGTCTTTATGATCTCTTTTGGCCTTGCTATTTGTGCTATGCATGGAAAGACGCTGCGAAGTCAATACCAAATATGTTCTTTAACAGCATAGACTTTAGGTTGAGTGTAAATGTACTGAAGCAGACGAAAAGCTGATGGAAATTAGAGGTATTCTTTAATGGGTGCAATAGTTCACTTTTAGTTTGGATGTAGAACTCCATTTTTGCTTTTGTGAGCTAAAGGCTTGTTTGTTTTCGGGGTTAGAACTAGAAGCGAGCAAATAGCAGTGTTTGACAACCACTTGGGTTTCAGAGAAATCTGCTGAACTGTCCAGAGTGCTCTATGGACTGAACTTTAGACCAGAAGTGAATTCCAGTTGTTTTGAAGCAAAAAGCTATGGCAGTAGTAGTGGTGCTTAGCCCATCTAAAAACAGTTATTTACATAGCAGAAAATACCAGTTTAACATATAAATAGTACCAGTGTTCTGTCTCTCTGCATCTTCTTCTTTGACTCTTCTTTAAAGACTTGGTCATCTTTATATTTATCATACCTGAGGAAATGTAAAGATCAAAATGAGCTCTGACTGTTTTGGGGGGTGGGGAGCGATGCTGTATGTAATTCATGATATGTGTTTATTAATTCCTTAGATGTGAGCAGAGCTGCAGCCCTCGAAGAGCTGCGTGGCTGTGGCTTCTTGTGCTGGAAAAATGGCTTGCCTGTGATCAGGTACAGGAGTTTCGAGTGGAAAATAGTCTAGTTGCCTATTTAAAATTGTGTGTTCTCTTACTGTTCATGCGAGATGATTCTTGAGGTAGTCTGAGAGGTGCATGGGATGGGTTTTGCTTTTGTTTTTAACAAAGATGTCAATAAACAACTGTTAATTTTCACAACGTGCTTTCCTTTCTGCATGCTCTGAAGAAAAATCACCCTCTTAAGAAAGATGCCTCTAACTGATGGGATTATAATTCCTGAGGAAGTGACAGTTGTCTCCATTTCCAGATTTATGGTTAGATGGAATCCCCTGGTGCAGGAGCAGAATCTAAATGTGGAATAGTCTTTAACTGAGAATTAGATACCTTCAGAGAGAGATTTCAGTCTGCCTTCAGTCTGATAATTAAATAGCTAAAATCAGGTTTACTTGTTAATATAAATAAGTAAAGGTAGATTAACTTTCTCCCTATTTTCTTATGTTACCTCAGAAAACTGTTCCAGTTGCTCTCCAGAGAGAAACTGAATTTTTATTGCTCTTGGAAGAACTACAGAGAGATATCTCTGAGGAAGTTCTAAAAGTGAGTGCTGTCTTACTTCCTCTCATCAATTTTTCAGTGTCCAGCTTCTCTTAATCAGCTGTCTGTATGAATTGTGGTACTTGCTTAAGAGCACACGGCTTATATTTTAGTTGTGTATTACAGAATTCTTCATATTTTGTTGTATGTCTACTATTTTAGAGAGGATATTGGACAAGATAGACCAGCGTTGTTGCTTCCTAAGCAATCCGATGTTTTCAAATGGATTTATCTGGTTGCCTTCAAGTTTCTCATGTTTTTCAACATACTTATTTCATGTTATTTTACAAAGTCCAAAAGGCTTACTGTTCCACTCTTCCCTTCCAGGAGCTGTTTGAAGCATTTGAGTGCACCCTAGAGACGCGTACCGCAGATCGGGCAAGAAAAGATGGCCATTCTCACAGGTTCAGTTTGGGTGCTGTTTCAGCTCTCCGGAAGCTTTTGCTGCGAGCTCCCCAGAAGGCACAAGCCCTGCTGGAGTTCCTCTGCGGGGAACAAGGCGCGCACAACTCCTCGCTCCAGCAGTATTCCTGTCTGCAAAATATCTTTGTTGACTTTCTTCGCGAATCCTTAAAATCTCTGCAGAGGCTTCAGTGCAATTCTGAGATTCCAGCAGAACTGGATCAAAGAGAACTAGTAGATACAGTTTATGGTGCTCTTACTATGATGAATTTTGATCTGGAACATCAGACTGATGAAATTCGGCAACTCTTCAGGGAGCTCTTGGATGCGTGTTGGGCTGAAGGGAGCCCGCTGCGGGAGGAGAAGTTACTAAGCTGCATGCTGAGGAAGCGGAGCTACAGCCTGTTAAACATGTATAGCAGTGTTCTTGTAGACAGAACAAGAGAAAGATTTCTGGTGTCAAAATCAAAAGGTTTGTTTCACTTTTGTCTGGTACATTCAGTTGAAGAGCTCAGTTGAAGCGGGGTGGCAAGCAGTGCCCATGGTCTTGTTGGGAAAGCAGCAGGTGAGTGTGCAAGGAAGGAAGGGCTAGAATACCTGCTTGCTTCTGCTTGCCTCTGTGCATGTAGGTGTGAGCCAGTGGGGTTTGTATCCTCTGTCTTCCAAAGGTTCCCTTCGCTCCTAGGAATCGCTGAAGGAAAGTTGAGAGCAGTGAAGCCCAGTGGGCTCTAGCACTCTTGACCATAGCTGCAGATAGTGCCCTCTTGTGGGGGAAGAGAAATGGAGATACTGGGAGCGAGTGAATTTTCACTGGCGCAGGTCAGACAAGTCCCTGTCCTGAGCAAACTATTGCTGGGGCCTGCAGAGCAGCTTAGTGTCCCAGTACAGAAGTGAGGGTTTAAGGTACATGATGACCCACAGAAGAGGAAGAAGTGCAGAGTGATTTTTCTCTGTAATGTTGCACACTGAGCAGACCTCTGCTAGTGTGGCAGCTCTTTGCATTAATGTTTTTTTTTGACTTTGCAGCCAGAATAACCTTTTTGCTCATTTGTAGCTCAAAGGAAAATTTGTGCATTTTGGATTGGGTTTGGGCTCAGTCCAAACTGTTGGGTTTACTGGTTATCAAATAATCCTAGTGATTGGATACTATGTTAGGAGCAGTCTGTCTTTGACACTAGGACTCAATCTCCAGCTTACAGTGCCTTCACCCCATCTGCCCTGTTTCCTTTTCCTTCTGTGTTTCTCTGACCGGATTTCTCATTACCTGATCATAGTATCTATGAGTTTTATCTAGTAGGGTATAACAGCTGGTTATTATTTGAGAGAATGTTAACTGTTACTTAGTTTAAATTAACAGTGATTATGCTTCTTTGAAATGCACCCCTCTGTACTAAAAGATAATCTTATTCTGATGTGTTTCAGGCTCATCTGAGCAGCTGGATACAGAGAGAGCAGTGATGACTCTGTTCTCAGATCCCAAAGAGGCTGCTTCTTGGAAGACTGCCTACTTCTATTGCTTGAGCAGCAGTAAGCACTTTCTGGAGCAGATTCTGGTATGGCCATAAAATGTTTAAGAGAGAACCCAGTGGTAGCTAACATCAGTCCCTATATTCCAAATACCTTGGTGACTTCCAAGGACATTTTGTATTCTGATTATTGACCAGGAGACATGACTTCCAGGAACAAGGAGTTAACTGATGATAACTCCCGTTAATTTAGCTGTATGATGGACTCAAAACATTCAGTGAAATTTTGGAAAAGCTCCCCTGCATTCAGTCTTGAGGATTTACGAAGTACCATGTTCTGTCTGCAGTTTTGTCAGCTGTTTCCTGTTGATTTATCCCATGACCTTGGACTAGACACTTTGGTTTTGTGAAGTTGGTAGACTTCAGGCAGGGAAGCTCTTCAAAGGGTTTGCAAGGTGAAAGTAATATTTGTAAAGAGCTTGAAGATCTGGTGAAAACCTTTCCATACAGATTAAATTATCTGAATGTATTTACACAGAGAAAATAAGCAGAATCCTGGCAGGCAGCCACCGATGTGAATTTTAAAATTGAACTTGGCTCCATTTTTAGGTTAAGCTACTGATACAAGATTCTTAGATAAAGCCTTCAATAGAGATTTAATCAGAAAGGAACTAATGATAGTGTTGTGAGGGAATGTGAGTCAGTTTTGTAGCAAATATTTGGAGTAACCAGATGGCTTGTAGACTATGAGCTTGGGAAACTTGCAAATGCAGAATGTTACCCTTTTTGCCAAGCTAATGCTGAAGCAGTTTCTTGCTTGCATAAACTGCTAGATTCATAACTGTGTTTTAGAGTGATAATTACTCTCCCTTTTGTTTTCTAGGTGACTGCTTTAACCTTACTGAAAAGAGAAGACTTCTCAGGCCTGAACAGTTTACTGAGGAGGGAATTCAACCCTCTCAGTCGCCTTTTGATATTGCTAGGATGGACTCACTGTCGTAGCTTGGAATCCGCAAAAGCATTGCTGTGGACTCTTCACAAAACTCAGGTAAGCTGCAGCAAAGGCAAGTGGCAATGTTGTGCTCCCAGTCTGAATTCAGTTAAAGCAGTTTGCTTATATTCACTTTTCCCTGTTTTTTTTTTGGGGGGGGGGGAGAAACTAATCTGAATTCAGCAGTGGGTGAGCTAAAAATCTTCTGTGAGCATTCCCGGATTAAAATCAACTATGACACAAATAACAAGGTCTGAAAGATCCACCTTGTTTGGAAGTCTTTCTCTTGGCAGAAGTGGAAGTGAATATCTTGGTCTAGTTTTTAACAGGCAGTCATCTGCTACAGAAAAGCACATGGAAAAGGAAAATGAGTATCTACTACCCAGTACAGCATTTTGTATAGTGAACTATTGCTTGTAGGAGTTAAACTCTGAACTAGCATTAGTAAGCATTAGTTGTCTTTTTGAAAGCTAAATTTGAACAGGAATGTAGCTGTCTTCCTGTGGTCTGGAGGTATGTCATGTATTGGCTGATCAACTTGGTTCATTCAAATAGTCCTTGCTTGCTGTCTTTAACAAATCTGACAGGTTTCTGCACTTAAAATTACCCTATGGTTGAAGAGTCTTATAAACATCTCATATGTGAAACAGACTTGGTTCTGTTGTTATGCTTGTCTAGAGATTTTTTTTTTTTTTAAAAAGAGAATGTTTTATTTGTTCTTTTGATTAGGATCTGTGCAATGATTTGGTGTTAAAAGATTTCTGTGATGGACTCTGGGCTCAAGTGGAAGTTCTTGAATGGTGCATACAGCAAAACAGGTAAAATAATTCTTTCCTAACTGTCTTGCCAAAGCTGTCTATTATTCTGTGTTACAAGTGCAAATAGAAAGTGTATTCTTTCTGTGAATCTGTGCTAATTGGTTCCTAGCAACTGCATATCACAAGTTCTTGAAATTGCTTCCTGGATGTTGGTTATGTTATTTTTTTAGTTCTTTTTAACTGCAGTAATTCAGTTGAATGAGAGTTAGCATGAAAGAACTTTAAACACGACCGAGAGGCCTGAGTCTGTGTCACCTTTTTGTTTGTTCTCTCTTGCAGTATTACTATCCCAAAGAAGGTTCTTCTGCACCACCTGCATAGTCTAGATTGCCACACTGCAGTATATTCTCTTCATCACCTCACTAATCTACTGGCACTGAATGAAGATGATATAATTGAGCTTCTTCAAAAGGTTCCTTCTAGAGACCAACAGATGCAGGGTAAATGTGTAGGATTGTGAGAGCACAGGAATATCTATGATCTGTCCAGGAATATCTGTGATCTGTCAAAGTGTGTGCTGCTCAATGCTTCTGTCAGGAAGAATCTGTTCTTCTCACCTGCTTTTGTAAATAGGGAAGATACCATTTATAGCCTTTAAAATGAAATAGCCTTTTCAAGATGGTAACAAAACTTTGCACATACTTTTTACCAGACTGATGTAGGGGGAAAAATGACATCTTTCTTTTGCTTAAAACTGACTTAATTTTAAAATTATCATGCATGCTTTCCATTATCATGTATTTTATAATACCTGTAACTTGAAAAGTTAAGTGTGAGTTTTGGATTTCAGCCAACAGTGCACTTACCTTTCAAAGCAGTGGACAAAGTCTGATGAAACTGATGATATCTGCTACTAGTGTCATGTCTTACTTTTTAAAACACATTATTTTCTTCTGATTAAAAAGCCTTAGTTTATTTTAATATTACAATCTCTAAGTTTTATCCTTAGGCAGGCTGTCTTTACATCCTTCTTTCCTCATTTCTCTCTTCCTCCTACCCTCCAGTTCAGTTCTTAAAATAACTGTTCAAACTCCGCTTAAACCCTTCCACAAGGGAGGCAAAACTATTACACTGATGATCTCATGCAAGTTTATCTCTTCTAATATCTCCAGCAAGTCTATACTACACATTAGCATAGAGCTCCCGGTGAATTACAGCCTATGTAGGCTCTGAGCAGGACTCATATTTAGCTGTTTCTTCAGTTCTAACTGTTACATACATCATAGTTTCCACCATTGCTGCTGTTTAGAGTGGCAGTGACAGCAAAGAGCAGACTTCAGACTGTGTGCTCTGTTTGCCTCTCTTTTTTTTTTTTTTTTTTTTTTCTCTCTTTTCTTTGGGGAGTTTGAAATGAATTCACACCCTTCATTTCCTCCCCAGCAGCGCCGGTTCCAAACGTGCTGAGTCAGCGGCGCAACGTGGCGCTGCTGCGGGCGTTCTGCGCCATGAAGTACGCGATCTACGCGCTCTGCGTGAGCGCGCACCGGCGCGCCAGCTGCACGGACTGCGTGCGCGGCCTCCTCCGTGGTGGCCCTGAAGACCCAACTTCTCCCGGGGAAGCGGCAGGGGATGGGCCTACCTTCTCAGGTTCAATACCTTCTCTTTCTCCATTTGCTGGGCTCTAAAGTGGCATTCAGTGTTAGGTCAGTAGTACTCCCTGCACACACGGACTGGTTTTATGCAGAGGGCAATGACAGACAAGTCTCTCGGCATTTGTGAGGTGCATTTACCTTCAGTAATTGTAGATATGGATAAGCTATCTGCTTTGTCCTAAAGCATTTAAGGTAATTGAATTTAAACTACAATTTAAAACTGTATTAAATAAACAGTGCGAGAAGAAAGTGGTATTAGATATAGGATAGTTGCAGCAATCATGCTTTTGTTAGAGCTCATAACTTCCTAGGGCCAAAACTAATTTAATGGTTAAAATGGGTATAGTCTGAATTTATATATTCTCGCACAGTGCAACTACTGAGAGGAAGTCAGCCCACAGGCCTTTTAAATGTAAAACACTGTACGCTATGGTACTTGATTTGTAGAGAAATGATCAACTCTGAAACCCTCGAGTAGTTCCCTATTCTAGGATTTTCTTGGAGGGCAGAGGTGTGAAGGAAGATGTCCTGGAAAATATTGTAAGCATTCTTTATTTTTGTTTTTTACATACACAGATTGCTCATCAGTCTTTCCCCAATATCTTGTGAAATGTCAGCAGTTCTTAAGGAGTGTTCCTGCTCCCCTGCGCCTGGAACTTCTGGAGAACATCTTCTCCTTGCTTTTTGTTTCCTATAGTGACCTTCACACAGAGAATCTCCAACCTGAGGACTATGCAGAGGATGATGATCTTGACAAGAAGAGTTCTACTGTGAGTGTAGAAGGCAGTACTAGTCGACAGTCTTCCACTTCAGAAAGTCCACAGCACCAAATAGAGGCTGACAAGAAATTAGAGAGGCACCTGCTAGATGCTCAGAGAGTGCACTCAGATACTCAGGCTTTTTCTGACTCAGAGCTGAGCAGCAAAAGCTGTAAATCTTCTCAGCAGAGCTACCTGGATCTGAAACACTTCACCAGTGGTGTCACTGGATTTTTAGTGGATGATGTGGCCATGGATGCCTTCCTCACGTTGCTCCTCAACCACCTGGAAGAAATTCAGAGTTCACTCCCATGGGACTCCAGTAATGTCCTTCGTGAAGAGCTGGAGCTTGTCGAGTGCTTGAATCTTTCTGCAAGCAGAGAAAGTTTTGGGAATCGTGTATTGCAGTTTTCCAAATACCTTTCCGAAGCTCACTGGCGATACAAAGTGGTGATGAGTAACAGAAATGCAGGTAGGGTTCTTGTTAGGGTGCTTTCTCATGGGATTGATACTCTTCTGTTACAGCTCTCCAGGCAATGCTCTCGACTAAAATCCCTGAGCATACCAGTGAAGGGGCACATTTTGGTGGATGCAGCCTTTAAGCTGAGATCAAGCATGTTTGCTTTGTTTGGATCTGTTTGCCATCAGAGCTCTGCCTGTGCAGATGTACAGGCACACTTTACAAGCTAGGCAAATATCTGTGTTTATGTCCTGTCCAGCTACTTGGTAATGTTCTTGTTTTTATATTTATCTTTTCATAGAAACATCAGCTTGCAGCATCCAGACGATATTCCTCTTTAAGCAGATGCTCCAGCTAAGGAAGCGAAGTAGATCGCAAAGGTGCAAGACAGGTGGGTTGAAAAAAATGACTTAAGACATCTATGAAGTGCACATCATGTTGCTAAGTTCTCATACTGGAATGCAGCATCTAGATTTACTGGACAGAAAAGAGCAAATGAAATTTGCTTCCTTTAGCTAACTGGTTTGAAGCATCATAATCCAGTTCTACTTCGATTGATGCTTTCCTAAAGTTTACTTCTACAACTAAAAGATGACGCATTTTAAATGAGTTAAGGAAATAAGATCTTTAATATGTAACTACTTGTCATATTTTTATTCACATCACTGCAGTATCCAAGATAGGTATTTACAGGAACCGTTGTGACTTAAATTATCACTTCACCCCTTTTCTATGTAGTTTTTTTAAAGAAGGCTAGTTTTGGAGTTGGATATTTCCAAATAGGATGCTTTAAAGTTTCTAACATTAATCACTGATAGACAAGAGACTTTGATGAGGTGGCCCAGAATATTCTCCAAATAAGTGTGGTTTTTTTGCATTTTTGCATAGACTTCAGTGATGGCTCATTTGTGAGGTGCTCTCGAAGATCTCTTGCAATTGCCTTATCTGTTATTTGTAGTAAACTGTGATTACCTTGTCTGGTCAAAGTGTGCTTCATGTGCTGTTTTTGATTTGTTTTTCAATTTAGGGAAAGAGGGAACTTCCAGTCCGTTGTTAGAAACCACAAGTAGCGAGCTAAGCACCACCAGCACCTCAGGTATTAAGCCGCAAAACAGTGTTTTGTTGAAATGTCAATGAAGTTACTTGCTTCACTGGTGAATTACTACTCTGTGCAGGACAGAATTAAAACTCTTTGCTTCTTAGAGCTCCCATCTTCCTCTCCAAAAAAAGAGTGTTTGTTTGTTTGTTTGTTTGTTTTTTTCAGTGTCTTTTCAGAAAATCATCAAAAGATAATAGATCGGTAGTTGACCAATGCAAAACTTTCTTAAGCTCGAAAGAACATGCGGAATAGTGCAGTTATTTTTATCAGATGAGGCATACCAGAAAAGAGTTACATAGAATATGATTTTTTTAATGAAAAATATAAAAATGTGTATGTAATATATAAAAAATATATATTTCTAATCCTATTAAACTTGCCAGCTAAGTTTTTTCCTTTGTTGTACATAAACATGACGATTCAGCTGAAACCACCTACCACAAAGATTGTGCTGAGCAAGGGCTGTTATGGAGGTTTGAACTCAGTCTTCACAGCTGAGATTGTGAAAGGCTGTATTGGTGCAAGTTGTGCTAACGCTCGATCTGAACCGATCGCAGATATCTTTTAAAATTGACTTGCATCTTGTTCTCACGTTCATGATGACTTTTTTTGCTTTGTGCTTTTTTAATTGTGGGTTTTGTCTGGCTGCAGCTGGTTGGCTGTTGTTCTGGGATTAATTGTATAATTGCAGGACAAGGGCTCATTACCAGTCTCTGTCTTGGACTCTGAGGAATGAGCAAACCTGTCTTAAATTTTTCATTTCTTTGGTTCAGTACTTGAGACCCCTCCATCTATCAATATTGAACCAGTGCCCTCGCAAAGCATCTCACAAAGCATTATGTAGTTGCTAAGAAGATGAGAGGCAAAATGAAAATTCTGACCAAATAGTCAAATCTTACGGGAATTTTTAACAAGGGGTTTATATTGTCTGTTTCATGCTAAAACTTTGTAACTCTGCTCCTATATCTTTGTGTTAAATATGAGAAGTACTGTTATCTGATAATTGGCTATTATCTGATGAAATGTTCTCCAAATTCATTCCCTTATCTTGCAGAGGGAAGTACCAATAATGTGTCTGGCTGGAGTGATTTGGAAAGTAGGATGAGACCACAGCAGCAAAACTCCCTGATTCCTATGATGCTTTCCCCACCAGAATCACTCCTAGTTTCTTGTGTTTTGAGAGGAAATTTCATAGAAGCCCATCAGGTAAATGAGCTGCATATCTTTTGTGCTACTCTAAAATCTAATTTGGTATTGGCGTTTGTTGTTGTGACAGCTAATGAAGTTTATGCTCCTTTTGTATTAGCAAACATAGGGCTAAAGCATCTGCTTGAAGTGAAAAAGTGACTTAAGCAGTGAAAATATATGAAAGGAACAGAGATATTCTAAGATGACACTGCAACAAGGCTATTGTGGTGTCTTTTTTTTTTTTTTTCTCCCCCTCAATTGTATAAAAATAGCTTCTCTGAACCTGGCTTTTCCAAGCATGGAAATATTTGATCAGAGCTGACTAAGCTTAGTGAATCTACTGAGTGAAAGAGAAGGTTAAGAGCTCTTATGAAGTCTTTTGAAGAAGCTGCATCTGAGCTGCTTCCTGTAGTTAGTGAATCAAAACCATGACTCTGCCACTTTTAAGCTCAGTGGTAACATGCAAATATATTCCCTATCCAAAGTGGTGAGTACAGTTATTTAAGGAAGGTGTGCTGGGGCTAAATTTATGGCACTGAAAGTAGGCAAAAAGACTCGTAATTTCCAGCCTGCATACCTGTAATTCTTTGCTCCCACAGTTTTGCATACCTTTCTGTATGTGGCTTTTGGGCTGATGCTCTGAAAATTCGTCTGCATCTTGAAATTTGTCAGCAATGCTCTGTGATAACAGTAACCTGGCTGAGTTTGAGATAATACTATCAGAGCAGTTGGTATCACTTACGCATTGCAAGCAGCAGTTGATTCCCCTGCTCACTAGTTCTCTTTGACTGCAAGTGTTACTACTTCATCCTTTCCTTACTTATAGGCCCAAGAAATAACTATATTGCTTTGTTGCTCTGATATTCAGTATCTCTGGTGATAAAGAATTCTAGTTTGGCTTGCCTTCTACTGTTAGTTTGATATTGGGAACTTGTATGATTATGCTTATCTGCTGCCTTTAAATATTTAGAAGGCATTCCTGGATGAATAAGAACTTGTTAGTTATTTTGGACATGCAGCTTGCTAGATTTTTTTCATTACCTGATATATTGAAATCTTGAAGCATAGTTCTGAAAGATATGCAGATTAATTCAAATCTCATCTTGTAATACATAATAGTCTAGCTTTCTAAAATAGTTGAAAATGGTCTCTAAGGCACTGGTCTCCAGTCCCTCTAAACTCCTGAGGGGAGAAATTGCCATTTCGGCTCCCTGTTTCCGTGTACGTAATTTTCAATTTCAGTAGCTATGTTGCTGTCCTTGAAAGGTGGCTTTGATGTTTAATCTGGAGAGTTCATCTTGCTACGGTGAGTTGGTTTTCATGGAGCGCTACCAAGAGGTGGTACGAGAGATGGCCAGAGTGGAGCACAACATTGAGAATCAAACATCAGATGGCACTGGAGGCATCCGGAAATCGGGCAGTGGCCGTTCAACACTCCAGGCTATTGGAAATGCAGCAGCAGCTGGTAAGGACTGGATTTCTTTAGTTCTTTTCATCAAAGGTGAAGTGGAAAATAGGGAAAAAAAACTTAAATACATTTTTGAACAACTGCCACACTTATTGAATGCAGTAAGTGGGTCATCTTTGACTTGGAAAGAAATGGAGAATGCTGGCAGTTGCTCTTGAGCCCTATTGGATTAGTTTGAACACTATACAGGAATCAGTCCAGGGAGCAGACCACGTACTGAATGACATTCTTAAAAGATTTAAATCTTTTATCATGAATCATGAATATGATTTTCTAAGATGAATATCCCATTTAATTAGTGATGGTGTGTTTTGCTTCCTTATGTAGGCATGGTATTTTATTCCATCTCGGATGTTACTGATAAATTGCTTGCAACTTCTGGAAGTCTTGCCCCAACTCTCCAAGAAAACTTCTGGACCAGCAGCCTGCAGCTCGATCATACTGATCCTCTGTGGGAAGTCCTTGAGGACCTCAGTCCTTCAGCAATGGCAGCATTTGACTTGGCTTGTACTCAGTGCCATCTTTGGAAGACTTGTAAGCAGCTTTTGGAAACAGCAGAAAGAAAACTGTACAGTAGCTTTGAAACTCGGGGTAAGCTTTTGATTTTTCTGTTCATCAATAGGGGCGTGGGGGTGGAAGATGCCTTTATATGCTGTGCTGTCTGTGCAAATATCTGAGTCTTGCTGAAATTCCATTTTACGCTTGCTTACGAGTTTCTCCCTTTTTCCACTTCCTAACTTTAATTTTTCTTCCTCTGTCCAATGCCTTTTCTAGGCCACAGACTGGACTTTGTTTTACTGAATCCTGAAGGTCTAAAAGGTTTTCCAGCAGTTCTTCAGCAAATCAGTAAAATTCTCAACTATTTCTGCACGTCACAAGGGCAGTCCAAGTCAGGTAATGTGCTTAGCTGGTAAAATCTTCTGTTTGAGTGTACTTATTTCAAATTCTTGTCTTCTGTTGAGAAGGAAAATTTAACTTTTTGGAGGCTTTGTATTTAAAACAATAGCAATTTTGAATCAACTGTGAACAACTCTGATTTTGACCAACTAGTTGTGTTATAATTGTTAGTTAGGTCTTTTTCTGTGCAGAGATACTTCATTTTTTGTGTAGCTGTTCGTTCTTTCTTTCTTTCTTTCATTTGTAGATATCTCAGATGAGAAAAGTAGTCCTTTTCGATACAGTATTGTAGACCTTCTGCAGGCTTGCTACCCCGCCTTGACTGAAGAGAGCATTACTAATGAGATTGTTTTATCCCAAAATCTCGACCAAGTTCTAAAAGCACTGACCCGTATTGAACATTCTGTTGGTGAGTTAATTTTGTGATCATGAAGACTACCAAATGCATCTAAACTTTGTGGTTTGTCCTGTGTGGTGTAGTGTTTTGGATTTTTTTTTTGTTGTTGTTGTTCTTTTTAAGGTCTGAAACTGAAGTCTATGGGTGCAATCAAAAAAAAAAAAAACTAGCAAAAATACTCTTTTATGTATGCATATATATTAAATCACGAATATAAGATATAAACTCGAGCATTTTTATGAAGGCTAAAACTGGGATTTTCTTCTTCCTGTTGCCTTTTCCTTTGTTTTTTATAGTCAACAGCTGTGTCTCAATAAGTTTGTGGTAACACCTCACAAGTAGATATATTTCAGGCTTTTCTAAGCTTGAAAGAGACAAGGTTACCAGTTTTGATGAACTGTTGATTTATGCTGTGGTGAAATGTCTATGGTTTCAAATAAATTTGAATACTCAGACTGCAGGCTGTAATTGTAGGGAGGAAATTTAAGCTAAACATCTCTGTCTTTTTGGCATTTAATTCTAACTTGAATCTGCATCTTTTTCTCTTAAACCAGACTCTAAAGGGAGCCTGCTTAGCAGCTTGGTAGAACAGGCCTCTCTGAAACCTTTGGAACTGGAGAAACACCCGGTTTGGAATCAAACGCAGCTCCTGCTGAAATCTGTTGATCAGTACATCCAAACCACGCCAGAGAGCAACACAAAGACAAACTTTCTGAAGACCTTCTTTGACTATGTTACTACACTGGCTACTGTTGTATTGCGAAGCCTGAATGCAGACCTAGGTAGGTGGCTTCTGCAGGAAAGCCTGAGCTGACCATAGGTGAAGTTACCCAGACTGCACAGTCTGGCCTGCTGCTGAGGGGTAGCAGTGTAGAAATGGATCCTTGCCAAAACTCTCAAATATGCATAGTCAGATTTTCTTCTGATTTCTGCTAATTATTATATTGTTTTTTTTTTTTTTTTTTACTAGTATTTATTTCTTAGTGCCCAGGTCAGGGTTTTATTCATTTTTGAAAGTACCTATAGTTTTGTGTATGTAGCTTATTTGTTTGCTTTTTACTTCACCATCTCCTTTGCTTACTTGGAGCTGATTAGGGAAGGGACTCTTTAATCCCTATCCAGAGAATTCTCAAAAGTATTACTGTACGTGTTCCCACTGCAAATACATGCTTTGATTTAAAGGTTGAAGTAAAAATGCTAAATCAAATATACTTAGATCTCCCTTAAAAGCCAATGACACTCCATAAAGCGCTCTGTTCTGGTAATGCCTCTAGTAAAGTGTGAGCCAATGATGCAAAGTTTGAAAAGCATATCATAAATGCCTTGTAGTTTGCTCTGGTTTTTACCTCACTTAAGTGAATACGGACCTTTGAATGTGAGCAAAGAAGCTTCATAAGATTCAGGCTTTTAAAAAAACTGTGCTTCTAAAACAAGACTTGGTTGGTGTATTCAGCTAATGTTTTTTTTTCTTATATAAATGTTCTGTTTTGCTCTAATTTTTAAAGATCCATCTGCAGAAGTGAAAGTGGGGAATCCTTTTTTACTGTTACAGCAGAGTCCATCTCACCTGCTCTCCCAACTTGTGTTTGAGAAACAAGTTCATCCTGACAGGTTGGTGCTTTTCATATCCTTATCTAGGTTGGTTTAATGTCAGAGAGTTTGGACCTCAACCAAGATGGAAATCTTCTGTGATTGCTTAGCAGTAAGTTCTACTTCTTTAAAGGAATGGCAGCATAAGGTCTGAATCACCATTCTTGTGCTATATAAATTCTCTCATACAGGGTAGTAGGATTTGGATTCTTCCACTGTATGTACCTCTGAAGGCTATAAGGGGTTTGTGTTTGTAGAATGCCTGGAAGCTTTATGAAAGCAGTTAACTGTAAAGTACTGTTCCTGTGCTTTGGGTAAGCCGGTTCTGTTTTCAATCCTGCAGGCTTGCTACCCTTTTGGCTAAAGAAGATTTGAACTTGAATGTGCAGCAAGTTATTGTTAACTGTTGTTGTGAGCCGCTCTCCTTGTGCAGTGCAAGACAAAACAACCAGAAAATATGCCTTCTGGCAAACATAAGAAACCTAGCACACCTCTATGCCTGCAACTGCTTGCCAGATGTTGAAATACCCATCCACAGTCCTGAAAGAGCCTCTGATGGGGCCTGCACACTGATCCCATCCTCCGTGGCTGACTTGAACCAGAACACACTCACTGCCTCCTCCCTGGACTTCCTAAAGTCTCAGTCAAGGCTCATGGCCACAGTGGCATGTTTAAGTGCAACTAGCGTACAGGAAACTCCCAGATCCAGTTTATCATGGATGGAATTTTGGGGCAAACGGGAGATGCCACTAGGTATGGAACAGATTTCCAGGGAGTGCGAGGCCTTGTTGAAGGAATTCTCATTCCTGGAGCGATTTCTTCTTATGATGTTTGAGCCACTTCGAAATCCGCAGGAGGAGGGCAGCAGTTTGGCCAGTGTCCTCTGTGGCAAGGCACACATGTCCCTGGTTCTCCTAGGATTGCATTCCTCCACAGCTGTTGAGGTGCTAATGGCGGTCTTGGAAAAATCACTTGCAGCAAAGGATTGGGCCAGAGCTCTAGAGGTCTTGGATCTGTACAGCCAGGGTATGGAGGAGCTGGCCAGTGTGAAGGATGCTGTGCTGAGCTGTGCGGCTGCTGACGGTAAGAAGCATTATGTGGGGTGGGGGAGTTGTATCTTATTCTTTCTTGTGAAGAGTACAGTTGGGTACAGGAGGTTGAAAGGAGGGGCATAATTGGTGGTGAAATACAAAGAATAATCCCTTCCCTTTCTCCATCATAAACGTAATTTTGCTGATGGTGTGATTTCTGTGCTACAAATGAGTAAATCTTGACACTAAACTTGGTTTAGGGAAAAAAAAAAAAAAAAAAGTACCACAGAACTTAGATGGATCTGTGATATTGCTTATTTGTGAAGAGCAAATGCCCCTGGAGATGTTAATTATAGTTCTCTTAAGGGAACATCTCTAGCAGTGTTACTGTTCTCCCTTCAAGGGATATATGTATGATGTATCCTGTGAAAGGAGGAGCTGCTGGGAGTCTGAAGACCATATGTGTCCCATTCTGACTTTGACAGCTTCCTGCAAGTATGCTTGGGATAAGTCTAGCGTGGGTTTTCAGCAGTTGTACTGTGGGTTGTTTTTTTTTTTTTTTTTTTCCTTCCCCTCTTGGTGAGGTCACTCAGTGCAGATAAGGGTTTTCTCTTTTAAACCATAGAAACTGGGCTTCAAACTGGTCGTTTATGTTCTCCTCACATACTTTTCCCACAGGTAAAGATGGTTGGCAGTACTTGTTCCCAGTAAAAGATGCAACACTTAGGAGTAGGCTGGCTCTGCGCTGTCTAGACACATGGCCCCTTGATGCCTGTTTGGAAATCCTGTCTTATTGTGCCTCAGATTTGGACATAACTGATGAACTAAAATCCACTCTGCAGAGCAAGAAGAAAGAACTGCAGGTTTATCAGAAGGTACAAAGTTGTTCCGAGTAACCAGTAAGACAAGCAGGTAACAGAGAGTATGCATGCTCTTAAAAACTGTAGATTCCTTTTTCAATGTAATTGTTTTTCAAGTCTTTCATTCAAAATGGATTATGTTTTCAGTGCTGTTTAGTACTGGATTTAATATCCAGTTAATGCTCCCCCTGCATCCTTCATAACTTTTCTACTCACCTGTTAGACTTCAGGTTTGCAAACAGATCTAAACTTTTGCGTGGCACCACTCTTCTCCCTCTCCCCCCTCCCTTCCAAATTATTTGTTCTTCCAATATGTACAAATGCAAGAATCTCTGGAAGCTTCCCGTGGCAGCTCATCGTTTTATAAGAGCAGAGATGTGTCTAGGCAAGGTTTATGGAATAAATGCCCCAGTAGAAGCATTTGATTTACAATACAGGCACCCAATTGCAGTGTAATGTA
Source organism: Tinamus guttatus (assembly GCF_059628265.1). Lineage (NCBI taxonomy): Eukaryota > Metazoa > Chordata > Aves > Tinamiformes > Tinamidae > Tinamus > Tinamus guttatus. The sequence goes on along the minus strand of NW_028289210.1, from coordinate 1,525,387 downwards.
GGTACCTAAGATAAGTCAGACTAACTGGCCAAAAGTTTAACACATTTTGCTTGGTCTGGCTTTTCAGACTGAGCAATCATGAATTCTGTCTGGGATCGGTTCTGCTAGCTTATGTCAGGAGTTACGTCAGGTATATCACTGGTACAGCAGTGCTAACAATGTCTACGGTATCTTAGTCTTTTAGTAACTTTGCCTTAGAAATCTGTTTGCACAAAGGCGCTCATAGAGCAACACATCTGAAAAACTCCTGTGTTTCTTCTTGGGGTAGAAGTGCATTTCATCGTTCCAAAAGGCAGGTGGAGATAAACGAGGGGGCTCATTTTTGACTTTCTTGGTATGAGGAAACTCAGAATGTGATCAGTTTGGCCATTTTCTTAGGCTTAATGGTTAATGTGGATACTTTCTAAAACTTACGCTATACTAATTGTTTTCAGATAATGAATTTGCAAAATGAACCACTGTGGAGCGATTGGCAGGATCTGAAAAGAGCCTGCACTGATGATCCTCAAACCATCATGGATATCATTCTGAAGGCAAAGGTTAGGCATCCTCATGTGAATGCTGTTGAACTAGAATGCGTTACCGTTTGAATTGGCAAATTTTGATGACGTATTTTAAAACCCTGGTCAAAAAATTACCTTACAAAGAAGAAATTCTTTATTCAGTTCTATGCTGCAGAAACAGATGCAAATATGTATTTCACGTCAAGATTACATGACAAGTCTCCAGTAACTCTTGTTCTGAAATGCTGCCTCTTCTTTGTTCTTAGAATTTTAAAATCTTTAGTAGTATGGCTTTTGGCATGATACAGGCTTAATTACTTCAGAAGTGTCAATACCTAGGTCCCAGGTAGTCATAGCTGGCTTGAGAAGTGGATGTCTAGAAAGATACCTTGCCTCTAGGGAGATAGGAGTGTTCTCAATGCAGCCTGTGGCTGTGGCAAAACAAAAGCTCTTCTCTTTCTCATTGTCATTTTTAATTATTTACATTATTTACAGAGAACCTAAGCTACAGAATATCTTGAGAAGTTGATCAGAGCTTTGAAAGAAACAGCTTCATTTCAGGAAGTTGGATTTTTATTTGTGGTTTTTGTTTTTCCTTTTTTTTTCCAGGATTATGAGTTGTGTGAGGAATGGGGCCACTTGTATCCTGTCCCAAGAGAAAATTTAATAAGCTTTCACCAAGAACACCTTCTCCATTTACTGGAGATGGGAGACATGGAAAAAGCCTTGAAGGTAACAGCGGAACTCTCTCGGCATCACATCTAAAGGTCAAATTAGCAGAGAACAAGACATCCAAACTTTTAGTTAACATGAATTGCTCATATCAAAGGCATGATGGGAGAGGGAAGCAGAGCCACCCTCTTCATTATAAGCATGCAAGATAACATGCAATGTTGCCTAGGTCAATGTTGCATGATGAGGTCTTCCGTTTTCTCTAACTTAATGTCAGCAACTACTTTTGAGATGCATTTTGGAGCTCTTGTAGCTCTCATCCCCAACAGCTCAAACTATAAGGTAGAACATTCCAGAGACTTGAGGCCAGTCTCAAGCAGTGCTTTTGTTTAACAGTTTATGTGAGGTTTTTAACTAGTACTGTGTTTTATCCTACAGTTGTGAGGGCTTCACATTGTTTCCCGAAATGCTGGTATTTTTTTTTCTGAGTATTAAGAATAATATCAGAAGATGAGACTTGCCCATGTTTTGTCTTTTGTTCTGTCTGTGTATTGCATGTTGGCAAATTGATCATTAGGTTTTATAGTAACTGTTTTCTTTGGCTTATGGGCATTTTTCCCACCTCCTCCTTTAAAGGATGCCAATTGCTTAGAGCCCTGTTTTTCACCCAGTCAATTTAAGTGAAAATACATCTTGTCAATCTAGCTTTGGGATGAAAATGTGTAAATGCCTTCATGGTCATTCTAATTAAATAGAAATGTGGAGCTCCTTTTTATTTGAGAAATCATAAGGGAATATTTTTGTGCTGTTTAAGCAGAAGAATCAGGAAGTGAAAGTTATAACAAAAATTGGTCAAGTAGACATCAGTGCCTGGTGTAAATTTATCTGGTTTAGTAATTAGGAGGGCACTGCAAATAATGGAGAGAGGGAAATAGAAGTTAAAGGCTGGTTTAGACAGTGTAGGCATTAGAGTACTTTGCAGAGTACTTTCTCATTGATGCATCTGCTGTTTCATTGTTCACTTAATTTTTCCTTGCTTTAATTTTAAATCTATTATAAATATATTCTAATTAGAGCAGTTAGGCAAGGAATGATCTAAGTGAATGACCTAAATCAGTTCTATAAAATTTATATATATTATTTATAAATAATATTTATTATATATTGTATACTATATGTATTATTATTATATATAATATATAAAATATATATTCTACATAATAAATATATATTATATAATAATAATACAATTTTATATGTATATATTTAAAAATAGGCTATTGCAAATTAAATAAAATGCCTGTAGGACCATCACAGGCCAATAATCTGTCATGGGCCATGTGATTTAAGGAGTTCCTTCCAAGAATGTACACGGAACACACTGCGTTTTGTCTGTATTTGTAGCTCTTGCAAAGAATAGAAGACCCTGATATTTGCCTTGCCATCAGTGAGCAGTCTCTTGATCAGCGCCCCAGCTTGGCGGCCTCTCACTTCCTGGCCGATTACCTCACGACTCACTTCTACGGGAACCTGACAGCTGCTCGCCATAATGAAATCCAGGCTCTCTACATGGGGTCGAAAGTGAGTAAAACTGCGGCATTGTGAGATTTACAGCATTGTATAATTCTATAAGTATTTGCCAGCAAATCTTTACCAGAGCCTTCTTATTGTGCGGGTCCTCAGTTCGTGAGTCCTGTCCCTACCTTTGCCGCAAATACCAAAGGAAGGAGGAGATGGTTTAAAAGTAGACTTTCCCTTCCCCATCTTTGTAGTTCCTGTATTCTGAGGCGATTGCAGCTCCCAGTGTGAACAGAGCATTCTTGTGTCTGTTTCAACTGTGCGGAATGAAGGATCATACAGTCCAGAGGAAGGAAATTATATTATACAGTGTTTATAAGGACAGTTGCTATCTTTAAGTGAAAAAGGTAGCATCCTGAACTTATTCTCGTGTTACAAACACCAGGTATCCTCCAATGCTACCACTACAGAGGGAACTCTGTAGTAGTATGGATAAATATATGTCCATTTGTATAATGGTTTTTTGACACTTAGATATTCTTCTAAGGATCTCCCACATACCTTCTAAAAGTGGGCAATATTTCTCTTTCTGGCTATTACCTTTACAGAAGTCATATCAGACTTAGTCATACAAAAGGCTCTGTTCCACCTGGGAATAAATGCATTAAGCAATAGAATGCATATGGAAACAAAATGCAGTGCGTTACATAATAGGCCCTTCTTTTAGGACTACAAATAGCAGGTTGTTCCAGTGCTTGGTGCAACAATTTTGTTTCATTTCCTGTTTGTTTATTGCTCCTCTTGGAGGACTTGATGTTAACTTGGGAAGTGTCTATATCAGCTGATCATCTTTTGGAGAACTGCTGTTATTTTCTTCTTTCTATGCTTCCTGAAATGGTGGATGTAGTGAAGAGACAAGAGGGAAAAAAATAAGGATTGGGCCAATGTTTATTTAGTAGATTTATTTTAGTAGGAGAATGTGTTCTACCCTGCTAGAACACTGCTGTCACAGGGTCACAGAATGCTTTCCCTTTCTCAGCTTTTTTCTCTCCCCCTCTGAAATGAGGCACTGTTCTATAGACGTGAAACAAGTCAGGTAGAAGCCAAGTGATTTGTCTAAATCTACTCAGTAATTCTGAAACAGAACTAGGAATAGGCCCAGGAAATCCCATCTGCATTTCTTAGCCTCTAAGTGTTATTCCATTCCTTACATCATAAGCAGTTCTGCTAGTTCCTTATCTTTGCTCTTAAAAAAAAAAACCCAGATTTGGGGATGTATAATCTTAATTTTTTTTTAATTGTCCCAGGTGTTGCTGACTCTACCCGAGCTCTACCGTGTTAACTACTTCCACCTCTCCTCCAGGCCACTGCTCATGCTGGAGCAGCTCCTCATGAATATGAAAGTGGACTGGGTAGCTGTGGCTGTGCAGACACTACACCAGCTCTTAGCTGGACAGGAAATTGGTTTTGCTGTAGAAGATATTGATAACTTGCTCTCCAAGTATGCAGAAAAAGCCCTTGACTTCCCTTTCGCATTAAAAGAAAAGAGATCAGGTATCTGACCTTGAAAATGTTGGTTTTGCCCTTGGGAATGAAGGGCAAGTTTTCCCCCAAATCATCTCACCAATTGCGCCCATAGCATTTTGAGACGAGTCTCTCCCTCCAATCCAAGACATGTCCTTGACTTTCTTGTAATGATCCTAGGCTTGTAAACTTAAGGATCAACAGCTCTGAAAGTTTCTCAGCCTTTACTCTCTTGCTCCTTTTCAGGGTCTCCTTTCTTCTATGTACTGTGCAATTTCATTTGATTTCTGTGTAATATAAAATAACAGCCAACTTCAGCAGTTCTAACGCCCTTCACTCAGCTGCATCTCCCCTAGAATCAAATAGGGGCTTAATCTTTAATACTATTTCCTCCTTCCAGATCTCTGTACCTTTTTATATAAGGACTTTTGAACTTCTGGTTCTATTAATTACACATGCACAGCTCCCTCTCCTGTTTTACCAGCCCCTTCTAGCCCCCATGCTAGCTTCAGTTCTCCTGGGCTTAACTCACTGTGGTAATTTTAGAACCTGAAGAGCAGAGGGTGCTGCAGATCAAGTTTGGTGCTTTTGCTGACCATGTGCACACATGCATTTTCTTTCATGAGGAGTAGCCCACAGTTCCTCCTGAAATGTGAATCATTGTGGGCTAAGCTTCATGAACGATGTAATAATTTGTTACATAGCTAATCCTGTTTTGTACTAACATTTTTATGTGCTGCTGTGAATGGCCTCTTCTAATCTTCCTAAACATGATTTAGATATATGACCAATGTTACTTATTTTTTCCTCTGTCCTAGATTCTGTCATACGTATCCAAGAGAGTCTCAGTCAAATATTGGAGTGTGAAGCACTGTCTAAATCAGCATCACCAGAACCATCTTATGCCAGCTTTAGTGGTAAGATTTGAGGTCTCAATGCTATTTTATTTCAACATATTTTTACTTTTCTTTATTCCCCGCTTGTGTCTGAACTCTGCCTTCTGCCATTTAATAGTAGCTTTGGTCATATTTAGGACAGGTTAGTAGGTCTCTGCAGTTGGGTACTTTGGGCCCAGTTAAAAGAAAACTTGACAGGAGTTAAGGGTGAAGTGTGTGGCTTTGTTTTGGCCTTTGGTAGGTATCTGCAAAGCACCTGAAGAGTGATGAATCAGAACCAGAGCTCCACAGTGGTGTCTTGATCCTACAGTTCAGGTTTCTGAGCTATTCTCTAGTTTCATATTCTGCATATGTGAGGTGATGATGGAGTCTTGGATCTGTCTGCGCAGCTCTTCCGTCTCTCATGATAGCCAGGACATAGTTTGTATGCCAGCTAATTGTCACCACACTGTTACAAAACCTGGATATTGTCCTCTAGTGTTCCTCTGCAATCCAGTAGCTACTTGGATGAATGTAAGTTAGCTTTTTTGGAATGGAGTGGTGTGTGTTTGTATGTCTAGTATCACTGTGTACAGGAGGTGTCTCGCAGAGCTGCAGGAGGATTTGAACCTTTCAGTTAGCCTGAAGTGTATCGTACAAACTAAGAGCCTATTTAGTGCTATAAATCTGAGACCCTAAATGCCTTGATGGTAACATCAAAGATGCCAAAGGCCACAGACTTGCAAATTCCTACCTCTTTGAATTGATTTGCCCACTTTAGATTGTGATGGGGAGCAGAACAGGGAAGGATATGCAATCGCTAGTCATGGTGTAACTCTTCTGAGATGCTAAAGAAAAGACAGTCTTTGTGCATGTTAGTCTGCCTGTACTGGATATCCTTAAAATTATATTTTATGCCATCCTATATATTTGGTATCCATATGTCTGTGTGGTTTTTTATTTTTTTCCTAATCTCTGCTTATGATACAAGAACAGATGTTGACAAGACCTAGTCTTAGACATCTAAAGTTTTAATCACAAATGTCTGTTAATAAATAAGCAGCAAGTCAGATAACCTTAATAAGTTTGTAATACTTTATGTTCTTCAAGACTCTATTATAAACAGCTAAAATTCCATTCTGTGCTTGTCTTTCTGGGGTCTTTTAAGGCATTACTACGTCTGCAAGTTCCAGAGATAGAAGCCTGCAGCAGAATTTGCCTCCTCAAGAATTTGTACCACCTGAGAAGCCACCGCCAAAACAGCAATGGATACCCGATGACACTGAAATGATCTGTATGGTCTGCAAAACTGAACGCTTTACTATGGTAAGGAACAGAGATTAAGTACAGGCATTTCTAGAATTGTGATCCTAATGTGAATGCTTGCTCAGATTCTGTTTCTTAAGAGCTCCTGGCTACTTCAGCAAGTTTGCCTATGTCAGCGTAGGTTTGCTAAGACTCACCCTGTTTAACCATTAGTTTCTGTTTAGATCAATTAATGAGACAAATGGCAGCAGTGGCGACAGTGTTAACTCTGCACAGAGTCTCAGAGACCTCTCCGTGAGGCTCCCGTGAGAACATGGAGATTGGCAGTGGCAGTGGCACAGGGCTGTCTAACTGACTGTGCTGGCTGCTATGAATAACATGAGCATAACATAAGTCACCTTGCGCGTACACAGGAGAGTCAACTTTGTTGTTTACGCTTTTCTACAACTGGTGTTGTATGAAGTACTCAAATGCAGTAGTACTGTTAAGGAAAAAATTAGTTGTGAGTTCTGTATATGTTTGACAATCTGTTTTATATTGCTTACAAACAGCACTACTTTCTCAAAGCTATGTTGCTTTTGAATTTTGAAATAAATAAGATGTTGTCAGAAAGACTGTCCACAGCTTTAAACTTTTTCAGGAGATCTAAATTGATCACTGATCTAAATATGATCAAAATTGGAACAATTGGAAAGTCTAACACTGCAACAAGCTTATCAGTTGTTCTGTGTTTTGTTTTTTTTGCATTTTTTTTTCTATTGTTATATCCTGCCCAAAATGGAATTGTGGCAGTGAGAAGCCATCGTCGTAGTTCCAACAGGCCTTATCGTTTGCGCTGTTGGCTTGTTTTGAATGTAGTAAGTTTACTCCTACACAGAGGCAGATAGAGGAGGGAATTTTATTTGGTTCTTTCAGCTGCTTGTCCATGGCCTCTTGTGCTTAGTTCAACAGGCGTCATCACTGCAGGCGCTGTGGCAGGCTAGTGTGCAGCTCTTGCTCCACCAAGAAAATGGCAGTAGAAGCTTGCAGAGAAAATCCAGCTCGTGTATGTGACCAATGCTATAGTTTCTACAATAGGGAACATCCACCTGGCTCTGTACAAGACACAAGCATGTAAGTCCTTTCAGTCTAGCTCTTTGTAATAGTTGAGTACATCAATTAATCGCTTAAGAATTGAATACTTTGGTGCCAAACATTCAGAACAAAATAATTATAATAAGCATTCGAGTTGCTGGCAGTTCAAGCAAGTTAATGATTATGTAGTTTTTGAAATTGAAACTGTGCCCTTAGTGAAAGACCTAGCTGTGATGAGTGAGAGACTTTTTTTTAGTTGCTTTCAGGTGAGAACTGGAGTGAAATTCACAGTGCATAGGTTAGGTCAGCTGGTGAAAAACACAACTGTAAAGAGTGGGCTTTATGCTCTGGGGAAGGTTGGGGTGAGCAGTGTTCTGAAATGGCTAGCTATGTTGTTTCTTCTTAAAATTACATTTTTCCCTGTGTCCTGGAACAGGCGTGATGTTTCTCTCTTTCTATTACAGCACAAAAGAAGATCAGGACCAAGTGGAAGGTGAGGAATGGAGTAATGTTAAACTTTAGTTGCACTTAAAGTGCCTGATTACTAGTATAACTTGGGATAGGAACCTGCCACATCTACATGTAGAAAAAGGGTCATAAGTCTCCATTTTAAAAATACCACTATTCTCATATGAACAATCTGAAATAGGACATTCTGAATTTCTGTAAATATAAATTATGATTTGGGAGAGGTGTCAGAGCCAATACTGAACAAGCTGGGTGGGTTTAAAGGCAGCCACTGAAAACAGCAGTGGGAGAATGCACTTTGCCTAGTGGAAGCAGTCACTGAAAGGCTGGGCTGAGAGGAGAAATTATCCCAGTGTAGAGCAGTGCTGGGAGCTGCTCTTTCCAAGAACTGTGGCAGTACGTGGTAGAATAGCACTGCCCTGTGTGGAGGTGACTGATATCAGTGCTGGCTGGGGGAAACACAAAATGAGGCTCCTCTGGTGGGTCTGGCTGTATCCCAAATCCCAACTGCTTTGCTGGCTGTGTGGAAATGTCTCTCCCTCGTGCCCCATCATTTTCCCCATCAAATATCATGACATTTTGGGAGGAGCAATAAAGTTCTATTGAATTTGTCAGCCATTTTCCTCAGCCATTTTCCCTTGAGCTGTTTTTCCTTTTTCTTTGTTAGTCTGGTCTTAGGGAGGTGACTGAGCAAATGCTTGCTTAAAAAAATAATTTCCCATGCTGACATAACACTCTGGCAAACCCCAGCCATTGTTACTCGAGGTAAGGCTAGTATCCACGTGAAACATGGTGCAGAGCTTGCACAGCAAGTACAAGCACAGCACAGAGCTCCTCAGGCTGAAGAGGGAGAGTGTTCTATGCTGCTGCTTTTCCCATTTCTCTGATGGGAATATGAAGAAGTCTTATCTAAAGTTTTCAAGTCTGTTTCTTTCTTTCTTTCTTTTTTCTTTTCTTGTTTTGTTTTCTTTTCCCCACCCTTGTTTCTTTCATTCACTCTAAAAATTTTTTTAGTTACTCATCACTGGAACAATGTATGTTTGTTTGTTTGTTTTTGTTTGTTTTTTAAGAAATTTAGAACAGTGAATTTTCTGCCCCCCCCTTTTTTTCTAACAGAAAAGCAGGGTTTTTTTTTTCTTTTTTTTCAATTCTTAATTTTCCAGGAAGAAATTTCCATTTTTCAGCCCTGAAAAGTTGTTTGTTCCTTTTTTGCTAGGAACCACAATCATTAGCATCAGAGGGCTTCTGCCTTCTAACTGCTCTTGGATGACAGACATGATTTCATTTGTAACTACTGTCTGTTTTAGTGGAATAAGTTGCAGCTCAGATTCCAAGTAGAATGAAGAAAACAAATTAGTTATTGAAATAATCTCTTTCTGCCTACCCATTCTGTGCATTATCCATTACACTATTTTGGTGTGAGAACAGATTTCAAACTTAGATTTTCTTAGTCTTAGGAGGAGAGAGAAACTTTTCACAGGAATTATTTATTTGATTCATTCGATCAAAGCAAAGTTTCTGTACTGTTACTTCATGTGAAAACTTAACCTACGGAGTTAGCTTCTTGTCACCCTTTATCTGAAAGCAGTACGTTTGAATGACCTTCATTCTAAAAAGAAGGCAATTGGGTCCATGAAGCCTTTCTTTTGACAACTGGTGCTTCAGTTTCCCTTTTGAGCTGTAACCCATAGCTCATTTATTTCCACATCCTTCTTGATCAGAAATATTTAATCCTTGGGATGATGGAAGACTTAGAGGAGGTTGCTGTGTTTGATATCCCATTGAATAAGGTTTGGGTAATGATCTGAAACTATATTGTTGGAGCCATTTCTTACTGAGCAGGTAATGTGAGCATCTTTTGATGCAGCTTGACGGTCTGCTGAGGAATGGAAATATTTCAGTAGTTTTGTGCAAGACGTGAGGCTAATGAGAATTGGCACAGTGGAGGGATTGTAGGGAACTGCTTTAGAGTGTTGGATAGCTCTGAATGATGTTCCCTCAGATAGGTTTGTTGCTTCTTGTGTGATGCTTCTGTCTTTTCAGCCACAGAAATATCTACTAACAAATACGCCACAGTGGTGCAAATTCCTGAGACAACTGAGCTTGAGTGGATTATTTCCCTGAATGAAGAGGAAAATGAAATTGTACGCAGTGAATTTTACTATGAGCAGGTGAGATCTGGAGAAAGACAGTCCAGACAGTTCCCTAAATCATTACCTCAGCACTCACGTTCATTTTTCTTCTCCACTGTCAGGCTCCCAGCTCTTCCTTATGTATTGCCATCCTCGGTCTGCACAGTGATAGTGTGGTGTGTGGCCACCAGCTGATAGAGCACTGCTGCAAACTGTCTCAAGGGCTGACTAACCCGGAGGTGGATGCAGGACTGCTTATGGACATCATGAAACAATTGCTTTTCAGTGCCAAAATGATGTTTGTAAAAGCTGGAAGGAGCCAGGATCTAGCTCTCTGTGACAGGTGATTTATCAGATGTTCATTAGGCTGCGCCAAGGTCCTCTCAGGACTCTTAACCCTTTTATACAAAGGAGTGGCGAAGGAGGGTTTTTTTGTGATTGTAGCGTGGGCATTTTAAGCAACAAGAGAAGTTCAGGGCATGACACGAAAGCTCAAATAATACAAGTTCAAGTCTGTGTGTGGCTACATAGAAATTACTGTTAAAATCCTCAGAGTAGGGAGAGAGAATTCATACTGACTGGGTAAATCTGTTTTCATCCGCTTTTTGCAGGTAGGCTTTAAAACCCACACTTGCAGAGAGCTAGCATATTATTTGTTCCTCAAGCTCTGTGTACTGGAGCTTGCAATGCCAGGTGCAGTGCATAAGCTTTCCACATGCTAGTTCAGTTTGGTGATGCTGGCTATCAGTGCTCCCCTGAATGAAGTGAAATGGCAAAAACTAGCCTAAATAAGACAGTATGGGAACAGACCAAGCTGGTGTGCTAGCGATTAGGAACTGCTGTTCAGAGTTGTCTTCGGTATAAAATTCTTGAAGACTCTTAGTATGAATGATAGCAGTGATAGTGCTTTTATCTGTTTAACCTCTGTTTTCTCCTAGCTATATCAGCAAAGTGGATGTGTTGAATATTTTGGTTACTGCTGCCTACCGTCCTGTGCCATCTTTGGATCAGATTCTTCTCCCTGCAGCAGTAACAAGACTAAGAAATCGTCTTTTGGAAGCAGAGTATTATCAACTAGCTATAGAGGTAAGGACAGTAGCGGGATGCAAATGCTAGTAATTATTCTGTAGTGACTCCCCCACCTCCCCCCAGCCCTCCTGAGTTCAGCTGGATATCATGTATGAAATGGACGATGTTTAGGCTATTACAGATGGGGATTAAGCTTTTATGCAATGAAGAAAACCTTTTCTGAACACTGGAGAAAAAAAAAAAAAAAACTGAGAGGAAAGACACCTTCTGCTGTGGAGCAGGCTGCTGAGGGAAAGAATAGGCACTGCTACAGTTAAAATTGGAATAAACAAACTGCGAGGGGGTTGCTACATGGAGGAATTTTTAGCACATCCTTTGTGGCAGGACTTAATCTGCAACTTGTGTGTTTGATTTCATTTGTCTTTAATACTGCAGCAGATATTATTCAAGCAGCTTTTCCAAGCATTTTCTTAGAATACAGCTATGGTGGGTTATTTATCTATGAGAGCTCATCTAGTGTGTTCTATTTTTTTATCCTCCTCCTCCTCTCAGTAGGCTATTGAAATAAGCCTCTGTTTATGGCATTGAAATTTGTTAGGAAGAGGATTATGGTGCCACAAACAGGATTAGTATTTTTAAAGGGAAATAAACAGCAGAAATAGGTCATCTATTTGAGTTGAAAATAAAACAAAATAAAAATTAATTATCTTAAAGGCAGCTGATATACTAAAGAAATTCAGAAATAGAAATGTGCAGTAATTCACAAAGTATCAATATTTCTATGGAGAGAAGTTCTGCTGCTGTTTTTAAACCACAAACCTGATTAGTTCTTCTTTGTAAAAATCACTTGCTTTATAAGAAACCTGTTGCTGATGTGAAAAAAATGTCATGAGTTTTAAAACTGTTGAACTGAAACGTCCTGGACACATGGTTGATTAAACTTGAACAACAACAAAAAATTCTTCTGCCTTTGCAGGTCACGAGTGTTTCAGTAGTTGGCATTTAGTGCCAGTAACTTAGGAATAGTCAGTCAATATGGGGTGTTTTGTTTAGCTTTTTTTTTTTTTTTTTTTTTTTTTTATCAGGAAATGTCTTGAAGGAAATGAAAGGTCATATTCTCTGTGTGCACATCCCTTTGTCCTATGTTCTATATGGGAACCATATGTTACATTATTGATAAATGGTTTTTGAACCTAGGTTTCTACAAAATCCGGGTTGGATCCAAGTGGAGCATGGCATGCCTGGGGCATGGCTTGCCTTAAAGCTGGAAATTTAAGTTCAGCAAGAGAGAAGTTCAGCCGATGCCTAAAGCCACCTGTGGATCTAAACCAGCTGAACTATGGTTCAAGGTTGATCCAAGAAGTGATACAGTATCTGGAGTCCACAGTGAAGCCCATACACATTGTGGTGAGTGCCCTATGTTCTCTGTAAAAGGCTACATAGCAAAGTTTTTCAAGTATTGGTGCTTTAAAACCATGCAGCAGTGTATGTTATAATATTGAGTATCATGTTTCTCCTTTTTGTCATGATTATGCATCACAAACTGAATCATGTTGAGAAGTTCATTGGCAGTGAGTTGATGGATGATATCTGGCTCTGTCAGAATTTTCTCAGTAACTTGGCGTGTACTCTGTGGAGGAGAAAAAACTGCTACTGATACAGATTGGGGAAACTGAACTCCATCCAACCTTGTAGGAATCCAAAGGGAAAATGACAAATGCAAAGAATGTTGTCTCACTTACCTTTGCTTGGTAGAAAGCACTATTACGTGCCTTTGGATTAGCTCAGGAAGGTCTGATTAGGAACCAAAATAAAAGACTTTTAAGGCTAAATTGCAAAATTGCATTGACTAAAGAACTTTAGTAATAAACATTTTAGGAGAATAAGAAAGCCATTTTGGACAGCTTGTTGAAAGTAGAGCTTATTTTAAATAAAGAAGCTGCCTGTCTATCCTTGGAGGCAGAGCCATGCCAGCCAAAGCTACATTAAACATCTGTTGGTAGCAGTGTTTAATTCTAGTATTTATAAAGAGCATGCTAGGGATTCAAATCTATAAAACCATGCTTTAAAAAAAAAAAGGCTAGGTGACAAGATCTAATAGAAAAGAATGCCAAAGAACTTTTGCAGAGAAGGTTTTCCTGTTGGTCGTTATCTGTTACTGATTTTCTGCTTTGACAGCAGGATGATGACTACTTTGCCACGCTCAGGGAACTTGAAGCAACACTGAGAACAAGAAGTCTGTCTCTGGAGCTCGTGTGCGAGGGGAAGATTCAGCACAACAGTTACTACCAGGAGTGCTTGTTCTACCTTCACAGTTACGGCACTAATCTAGCAATAATAAGCTTTTACATGAGGCATGACTGTATGCGAGAAGCACTGCTCCACTTGCTAAATAAGGTGAGTAATCTAATTTGCAATCTTCTAAAGTGGAATTTGAAAAATACAGCTGGGAGTGCTTCACAATCAGTCTAAAGTGGCAATGAGTGTTTTACAGTATTCTGGGTAGTTTTCTGCACCTGAGTTTGGAGGTCCTCAGAATTATTGCATACACTGTCCAGTGGCTAAAAAGAAATTAATGTCATGAAAAAATAACTTTCATCTAGTTAAGCTTTTGTACTTGTGGAGTGCTCTTTGGTTGCTTTTTACTATCTCTTTAGATTGGAAATAATTCTTACTGAGATATACTGCTTGAAATGCCTAATTCTGCTATCTTCAGTCTGCTAATTAGGTAGGAAATTATTTAAGTGGTTTTGGTGGCTTTGCTTTCTTTTTATATCATCAGCCATTCTAAGCTTATAGTCTCATCTGCTTATCAAATTTGCTTTTCAAATGTGTCCTTTTTATCACAGAATCACATAATGGTTGAGGTTGGAAGGGGCCTCTAGAGATCATCTAGTCCAACCCCCTGCTCCAGCAGGGACACCCAGAGCACGTGGCACAGGGTGGCATCCAGGCGGGTTTGAAGATCTCCAGAGAAGGAGCCTCTACAACCTCTCTGGGCAGCCCATCAGTTTAGATATACCTTTAAAAGAAGCTGAATGATTTTTACAATCCTATCAGAAAGGAAGGGTTGTTGGTTTAGGACCATGATGTGCTAGGTCACACATTACAATCTTTCTTCAGACAATTTTGCAGTTGGGTGTTTGATGAAAACATTTTTATATATACAGGCTTTATGTAGCTTATATCTTACTGTAGAGTTAAAAAATAAAAAGATTAAACAATTTCATATCATGTGTTTTAAATTTTTTTAGTGCAGGTTGTGTGATCACACATGTTTCTATCCTTATTAATACATGGTGTTGTGTTTGCAAGAAAACTGGCCAGGAGTTCAAGGGAAGTGGCTATCCCTGTCTGTTCTGTGCTGTAAGATTTTGTCGGAAGGATTGTGTCCAGTTTTGGGCGCTCCAGAATAAGACCAGCATAGACAAACCAGAGCAAGTTGTGTGGAAGGCAGCTGAGGTGGTTGTGTATTGGGTCACATGATACATGAGCTGGGTTTGTTCAGCCTGAGGAGAAGGCTGAGAGATCTGTTTGCTGCCAAGTTCATCTGAAGTGTATGCAGTAAAAGAACAAGAGATGGTGGGCACAGCTGGCAGCAAGAGAAATTCCAACCAGATGGCCCAGGCATGGGAGGCCCAGGGGAGTTAGAGAATCTCTCTCCTTGGAGATTGTCTGGACTCAGGTCCTAAGCAACATGCCCTGATTACTCTGAGTGGAAGTTCTAGGCCTGTGGAAATTCTTTCCAACCTGTATTATCTGTTGACTGTATGACCTGTGTCACTTGATGCTCCTTTACATTATAAGAGGCAAATCTAGGTGCCACAGCTGGTTTGTTTCTAACTACCTTTCTGATATTTGTGTAGGAATCCCCAGCTGAGGTGTTCATTGAAGGGATCTTCATTCCAAGTTATGAAAGTGGAAAACTGCATATGTTGGAGAACTTACTAGAAACCATTGATCCGGGATTGGAGAGCTGGGGTTCCTACTTGATTGCAGCCTGCAAACACTTGCAGAGAAAGAACTATTACCATATCCTATATGAGCTGCAACAGTTCATGAAGGTAAGATGAGTGAATAGTCAACCCACTCTGAAATACTGAATATTGTCAGACTTCAGGTTATTGACTTAGGTGTTTTTTGAAGTGGTGTACATCAGAATGATGGGAAGTAGATTATTGCTACTTTTCAATTCTTAGAAAGTTTGAGCCTGACTGAAGCTGACCAGCTATGCATTGCTACTGTGAGTGTGATGCATTGCCATAGCTTAACTGCTGCTTTAAAGATAATAGAGCACCACCGTCTTTGTGCCAATACCTTAGTACTGGCAAAGGACTAATGAAGGCAGTTTATTTCAGTCCTCCTTAAAGTATTCTGGCTATTTCTTCTAGGATCATGTCCGTGCTGCCATGACCTGCATTAGGTTTTTTACTCACGGAGCAAAGTCTTACACAGAACTGGGAGGCAAACAGGCGTGGCTCCTGAAGATCAAGGATCACCTCAAAGTCTACCTGCAAGAGGTCTCGAGAAGTTCAGGGAGGAAAAAAGTGGTATTCACCTTCCGGAAAAAAATGTCCGCTACAGATGTGTCAAGGTATCTATAGACAGGAAGCTAGGTTACAAGAAAGAGGGCAAGTTGACACTTTTTTTTTTTTTTTTTTTTCTTTGGTGGTTGTGATCAAAGTTGGTTTAAGGCAACACCTGTGAGCTGTGTGTGACCCAAATCTGGCTTTATCTAGTTGCAAATGTAGGATTCCTGTTACCACACTCTGCCCCTCACCTAACCCAAAAGATGAAGATAAGCCATTGTTTTTCCTGAACATACCAGCCTGTGTATCATGCACCTTCCTTTAGTTAATAAATAAATAAAGGGAAAAAAAAAACCTACAAAAACAGTAATATTGAGCTAGTTAAGCTTGCTAAAATTATAATTAAACTACATGTGAATTACAAGAGCTAGACTTAACTAAATCTCTTCATGTTTCAAAGCTGAACTGTAAGTTTAGCCAGATCTCCTGTGCCTCGTCTCTTAATTTCTTGCTTTTACCTAGTAAGAGTTGTTTTGTTTGTTTGTTTTTAAGGCTAGACTCCCAACTTAAGTAGGGAAATATGTGTGAAAAGGTGGAAAAGAGGGAGTAGATACCTGTATTTGGGATCCGTATTGTCTGGCTTACTCTGTAGGTTAATATTTACATGTGCTCACCTACACGCATCTGAAAAGTACCTCATGGCCGCGGACTAGGTTGCCCCAAAGGCAGAGTCAAGAGCAAACAAAATAATTACTGTTTTGAAGAGTGTGTATATGTGTCTTATTTGAAAAGGTGTTCTAGAAAGTAGTATGTTCACACAATTAATAATTGGCACTTCCTCTATTTCAAAATAAAGCATTCTTTCCCCTTTATCCAGGCACATCAATACAGTTGAGTTGCAAATGGAAGTAACAAAGTTCCTGCATCAATGTGAGAGCTCAGGAACCTCTCAAATGACAGATCCTTCCCTGCCTACACTCTTTGGAAACAATAACATGAAAATGGATGTTGCTTGCAAGGTACTTGCTGCTACTTCAAATATAGCTCTTATTTTTCATAATCAGCACCAATTCATGAGGAGGTTGAAATGCTTCACACTTGGAGGAGCTTCTGGTACTATTCATGGGCAGCTTCCTTCTGTGTGTATGCAGTTTGTGGGAAAAACTGTCTTATTTTATTTTTTCTCAAAACAGCTGAGAACTTGGAGCTGCTCTGCTCAAAGAAATGAAAGTTTCAGAGGCAAAAGATACCAATGCTAATAGTAATGTGTCTGTTTCTCTGTTGTGCATCTTACTGTGCTTTGAAGCAAGGCAATCAATGCTGGTTTTGATACCTTTGCTGAATTCAGCTCGGCCTCACCTTTAACTTACTCAGTGTTTCCCAGTGAATCAGTGTGTGTCAATATTTGCTCTGCCTCATGACTTCTCTTTTGGCAAATCTACTGCTTTCAGACCAAATTCAGAACTGGGAGCTACACTGCTATTACTTAGCTGCATGTACCAGAAAAAGGAATATGCATCCTGAAGCTTGAATGATGCCTCTCTCTTTCAGGTCATGCTTGAAGGAAAAAACATTGAGGAGGGATTTGGGATTGCATTCAGAGTCCTTCAGGTATGGAAAAACTGATATTCTTGTTACAAAAGATAAACCCCTACAAACAGCAATCATTTAAGTAAAAGACCAAAGGCCTTTTAATTCCTAAAAGAGAAAAGATCTTGCGAGAGGTCATCAGTTAAGTCTTAAACTGTCCTTGTGTTTGGAGGAACGTGTTTTGGGTCAAGCAATTAAGATTTTGCTTCAGCAGGATACAGGTAATAGTCTCACAAGGGAATCGAGTATGGCTTTTATTTTGCCTTGCAGCTTGTTCAGTGGCTTGTGTTGGCAAAACACAATCACAGATAGAAGCTGAGAGCTTTGACTTGGCTGTCACGAACTGCAGAAACTTGCTTGCAAAGATGAAGTGAATAAATAAGGCCTGGGCTATTTCCATACTCCTCCCCTGGCTGGGAGAGCCAAGCTACTTAATTGAAAGCTGCCTTTGGAGGCCTGTCCTTCCTCATGTCTGTGTTGACGCTGAGGTGCTTGTCAGTCATGGCACATTAGCCTCTAACCTTTTTGTGCCAATACAACCAAACATTAGGAGTTGCTGAAAATATTCCTTCAAGCAGAGCAGTGTGGAGTTGCCTCCCATGTGGGACAGAGGTGTCAAGGTCACTTCTGGACAGAGGGGGCTCACTGCAGAAAGTGCCTGTCACCTTGCTGCCTGCTGCGTTTTTGACTGAGGCAGGTCATGCTGCTTCTGGCAAGTATGGATGTAGAGGGCAGCACTACACTTTGGAGTAAGATATGGAGAGCCTTAGTAAAAGAGCATTTCTTAGCGCAAGAACAGTCATTGCCCACTCTGTAAAAATGGAATAGCAAGTCCAGCTCACCAGCACCACCTCTGCTTCCTTCCCTTGGTTTCTTTCCCTTCCGTACTCATGACAGCGTCAGTCCCAAGTTTTGCTGCTTCCTCCCTGCTCTGGGAGGTGTGCTGTGGCCCGGTGACTCCCAGGGTGTCCGAGGGATGGCTGCCACTGGAGCGGGCTGGGAGACCCGAACAGGAGCCCTAGGGGTGAGGGGGAGGCGAGGAGGGGTCTGCCTTGTGCGGAGCCTCTGCCTGGGAGAGGTGATGAGCCAGAAGCTGAACTGCCGTGCGCCACCCCAGAAAGGGAGAAGGTAACAGCGCGCCCGCTCTTGAGCAAAAGTGGATTTTATTGGTCTGGTTATGGAGAAGCTTTGAGCCAGTTCTGAGCTATGGCCACTGGGAAAATACAGGCCCCCAAAACAGCTTTAGCTTTTTGGAGCATGCTGTGATACCCTGTCTTAAGCAGAGATACTCTGCTGCACAGATCCTGCAGGAACGTGATGAGGGCCTTCACTGTGTTGCTCTGATGTTCCAACACCTTTAGGACTTCCAACTGGAGGCTACGGAAGTGTACAGCAAAGTGGCCAAGCAGCTGGTGAAGCAGCAGAAGTACAGCGAGATCCGGCAGCTCCTCAAATGTGTCAACGAGTCTGGAGCTGCGGCCAAAAACGATGGGGATAACATCATCCTAAACTGTCTAAGCGAGTCCAAGAACATTCCTGCTGAGGTAATGCTCTCCTGCGGTGTCTCCATTTAGAAATATAACAGGATACAGAAACTGTCCAGAGGTTGCCCTTCTAGCACCTCCTTCAAATCTTCTGGCCCTGTGCCACATGCATTGCTTAAAGCTGGGGGTGCTCTGGGTCCTTTGTCTAAAGTTAGTTAACTCTGAAAAGCAGCAGTAAGGAACCACTGCATGCCCCAGCTGTCCAAAGGAGTACCTGTAACGTGGGGAGAACCTTTGCCCAGCAGGATCCTGCAATGCTCTTGCCTGGGGTGGAGGCATTCCCTTCCACCAAGCTTCCCTGGCAGAGAGGGGTTTGTGGAGAGAAAAATTTCCTGTCTTCATAGGGAACAATTGTAAGAGGAAGGGTTTGGAAACTGTAGTTGTCCTAAGTATGAACACCTTTTTCCTTTTCTTTGATGCAGGATCTTGATAATCTGATTCAGGATATGGACAGTGATGAAAACAAAGTAAGTAAAAGCACAGTTAAAGCAAATGCTTTAATATCAGCCTGTCAAACCACTGGAGAGTTCCAGGTAAATATGTGGACTCCAGATGTGTGTTTGTAGGTGGTGAGGCTGTGGCTCTTAGAGCGTGTGGATCCCCACAGATCACGTGAGGGATCAGTGGCGTAGCTAGGTATTATCCTCTGTCCTGCTCCAAGTAATAAAAGTAAATGTTTTACGCAGATTGAAAAAATAGCCCTTTAATTCTGCACTTGTACAGGGTTTATTGCTGGCAGGTGCGTCCTTTTCAAGGACGAAGCTGTAGATGAAGATGACTCATCTAGAATCTTTGAAATGAGAGTAGGAAAATTAATGCACAAAAGATTCCTGATGTTGATTCCCTAGGGATATTGTAAAGGAGTTCCCATAAGAGACAGAGCCTTAAAATACATCAATTTATCTCTTCCAGTGAAATCTGCTCCATGGTGCATTCTGCTCCATAACAAGTTGGCTGTGTCTTAAACGACAAGCTTCTGTGCTACACTTTTCCAGGGAACTTGTTCTTGAGCTTGTTGCAAGTTCCGTTCCTGCAGCCTTCTAACAAAGCTGCCTCGGCCCTTTGTGTTTCAGATCCAGGCCTACCTGATGTGCAACAAGCTGCGCTCAGCCTACCTGGTGTCGGTGCGGCAGGAGGCGGCGCGCGCGGTGCAGCTGGTGCAGCACGTGCGGCAGCTGGCGCAGCGCGGCGGCGACGACATCGTGCAGGCCATCTGCGCCCAGTGGCTCCTGGGCCACCAGCCCCGGGCCAGAGGCCGGCAGGCCCAGGGCAGCAGGAAGTAGCCGCTCTGGCAGCCTCCAGGAAGGGCCGGCTCCCACAGCTCGAGGCGGGCAGCCCTGCGATCCCTTGGTGAAAGGGGCATCTCGGAGCGCGCTGGTGGCCAGCGGAAGCTGCTGATGTTCCTCTGGCTGAAAGGAAGGGAACTAAGGTACAAGTGCCAGTAGTGCCAGTGCTTCTTGCTACCTCAGGGTGTTTTCTGGCCTTTCTTTCTGTGTGTGTGTGTGCGTGTGTGCGTGCGTGTGTGTGTGGAGACTTTCAAACTGAACAAACAAAACTTTTTAGCTTTATGGAAGAAGGAACTCATGTATTTTAGAAAGACAATGATCTTTTTGTTACGGTTCTTAATTTTAACCCATAAAACCTACAAAAAGAGGCTGGTAACATCATATCAGTTTGATGTAGCCTAGAAAATATATATATATATATATATATTTATATATATATATATATATTTTTATATATATATATATATATTTATATATATAAAAAAATGTATGTGTGTATGTATGTGTGTATATATATACACATACATACACACATACATTTTTTTATACATTTTTTTGGTTATGAGTTTCCCTGTAAAATTTCTGAAGATTGGAGATCTTTTATAGCAGCTGAAGCAAAAAGGTGATTTTTTTTTTCCCTTTTTTTTTTTTTTTTAAAGCCTCTATACAAACTTTTACTCTTCTTTTTTTCCTTCCCATTAGTGCAGTGTGCTCAATTTCTCTAGCTGTTTTGAAAAGGTAGAAACTGGTTCTTCTAGGCAGGTTTCTACTTACCAGTTGCACTATCTGACATATACATGGCACTTAAGCCCTTAATGGAGAGATGAAGCTGAAAGGGGATATCCAGGAAAGGGGGAATACAAAAGGGAAATAATCTTTTAAAATGATTACAACCAGCCTACCTCTCTCTTCTCTGTGATGTATCAAATAAATCGTTTTGATGCAGGCTTATCATTGAACAGTTGCCAATAAACTTCCACAATTTCACATCAGATACAGTGGAAACCATGGAAAGATACAACTCTGCTAAAATTGAGCAAGCAGTTTGTATCCCAGTCATAAAGGGGTCGATGGCTTTGTTTTCTTTTTTCTTAGCACAATACTTCTGTCCTGTGAGGCACATAGAGCACCAGACTGAATTTTTGTTAATTGGACATAAACTGTACAGATGAATATATTGCCTGACTTCGCTCTGGAGTGTGTAAGAGCAGGTGAAAATGAAGTATTCTGTAGCTCAAGGTAGCTTTTGCACTGATTTTTTTTTTTCTTGTGTGTGGATGTTTACTGTGACTGGAAATAGATGAGTAGTGGTAGGTTTATTTGGTTTTGTGAAAAAACAGGCATCTTTGTGTAGCTGTGTTCAGGGATGCTGGGAGAGGTGGCTGTTTGTGCAACCACAAATATTGGGGCATGAGAAATGGGTGTAAGCATAGAGTAGCAGGTTTTTGTTTTGTTTTGCCTTGTTTGTTTTGTAAGGGTGGAGGATAAACTAAGAGTATGTGTTTGCAGTCTACATGTACTTTAGTACAAGAGATGGGAAAAGTAGTAGAGTGTTTGTAATGTTAAACTGCTGTCTACTTTCTACAAAAAAAAGTTTCTGAAGTGTAACATAACTGTAAATAGTTTTAATACATAAGGTAATTAGACTGTCAGAAAGGGCCTTGCAGTCTCCCCACCTTCACTGTCATGACAGAAGTGACATTGTGGAGATGCGGAGGACTCGCTTCATCTCCTCGGAGTGAGGTGCAGGGACGTGCACATCTGGGCAGTGGTGCTTCCCGCGCGGCCGTGGGGCTCAGCACGGCACGGAGCAGCCGGAAAGGGCCACATTTAGCTCTTGGAATTTGCCAGCCACAGCTTTGCACCATCTCATTAGTGAGCAGGACTCATGAAAGCTGCTTTTGTGGTCTTGGCCAAGCTGACCTAGCTTTTTCATCAGATTACAGCTGTTAGGCTAATCCTAAAACGTGACACTATCCATGTCTTCAATCACTTCCAAATCTCTAATTTCCAGGAGGGTGGGAGGGCTTCTACTGTTTTAGGTATCCAGCTAGGCACTGCTCCACTCTGTGTTTCTGCTCCAGTCCTTCACAGCTGTACGTGGCATGAAGAGAGAAAGTGAGTGTGGAGCTTGCCCTGCAGAGCAGTCAGTTCTGTGCCTGCCTTTCTCTTTGACCTTTTTGCACTGTACTTTTGCACTTTATACAGTGTTAGTTGTAGTTTAATAGTTCAAAACCTGGACCTCTAGGCACCTTTCTCCTACCAGCAGAACTGGAATTCTGATCCTGACTAACTGCCTTGTGTCATGATAGTGCAAATATCAATGGGTTTAGAAATGTTCCGCATCAAAAATGAATTCAATACTGCCAGTTAAAAAGAACTCCTATATTAATTACCAAGATTTGTTTACAATGCATAAATACATAAATAAAGTACTATCAGTGAAGATCTCTTAACATAGTTTCTGTTTTTTGGGTTTTTTTTTCCCTGTGTCTACATAGCTGGGGTTTTCTTTCTAGGTCCATGTTTTGCTTTTTTTTGCTGTGCTCAGCTGAGGGAAGGGAAAGAAGTCTCCCTGTGGTTCAAAAATATGTCTCTTTGCAACAGTATATTCAATATTTAAAGCTGTTGGAGTATCACATTTTAGCTCACTTGCCATTTATTTCATCCTAAAAGCTTATAAATGCACTCTCACAGGCCCCTAATCTTCTTCAGAGGGCTTTACAAGTTAATCTGACTCTCTGATACGGCCTCTTTTTGAGGCAGCTAAATGAGCTTAAGTTGCCTCATTTTACAGCTCACCTTTAGCAAGGATAGATAATTTGCCCAAGGTCAAAAAGGAAGAGTGTGTGCATGTGTGTCTGGAAATATGCTGCTAGCTGCCTTCTGTTAGATCTACAGACCTTTGAGAAAATTGTTGACCGTCAGGATAAAAGTGTTTGGGCCAGAGACACTGGTTTTCTTCTTTTTTCTTTTTTTTTTTTTTCTCCCTCCCCTCATTGCTCTTAAACCCTTTTCAAGATGAGTGTTAAACAGTGCCACAGCAAAGCGTGCAGTGCAGGTGCCTGATATCATTTATTGCTCCTGCTTAGTCGTGGATTTTGCCCTACCTTCAAGGTTTCAAGGTGCAACATAAGGGAGGAAACAGAGTGTGATAAAGAGAAATATGCCAGGACTTAATGCAACACAAACTGTGTTCCTTACAAGGGTAAGGCAGGTGCATAGAGCAACAGCACCAACTGACTACTTCAACATTACAGAAGGAAGAGTGGGTATCCTGCTCTAAAAAGAAAATGGCTTTATTGAGTATTGCTCAGAATTAGCTCAGCACTGAGCTGCATGGAAACCTTCAAGCAGAATTAACAATGAAAATAGTATCTGTTTTCTAAAACTGCTGCTTTGTCACAGTGGAATGCTTATGTTGCTTGCTTCCCCCCGCCTGCCCCCGAAGGGGAAGATAATCCTGTGAGCGCTTGTTTCTAGCCGCATAGGTCTTTCAAAGATCTGATTACTGGTCTCTCTGTAGCAGTTTGAACCAAAGTCAGGAGCCCAAGAGCTCAGTTCAAGGGGAACAGCGACCTGAGTGTGTAGGAGTCCCCAAACTGCCCTTCAAGCATACGGCTGCTGCCTGCTTCTGCATGGCCAGCCTAGTTGCCTGACAGCTAAGCTCCCCTAGCAAGCATGGTGCTGATCCCTGCTTTAACTGCTCAGCTCCAGCTACCTTCCTGCTGCAGCAGCTGTCAGTTAAAGTTGAAAGCTCAAAGGAAGTTTTGTTGTTTGGTTAAAGCTCTTTCAGTCTAGTTGAAGTGTTCTTTACTCATTCTGCTCTCTTGTACTTCTGGGGTCTGAAGTCATTTGAAGTGCAGCTGGTGAGTTTGCTGTGACAATTTTTACATTGTCTTTGCTTAATGCTTCAAAGCAGCAATGCTGTTTTTTTGAGGCAAGTTTTCTTGCTTAAGCAGGGTTGCAGCATTTAACCTCCCCTCAGCTGCACCAAAACCATGGTCCTCAGCCCCCTAGTCACTTAGGCCAGCCAGTAGTTACCGGTGGCCATGCTGCTGCAGTAGCTATGGGCCAGCTTCTCGCAGAGCCTCTTTGGAACAATACATAATTTCAGTTACAAACTTTAACTAATGCTTGGCACGAAAAGGCCAGCACCTGTTTCTATGGCCTAGAGAGCATTTGTATTGCATAGAATTGCCAGAAACCTTAACCCTCTAAAAAGTACTTCTGTCAGTCAAATACTAGGAATTGAGAATTTATGGTCCTACCTTACTATTATTACTCCTGTGGACAAAAACAAAAACACCACCACCATAAAAGAAAAAAAATCTCACAGGGGAAGTCTTTGTTGATTCATAATCTAAAAATGAGACTGCAACTCCCATTTCTATTCTAGAGCTGGAGCACAATTAGCACCTGGCTATAGAATGTCAAGTATATATAAGTAATATCTGAATTTGTGCTCTTAAGTCTCCAGCTAGGAAAGGGGCTGCTTACTAATCTCACTCCTTAAGCATAGTATTCCAGAAATTCATACTCAGTTGTGTCCATGGAACCATCAGGGCATGTGGAAGGGCCAAAGTTCTTGTCTTGGGCTCTCTCAGCAGTGTTCCTCCCAGGAAGAGAAGCATCACCACAGTCAGGCATATACATGCTTGAGCCCTGCACTGCTCAGTCCCACTGGATGCCTAGGAGCTCACAGCTCACACTCCAGAGCTGCTTTGCTGTCTCATCATCCCGACCTCGGGGAGATACATATGCTGGCTGGCAATCGCTGTAAGGGAAACAATAAAAAATAATGTATATGTACATAGATGGATAAAGTCAACTATCTCTGTCAGCATTAGAATAGGCGGTAGTAATGAGAGAGGAGCTGCTTTTTGTCACCTTAAAACCAAGTGCAGTTAAGGGTGTGAGGATGGGAGGATAATTAGCAGATGAGCTTGGGAAAAGCCACCTTGGGAAGGCTTCCTTTCTACCTGCCTAGGGAAGGGGAATCTTCCCTGACAGTACCTGGAACTGGCTTTGCATTTGTTTATAGCTGCTAAAAAGAATTATAAGTGCTAGCCAAGCTTATTCAAAATCAGCTTTTCCAGCAAGCACTGCAAAAAAACCACTTGTACAGCCCTTTATTCAAAACTATTTATCAAATTTAATTCATTCCATTCCATTGCCATTCACCAAAGGCAGAGGATGCCTGCCCCAGGATGGCAATACTGTAATAGCCATGTAGAGTTTTATCTTATGCCTTTTTCTTCTCTCCTCTGTATGCGATCTGGAACAAGGATAGTGCATTCTTATCCTACTAGTTGTATGCTGCAAATGAGCAGCTCCCTCATCAGAGGGAGCTACATTGCTGCTATTTCTAACTTTTCTGGACTCGGCCGAGCATAGTGGCTGTGTGTACCATATTGCACAGCCTGTGGTGATCCCCGAGAGACTGGGGGGGCTTTGCCTGGCTTGCTGTAGCAGATAAGGATTTTTTTTATGTTTTATACTGATGCTTTATATTCTATTGCCTGGAAAGTATTTTAGGCCAGTCCACTGTAAAGCCAGGTACATTTGTGAATTAGTGTTTCAGCTATTTGTTTCTAAGTCCACAACTGTTTCTTCTATGATGAAGTTAAAACCTACATACATTTTCTGTTCTCCAGCACATGAATGCTCTGTTTATAAGATGGGAGAGACAATCATGCAGGGAAGATTAAGGCACCTATTTATATACTCAAGTCTGATTAGCTCCAAGTGAAGATCAGACAAAGCCATTACAGAGAATAATCTGGTCACTTAGCACAAGAGAGGAAAGCTCTGCAAAGAAGTTCAGGCTCCCACAGTATCTGTGCTAAAAACAAGGCAACAACCAAGAAAAACAGATTTCCATATTTGCTTCCCAGCAGTGGGACTGTTACGCTGCTCTCACATGTGCTTGTCGGCTTCCTATGAGGCTTGATGAAGCTCTTTAAAGGGCACTTTCATCATGACTTGGAACTGCTCTGGGTTCTAATTTTTGTCAGGGAGTGATTATGAAGGGGAGAAAAAAAAAAGATAAAAGAAAAAACAAAAAAGGGATTTGTAGTGGGAGTTAGAAAAGACAATTTGCAGACCAGAGTGATGAGCTTTCCCTGAGGAGCCTCCCAGCTCGTGCATCTTACTCTGAAGGATCAAATCATTTTGTTATATGCCTAGCTCTAAAACTTAGACTGAAAAATCTTTCCCATAGGAGCAAAAGCACCCATTTTTGCTCCTCTCAATAACCTTGACCACATCTGGACTCCCTGGAAGGAATTAAATCAAGCATCCCAACTGCCTGTGAGTGGATGGGCTTTCTCCTCCAACAAGCTAAAATTACAGAGAAAACCAACCTGCTCTTCCCCATGGTTGACTCCAGTGCCTTCATTAACTAAACAGCTCTACTGGGGTGGTCAGCCCCAGTTTGAAGCAGAGAGAATGAGAGCGCAGAGCCTGTGACAGTCTCTCCTGCATTTCCTCTCCTAGCATGGTGGGGACTGCTACTGCCTGAGGTGTTGCACAGCTCGGGGGTTCCTGGGAACACAGCGCTGCTTGGAACAGACCTGGAAGGAGTAGGGCCCATATTTCTATCACCTTCAGCTATTTGGGTGACCTATTGCAGTCCCCTCTGCAGTAAAGAATCGCACTAATACTTACTTTCCCACTCAAGCAAGGTTGCTTTCCCATTATCTCCACAACTTCACATCATATCAGCAACTTCTACCCACCTGAAATACTGTCCTGTCACCGAGTCTAGCTCCTCTGCCACTGCACAGTACACACTGGTCTGTGCCCCTTCGCGGGGAGTCTTCAGGAAGAAGGAGAACGCCTTCCAGAGCCACGTCATTAGGAAGGAGTGCCGCACCAGCTCGGAACAGACAGAGCCAGGGTGCAGAGAGTTTGCTGTGACTTTAGTACCTGCGGAAAAAACGATTCGGGACAAATCAGCCTCCATCAGGCTTGCCTCATACAAAACGGTAACATCCTCTTTGCCTCAGAAAATACTCAATAGCTTAAAAGGAGAAGTCCAAGCATGGATATTGGGAGAGCTAATGAAGTCCTCACTGCTTGCTGGAGTTTCCCCCACTCCTTTCCAAAACCACAGAGTTACTAGAAGTCTTCGCAAAACAACTTGCTAGAAGACCTGAATGCAAAAATAGCAGCAGTTTCCAGCAGGCTTGAGAGAAACAGATCTTTTTTATTTACTGTATTTCCTAGAGAAAACACTGATTCTGTTTTAGTAAAATTAATACTACTTAATTTGGTATATGAAATATACCTGAATAATATTGCTGTGACAGAGATGCTGTGACTAATTTAAGAGGGTCTGCCTAGTCCTATGCTTCTGTTTTACTGCTCTTCAACATTGAAGACAGCTGAGAATGCCATAGCTCTTCCTTATAGACTGCACTTGTCAAACATTATGTTCAGTTCTAAGTCCCTTCAGCTTCTACCCCACAAGCCAGTTGTGTGCTCAAATGCAGTTACCTTTTGGACAAGCATCAAAGAAAAGTAAAATCTGTTCAACTGTGCAAATCTAATGAGCTACTCTGCCTGGTTGCTGAAAAGATGATTACTGCTTTATTTCTCCTAGGTCCACAGAGAGCAGCTATTTTTCTTCCTGAATGAACCAGCTACCAGTGACCTTTGCTCAACCAGTTCATTTTTTTCATCCAATTTCTAGACTTCTTTTTAATCCCCACCCCCCCCCCTCATACACAGTGCTCAAAACACAAGCAACAAAACAGCCCTCTCCGCTGGGTGACTTGCCTTGCAGGCGCCTCGCCAGCTCCCGCGTGAAGAGCACGTTAGCCAGCTTGCTGTGGCAGTAGGCAAGGCCGCGGTTGTAGCTCTTCTCTCCATGAAGGTCATGGAAGCGGATGCGGCCCCCGTGATGAGCCAGGGAGGACACGTTCACTATACGGGCTGGGGCAGACTGCTTGAGACGCTCCAGCAAGAGGAAGGTCAAGAGAAAGTGACCTTAAGGAAGAGAGGAAAAGTTAGGATATTTCACCTTTTCTGGTCTTTCCCTGCTGGCATTTCCAAGTGTTTTCAACATGCTGTTTGCATGCTATAGCTAACTACTACCATCACCTCGAGCCCAGGAGAAAGGCGGCATACTCAGTCAACAGCTCAGCTTTCATGGGACCATTAAATTCTGCTCCTCAGCTTCTAAAGCTTGGAGCTATCACATATTTCACGTGCCCCAGCTGCTATCTAGAGATTAGAAACCAAACCCACAATAAGGAAATACACTGCATTACTCCTTCCAATGACATGTCAGTCTTGAGGAAACTAGCTTCTATCTCCAGAGATCTAGATCAGGTCTTCAATACTTTACCAGAAAGGAAGAATGAGGAAGAGAAAAATCCAGAAGCAGAATCCCCTTTGACATTTTACCACTTGACTCCAAGGGTCTTACCGAGGTGATTGACTCCCAGGTGCATCTCAAAGCCATCAGCTGTCTTGGAGTAAGGGCAAAGCATCACTCCAGCATTGTTAATAAGGATATGGAGTTCCTTCTCCTCTGCGAGAAAGAACGGACACCATTCAACCAGACAACAGAGACAAAAGACAGTTACAAAACCCCTGCTTGAGTTGCAGCCATATTTCCTTAGTAAAATCAGAACAAGCCTCCTACCACAGACTACTTCATGGCCTCTGACAAGCCCCTGCTGTCAACCCATGGTACCAACGTGGTACAGGATATGCACGCCAGGAACTGGCATCTGCCGTAATCCACTGGCATCAGAACAGAACCCCCTCCTCTTGTCTGGCTCTGTCAATAGCTCTGGAGGGTAGAATTGGCCTCCAGGGCAGCCGCATTTTTCTGCCCTTGCCCAGAATGGAGTTGTCACACACAAAAATTCAATTTGTGGCAAACAAGGTCCATATAGTGAAGGGGAAGATATTTTCATACACAAATCCAGCAGCGGGCATCACTTGCACGACACCCTCAGCTTCTACCCTTAAAATCCCTGTGGAATACACAACATCACCCAGCAAGTTAACAGCAGGTATGGAAACAGAGCTCTTCCAGACCCCTCCTCACTCTGAAGAGCAGAAAGTGGTTCTTGACATATTTCCATTGAAAAGAAGGATGTAGGGGCTGTACCTGCTAGAACATTATCAGCAAACTCCCGGATGGACTTTGTATCAGCCAAGTCCAGTTTTTTCACAATGACCTGCTGGTTCCCTGTTTCAGCACGGATTTCATTTGCTGCAGCTTCTCCCTTGGCTATGTCTCTGCAGGCAAGAATCACCCTGGCACCTGCAAGAGGGAAAGACGCAGGAGCACAGGCTGAGACCACTGGGAGCGGACTGGAGGATCAGGGCTCTGGCAAGCCTGCCCAGAGCACCTACAAACAATTCGTTAGCTTAGGGAACTGGTATCAACCCATATGTTGCAAGCTCTAGTGCAGACCAGAGTCATCCTTGGGCCAGGAAAATGCACACTGGAAATGCTTCTATCCAGCTTTTTCCAGGTCAAGCATGTGTACTGGTATGACTGGGCTGTAAACTGTGCCTATGATGCCAGTGTCAGTCCACACACACACCTACTTGGACCCTGCTAGGTTATGTGGTAAAAGCTCATCTTCAAAAGCACAAAGAGGCACCAAAGGACAATGGCAACTGAGGGAACCCAAGTAACACCTTGTCTGGCTGCTCCCAGGCCCATCTCAGGTTCTTCTCCACAAGCACAGAGGCACAGTGGAAAACAGAGGAACCCAAATCACTTCCTCAGAGAACCAACTCCCTGTCCTGCTCCTCCCAGGACAGCATCTACCCTCTATGATGAGTCGACCAGTGGAAGTGACCTGGGTACATGTGTGGATCTCTAAGGGGGAGACCACAGGGAGAGCTGGCTACCCAGAGGGGCTGGGGAGTCCTGGACAACTGCCAGGGAAATTGTAGCAGCTGGGGTTGATTGGGAAACCCATGTGTGTGCACTCTCTCTCTCAAAACGGCAAGAACACAGGAGCGCTTGGCTATTGTGGGAACCAGGGAATTCTGGCCAACTGACAGCGACTGAGGAGTCTGAGGGTGTTGACTGGGAGAGAGGGGTAGGGAACACAAGACCCTAAAATTGACTGGAAGGAGTCCAGTCCCTATGACCAGGGAGACCATAGGGGTCAAGACGCACACATATGCGTGTGTAGATCTAGGGCTGAGGCCCCTGGAAAAGAAAGGTGTAGGACTGGATGGACTGACTACATGTGCAAGGTTAGCTACTGTACACACCTACAGCGTATGTGTGTGTGGGCACAAGTGAGGGCTCTGTACTGGCAAGTGGAGGGGGGGGCTGCAGACTTCACAGGCTAGTATGTCCAGGTGCCAAGAACTGGGGTGACTGGGGATCAGGAATGGCCTGAGTGTCTAAGCCCAGCTGCTGGAGGGATCCACATGCTGTGTACGTGTCCTACTAATGGGCCTTCCTCCTGAGCAGCCCAAGGCAGGAACAGGATGAGGCTGCTGTTCCTGCTTGTGTGGTGCTGCGTGTTGGATCAACTCCTCTTGGAGCTGATCTATGCGGCCAACCTTGTGTATCCATGTTCTAAATACATGTTTGTGTGAGTGCCTGCTAGGAGTATGTTCGCAGCCTTGCTACTGTTTGGACATGGAACTGCACCAACCTCACCCCATTCGCTGACCTTCTTGCCTTGAAGACCTCAGCCAGAACAGTTTCTTAGCCAATTACAAACAGGTAGGTTAATCCCTACACCTGCCACCCAAAAAGCATTTAAGCCAATTTAGCCTGAAACAAGAATAACGAAAAATACACACTAGTGAAACTAAGCCATTTCCCAGCTTCTTACAGTTGCAGCTCAGTGATACCAAGGACTTCCCCCGTCCTCTCAGAAGGGTTGTAGTGCAGAGATTTCTCATGTCACAAGACACATTTTCAGAGTTAAAGCAATGAAAACAGTTGAGAAACTCAGGACTTGTGACTCAGTGGTTTCACACTCTGGAAAAGCAACATTTGGGCTCCTCTCTAATATGTAAGTGTGCCCAACACTCTTACTAACCTCAAACGCTGTTCAGACCCATGCACCAGTCACTTATCAGCACACATTAGTTAAAAGCACCATTATATCTTGTAACTGGGCTTTTCTCTAAGAAGGATAGCTAGGCGCTATCCATTGGATTTCCAACTCCATAGATGAAACTGCAAGGTAATCCTCCTTAGATGTAGAAAAAGGACTGCAGACACACACACACACAGCAATTACAAGCAGATGCCTGCTGGCATAGGGCAGTGACTTGCCTCTTCGTGCAAGGTCTCTGGCTGTCTCCTTCCCAATGCCTGTGTTGGCTCCTGTGATTATTACCACCTTCCCATCTAGTTTAGCCGTTGACTTACACTGTCCTCCAGCAACATACCTCCTGGAGGAGAAGAAAACAAGAACAAGAGGGTAACACAGAAAGATCCAAGGGTCAGATTTTTCTGGTTATGAGGCTCAGCCTTATCACTTATGGCTCTTGGGTTGGCTCTGCCCCAGAAGCTGGCCCAATCACTGCATTCAGAACAGCGAGGCAAATCTTTTACGGGCCGGGCAAATCCCGCGGTTCCCAGGCAGGTCCCTGCCATTCCCAACCGTCATCTCAACGGCCACCCCCACCGCCGGCCGGGGCAGAGACGGCGGGCGGCACCGGCCGCGCCGTTACCTCAAGTGGAGCCACGGCTCCCCATTGGCTGCCGCCGTGGGCCCTCCGGCGGCTCAGCCAATGGGCGCGGGCGAGGCGGTGGTCCCGCCCTCGCAAGCCACCGCGCGGCCACCGCCGTCCCGGGGCCGCCGGACTCCGGAACGGGCGGCGACTCCGCGCCCGGGAGATTCCGCAGTTTTCCAGCGGCCAGAGCTTGGGGGGAAAAGGAGACCGCTGGGAGCAACGAGAGCTGCCTCCCTAGGGGCGGAACGGGCGACGAGCCTGCTTGCTGCTCGCGGTTCTGGCGTTTTATTGTCCCTCTCCCCGCGGCTCGGCGAGGGGAAAGCTGAGCTGAGGGCTCGCAGTACCCCGAGCCCAGCGCACCCCTGAGAGGGTTTCCGATACATCAGCTTTCAGGCGCGGGAGCTAGAGAAGTTCAAGTGACGCTTTAGCCCAGCGAGGAAAAAAAAAACCCTTTTACTTACTGTTAATAAAAAAAATAAATAAATAAGTAAAGAAGAAAAACGAAATCCTGAGGGGGAAGAAGACTCCAATAACCAGGAGGCTTTAACAGCATTTTTCTTGCCAGACACCGAAGGTGCTACTGAAGAACGGATGCGCCTCTGTATTGCCTGCGCGGCCGCTGAGCGAATAGCTTTTGTTATCACCATCATCATTACTGTTACCGAGCGGAGATGCCTCGCCACGGAAAGCGTCCGCGCACAGCGGCTCAGGCAGAGCAGGCTGCGACCCCCGCACGAGGCTGGCAGCTACAGAGCCACAGCGGGTGCGTTACCCGGCGCCTCGAGATAACGGCACAGGCACCCGCACCGCTCCCGGCCCCGCACGGAGGGGCAGCGCCGGCTCCGCAGACCCACCTGATGTAGGGGGCTGCCGCGAGCAGGAGCAGCGGCAGCGACACCACCGTCCCCAGCAGGGCGCCCCAGCAGCCGAGCGCCGCCGCCTCCATCGCCACCGCCGCCGGTCTGCACCGGCCGGCGAGCGCGAGGCCCCGCCCGCTCCCCCGCCCGCTCCCCCGCCCGCTCCCCCGCCCGCTCCCCCGCCCGCTCCCCCGCCCCCCTACTCCGCGCGCGAGGCACGCCGGGAGTTGTAGTCCCCGCGGCACGCCGGGAGCGGTAGTCATTAGCCATGTAGCCACAGTCAGCTGAGGCCCCTGGCTTGGGGTGCCCGGCGCGGCGCCTGACGCGACCCGCGGCCGTTTGCGGCTGGCGGCTGCCCCCTGTGCCGCCGCCGCAGCTCTCACCGGGCGAGTGGCGACCGCGCTCCGCAGGGAGCAGCCTAGTGGGGGCGCTGCCTACTGGGCCGCCCTCTCCGTGCGGCTTTACGGTCGGGCCGCGCCCCGGCGTGCCCGGCGGTGCGACGTTGCGGGGGAAGGTCCTGCGCGTGGGGAGGAAGCGGCAGGTGCCGCGGTAACGGCGGCGGGACGAGGGGGCTGTGGTCATGGCGAGTCGGGGCTCGGGCTCCTCGGAGCACCTGGAGCGGCTGCACGAGATCTTCCGCGGGCTGCACGGAGACCTGCGGGCCGTGCCCGAGCGGCTGCGGGGCAGCGCGGCCGGTGAGCGAGAGGGCGGGGCGGCCGTTAACGTCGCCGGGGGAGGGGCGGTAACGGCGGCCAACGGCCACGGGGTTAAAGCTGCCCGGCGAGGCCCATCTCAGGGTGGCTCTCCGATCATTTCTTGGGCTCTGCTCCCTTCCTGAGAAAGGAAGAGGGATGCGGTGCGGCGAGGAGAGCCCTCTGCCTGCCGGCGGTCCCGGTTTCCCCGGCGCAACCTGCCCTGCATGAGACCCGCCGGGATAGCGACCCCTCGGTATCCTGGCCGGCTGCCAGCGGGTGGGAGAAGGCGTGGAGGTGGCCACCGTGCTCCACGATGCCTCAGTCTCGTCATCCCCCCAACCACCTAATCCTGTGTGCTTAGGTGTCAGATCATAAACCCGGAAAAGCAAATAGGTATGCTTGGGCTGTACCACTCTGCATCCTAGATAACTCATGCTGCAGAAAACTCGGGCTGTCCTTTTAATGATGAGTTAGCCCCAGGGTCACAGTCCTCGCTATTAAGGTCCCAGAAAAATTTGCATGAGAAGAACGATCAAAACTGCAGATTCCAGCTGTCAAATTTGTTGCAATTCATCACCAGTCAACAAGAATGTAAAATGTGACCCTCCCCTTGAAGCATGGCCTTTGAACCTGAAGGTTGATTGCATACATTTTTGGGAGATGGTTTTATGGGAGGGTGACTGTCTCTGTTGCCTTGAAATGCTGAATTTGTCTCAGACTGTAAGGAAAGGAGTGGGAAAATACTGTGCTTATTGCACCACTCTTGAATTTAGAACATGAGTAAACTTTACTTTGTTTTGCAAACCAGAACAAAAAGTAGAGGAATAGAACTGTAGAACAAGAAGTAGAGAAATAGAAGTTCTTGATAGGACAGCTTCACTTCCTTGTAGAAAGGAGAGTGGTTAATAGTTTTGGTAAAGTGGAGAGCTGTCAAGACTCCATAAAGCTGTAATGGTTGTGAGGAAAGAAAAAGAAGAAAAACCCACGGTATTTACAATAAAGTTTTTGCAATGCTTGTATATTTTTCAACAGATTACAAATAGTTACCAACTGATTATTTCAGACATGCTATGAAATTTTCATGTGATCTTATTATTTAAATCTGTTGCTGGAATGAAAACAATACTCTGAAAAGAATTTGCGAGAGACTGAGATACGTGAGGAATTTTGCTATCAGGTGGGGGGCGTGCTGCCCTGCTACTGTGCTTTGTCTGCTCCCAGTGCATCAGGGGAGGGTGTGTGTGTGTCTATCGAATATCTCGTCCTGAGAACTTTGGGAGGCAATAAAGGAAATTTTAGATACTCCTTTTAAGATGTCCAGCATGTTCTCAAAACTCTAGGGAAGGTGATACTTAGTCCTTTGGTAGCCATCAAGGGACGCAGTTGGGGAATGTTGTTCCATTCTCTATCAGCAAGATAACAAATTCCTTCATCTAGAAACCTTTTCCCTTTTCACAGACTTTCATTTCTTTGGCTGCTTGTTTTTGCAAGTGCAGTGTCTTATTATTCCACTTGGGGACACATCAAGAAGGTGCTTTTTCACTGCTGCCTCAGTTATCAAATTAGTTTGAGATTGCAACTGAGAGTTGTTGAGACTACTATTGAGAGTTTAGTGCTTTAAAAACTGCTTTTCATGCAGAGGAACACATTAACAAAATTTATTTATAAGGTCAGGGTTTCATTTCTTTTCTACAATAGTGTTTTTATAACTTCGTCTAAACAATATAATCAGAATAGATAAGTTTTACCAACATGATTGTCTGCATGTTTTGCTACCCAAGGTTTTACTTAAGACTGCATCACTCTGTCTTGAGAGAGAGATGAATTAAGCAATTGTATATTTATTAGATTTCTGATAGAATTTAATATTTACTGTGCAGTAAGTTAGAAGACTCTTCTGGTGGTCTGTCTTCTTCCATTTCCTGCAAAAGCTTACAAAACATTTATTTTTCCTCCTTTGAGATATTTGGTGTTTTAGAAGTCTACATCTCTGATACTGTTTTTGTTCATCTTGGATATTAGAGAGGTGTGAGATCTGGAGCTTATTTATTTATTTATTTATTTATTTATTTTTAAACAGATGCAAACTATATCTTAAGATTTTGTTTAAAAGGTGTAACAGTACTGAAAGGCAAGTCTTTGGCTTCCAAAGCCCCAGCTAGGAGTGTGTTAGCACATCTGTGTCTACCTAGTGACTGTCTCTAACAATTAGGATGTTTAGCTTTGGTGGTGAGTCAGTCAAAACACTGACTCATCTCAGAAGAGGGAAGCATTTGGGCACTAATGTGGGAACTGATCTGATACCTTTGTGGCATCTTTAATTTCAAAGGGCTCCAAGCTGAATCTGCTTTCTGCATAACTTCACTAGGTTACTGCCAGAAGGCAGAATACTGTATCTGCTGGAAACTTCAGGGATTGTTTGGGAATGTAGCTTCAATAAAGACTCCTTTTGTCCACGCAAGATAGTGGCCAGCTAGTGGAAGGGTGATACCTCCTACCCTCAACCTGTTTAAGTTGTCATAAGAACACGCTGGTAAATTTTGGACTGGAGTCTCAGTAGCCAGCTTCCCTGTCCATAGTCAGTCAAGTTGTGTTGTATTTTACTTGCAGCTTATCTAACGTGCTACTTCTTCTTCAACAGAGGAGAGAAAAAAACTAGTTCGAGAATTTGATGAGAAACAGCGTGAAGCAAATGAAACAGTAAGTTTAAGTCTAGATTTGTGGCCTCTGTGACTGGTTGAAACAGTGATGACTTAAAAAGGGCAATACTTACAAATTTTACCATCATCAGATACTTATGCTGGCAAGGAAATATTGGGGAATATTTTTCATCTGTTTCATCTGTTCGTCTGATCGATGTGTCCATTGGCCAGGACTCTGTGTGCATACGTATCCACACACACATATATGTATATCTGCACACACACGCACATGCACGTTTATTCGTTTATTTATTATGCTCAATTTGTATACTGCTTTTCTCTGTTGAGTAATAGAGTGATAGCAGTGCAGATAAATTGTTAGAGAGGATAGGGAGCACTACCAAAAGCAGGGAATGAATTTTTGTTCTGTCTTTTTTTCTGCTGCCTTTATTTTATGGCAGTCTTGACCCATCTTATCTTTCTGTAATTATGTGATGGTTAAATACATGGACCTTGTATATTTGAAGCTTCCATTGTATAAAGCAGTAGAAAGACACTGGCTTCACAGAGAGCAGAATGCAAAAATACACATGCCTTGTCTTTTTAGGTAAGATATTATGGGTTAAACTTCATTCATCGTTAATGAAATACTTGTTAGCAGCCTAACATACCTTTTAATTGGCGAGTATTGTGTTTTCTGTTTGTTTTATTACAGCAATTGCACCTTCTCATGGTGTGTAAGGGGTAGCAGTCATATGGGGGGAGAGCTATAAATCAGACTGCGGATGGTGCCAATAACATGGCAAATTGTGAGATATTGAAGGATGTGAAGTTAAAACTTAGTATTTTTGAGATTTATTTTTAATATCAATAGAAAGTTGTACAAGAGACTGCAAATCTGACATAAATGTATCCACGTGGGCTGAGTAACATTAAGCAGAATGGAATACTTTATGGCAGGTAAGGGATATGTGGTTTGGGGTTGATTTTCCCCACCACCACCACCTCCAGGTCCTATAAAAATTCTCTCCTTCACCAGTGAGTTGCGAATATGGCTGTTGGTAAGAATAAATGTGGTACTTTAGACAATGAACATGTGTTCTTTCATTACAGCTGCGGGAGATGGAAGAGGAACTGAAATACGCTCCTCTGCCTTTCCGCAACCAAATGATGAGCAAAATCCGGGCTTACAGAAGAGACCTCTCCATGTTCCAGAGAGAGATGAGAAGTACAGATTTGGGATTGGGCCCTGGAAGTCAAGGAGATACAAAATATGGAATCTTCTCCACAGAAAATGAACAGAGTGTGAGCATTAGATATAAATTGTATTTAAAGTTCTGGAATTGCTAGCAAAAAGAATTCCAGGTGTATTTTTTATAATGTTTCTACTTTAATTCACTTAGCTTCCGTGCTTGCAAAATTCCCTATATATCTCTCTGCATGTAAAATGAATATCTCAGAGAGAAGAAGTATCTAGAACTCATAAGAGAGCTTTTTTGTTCTAAAATAATGATTTACTGAAATAACATTATCACTCCTAGAGTATCATCTGGTTAATATTTTATAGGGCATATTACAAAAAAGAATATTAGAGGCTGCCTGCACATGCTGAAATGCTTTTATTTAATCATTCACTTGCAGCCCTAAATGCCCAGAAGTAATGCTGTGGCTGATTTTAATCTTAGTTTCTAAAATTAACCATGTGTGTGACTTGCATGCACCATATAGGTTCTCTGGTAGAATTCTCTTTTAAGCAATCGTAGTTTAAAACACGTAAAGACAATGAAGAAGCCATTTAGTATCACTTTGTTCATGGATATGCTACTACAGTGCAAGACATACAGCAGTTTCTTTGCTTACTGCCAGATTTGCTTATATGTGTCTGCGTTACCGAGACTGAATTTGCTTGCCATCTGCAAAGGCAAGTGCTGGGATCTATAAAGAAATTAGTGTAGATGGGGTTGCTTTATTTGTTGTCCTTAAATAAGGAAGCACTGGGGGGAGGATCTCTCATTAATGTCTCAGTCCACAGGAGTTAGGTAAATTTTTCCATTGAATTCCTCTTCTGTAGTAACTGAGAGGAGGATCACAGAATCATAGAATGCTTAATGTTGGAAGGGACCTCTAGAGATCATCTAGTCCAACTCCCCTGCACACGCAGGGTCACCTAGAGCACATGGTACAGGACTCATCCAAGCGGGTTTGGAAGATCTCCAGAGAAGGAGACTGCGCAACCTCTCTAAGCATGGTAGATTAGACTTTTTGAATTTTAAGAAAATACTTTATTTTGAGCTTCCTTATGGCTTCAAGGTCAGCAACCACTTTTTAATCCTTTAGCTGAAGCTAGTGCCATGAAGAGAGAATCTTTGTTACTTAGCAGTCCATCTGCTAGTGCCATTTGTTCATAATACTTTTTACTGTGTAAACTCTTTATGATCTCCCCAGCAACCAGTTGTGAATCCGCAAATAAGACAGAGTCGCTCTTAGCTTTTGAATGTGCCAGAAACCTAGTGCATCTGTGTTTCGGTGTGTAATGGCTGGGAACGCTTTGTTTTTCAGACTCACGTGCAGTCACAGAGAGTGCTGCTTCTGCAGGGGACAGACAGCCTGAACCGGGCCACGCAGAGCATTGAGCGCTCTCACCGCATCGCTGCCGAGACGGACCAGATCGGCACGGATATAATAGAAGAGCTTGGGGAGCAGCGGGAGCAGCTGGAGCGCACCAAGAGCAGAGTAAGTGAGGAAGCAGCAGGCGCTGTGTGGGAGCAACCTGATATTGGCTTTGTGGGGACTGTGTGCCAGTAATTACTGCTGGAGACCTCCCTGGACATGGGGGTTGCTGTTGTTAGAGTCCAAATCCAGGCTGTCACATTTCTGCACCGGGCTCTTAAAAGGAGAATAAACGCTAAGGAGGTGCCCAAGGCATGATGGCCAAATGTCTCCAACAGTGTCTGTGTGTGGCGGAGTGCTTAGACTTACCTACTGCTGCTGTTTATCTGTAGCTTTCAAGGGGTGGGCATCACAAAACTGGCATCTGAACACCAGCACTGTGAGTTTTCACCACTCTGCCCTAGTAATAGCCCAGCTGCTTCTGTGGTGTATAATCAATATGATATGATAGTTCCCATACCATGGGACATCTCACAGGAGTGAAATCCACAAACCAGACATCCAGTAAAATGTGTAAAAGCCTGGGTTTGGTGATGAAGAGGAATGCAGGCTTGTAGACTGCTAAGGGAAGGAGATTTTGGCTATCCCAAGGCAGTTTGAATTCTCATAGTTATAAGTACTGGCCACTAGGAGAGGACTGCAGAAATGAACTAGCTATTTTGATTATTAACTTAAAGCTCTAATGGCTTAAATTGTTTTAAATTGTGCAAAACTTAGATGTCAGATCATAAAGTGTTTCTTTTGAGTAAACTATTGTTGTAGAGATGTGTTGCTCTGAAGTGATTAATTCACAGCTTTTTGTGTTGAATTAGCTCACTGAATGAGAAAAAGGTGTTTTCTAGTGCTTGGATTTCACCCCAAGGAGATCCATTTTCAAAAACGAACCATGTTCTGGGTATTCCTGCTCATTATTCATGTTCATGGCCATTATCAGCAACAAAGTTTCGCTTGTTCGGGTTGGGCCCCTGGCTAATGAAGGCAAAAATCCCTTAGAGATTTACACCTGGAAGCATATGCCAAAGCTAGAGTAATATTTATGGTGAAGTACGAACAGCAGCAGAGTCCAGCTCACTCTTGCTGGATTTTGTTGGCTTCCTAGAGATACTGAGAGCGCGTTAACACCAGAAGTGACAGCAGGGGGCTGCTCCATGTTGCTGCCCCTGCTGCTTGGCAGGCTTGGCTGTTACCTGCTTACGGTGTTAAAATCAAATAGCTCAATCATCTTGGCAGTGCTTTGCCTTTTTTTTTTTTGGTTATTGTTCTAATCAGTGACATAAGATGTTTGCTATTGATCCTTTATCTTCTTCTCTGACTCTGCAACTGTTTAAGTAAAAAAGAGGTCAATTTTTACTGCTAGCACAACTCTATAATCTTCTTGGCCACAATTAAAAATTCTATATCAATGCCTTGAGGTCCTGTTCTCAACACAGCTATGAAGATATTCTTGTTAAAAATGAAAGTCCAAATTTAGCTTATTTGTTGTTAGAATGGCTTAAAGTATACAGACTCTTTTCCTTCTGATTCTTTCATAGCAAAGATCCCAAATCCGGCATGCTTTGTGTAGCCTTGCTAGTTTTCTTCCAAACTTGGCCCGGCATCTCTCAATGCCAAATAAGCAAACACCTACAGGGCCAGTTTTGCAGTTGGGGGCAGTAGCCTAAACGAACAGGGCATTTTGGCAGTGCGTGTCTTGTGTGCTGTAATGGTAAATGTCCTGACTTCCCTTGAAGCTTTGGGAGGGGACTGGCCCAGTCTTCCATGGAGAGCTTCAGTGACCACCCCTCGGGAGTCCCCAGGCTGGCTCTGAGATAGATAGCGGCTATTTGAGTTGTCCACAAGCTACCCTAATCACTTCTTTCTGGATAGCTGCCTGACAAGGCATTTCTGAGCGCTACAGAACTGAGATGAGTTAGCTGTTAACAGTTTGCAGGTGAAGTCTAATGGCTCACTTAGACTGACCCCTGCAAAATGCTTCTTTGCTAGAAACCAAATATTACTTCAAGAAGTTCTAGAAGTGCCCTAGGGAGGAACATGGGGATATCATTTTTCTTCTGGTACTAGTAATTTGAATAATGAATGAAATAAACATTTAATGAACTAATACCAGCTATCCAGTATTTCTAGGGTAGCTATGGGGAGAGAGAGTGATGCTGAAGTACATGTCCTTTTTTTTGTATGTGTAGGATAGTATCTGACATCTTATTCCTTTCTTAATAATGAGACAGCTCTCCAGCTCTGTTGTACCTGGAGAATAATGTTGCCTCTGCATTTTGAGACTATATGGTTAGCCTTGAATCTGTTGTTAATTGCAGGATTTCAATACCAATTGCTTGCAGGTGCATCTTTACAGAGTTCCTGTGTATTTATTTACCTGGTAACTTTTCTTTCTTTTTAGTTGGTGAATACAAGCGAGAACTTAAGCAAGAGTCGTAAGATTCTGCGTACTATGTCAAGGAGGTGAGTGGTATGACTGGCTTGTACCAGAGCAGTTACTCTGGGTAGTATAATTGCCTACCAATTTAAGGCAAAAACAGGGAGTACAGAGCCAATTGGAGCTGCAGGAAGGTTTTGTGGTGTGTGTAAACAGGGCAGAGCAAGAGCAGAGGGTAATTCATGTTTTCTCCTCTCTAGTAATTGCTTGCTGAAATGCATGATAGTCACACACTACTGAATTGGTGCTGCTCATTTAGGATAAGATTGCGTAGTTGTGTAGCATGATGAATTGTTCGAGGAGGATTTGGACATAAGCAAGTTATAGAGCATTGCTAAAA
This sequence comes from Tinamus guttatus, assembly GCF_059628265.1. Taxonomy (NCBI): domain Eukaryota; kingdom Metazoa; phylum Chordata; class Aves; order Tinamiformes; family Tinamidae; genus Tinamus; species Tinamus guttatus. Next base: position 1,484,060 of record NW_028289210.1, on the reverse strand, counting down.
TATGGTCATGTCTCATGAAACGCTTTGTTACGAAGGTCAGAAGTTGTGCCACAAATCACTAGAGCATTAAATCATTCAGCTGCCCAATGACACAGACAAATCTGTTTAGCCTCCAGTAATGCTGTAGGGCAGCTAGTGTCATACAAGAGACTCTGAGCTTGATCATAGACTAGTTTGTTGATGAGGTCTTGGCTGCTTGAGTGTCCCTATCTTTACTTAACTATTATGGTTTGAATACCTTTATAAACCAGTAGATGGAGAAGTGAGTTTCAAGTATGTACTTTTACCTTAGCAACCTTTACTGTATAGCTTTTGTTAAGAGAAGTTATGATAATGTGTAATTTCCAATATAAAAGATCCATTATTATGATGCATTTATTATTTAGAAGTTGTATAGTTTTACTTCAGCTCTTACAGTCACGAGTAGAAGCACCACAGTGTGGGTTTTGGCACAAGGAGTTCAACTCCCATTTCCCTTTTTGCTTACTTGAATTGTTAGGCACATTATTATTAGAGCAGTTTGATATACCTTCTTGTACTTAGCAGGGGGAAACAGGACTGCTGCCAGTGAAGTGGAATGGTTAAGCAGATTTTCCCGCAAAACAGCAGACAAAACAATGACCCTGCCCCATCCTGCCTGTTAACAGCTATTCCAGAAGTGCCTCCTGATCTTATTGAAGGTAACAGGATGATCTTTTATTTATTTATTTATTTATTTATTTTTCATCTAGAGTAACCACAAATAAATTATTGCTGGCAGTCATCATCATCTTGGAACTAGCCATCCTGGGAGGTGTGGTCTACTACAAATTCTTTCGCAGCAGATGAATTTTCATGGCTGAAACGAATGAAGGGCTTTTTGTGCTGCTGTGCCCCCGTTTCCTGGGGCTGTCCAAGACTGGAACTGTCTCGTGCAACAGTGTGTTCAGATGAAACTGTACTAACTCTAGAGACACTGAGTGGGAGTAAAAGGAAACTGCACAGAGAGACTTGAAATACTGGTAAGAATAATAAGAAGGTAATGAACGTTTTATTATCTCAGTTTGTATATACGTAACTAAATGAATAAAACTGGGTACATAATACAGTAGCACCGATCAAGTGGAAAAGCTAGTTTATTTAAAAAGTGAGATGGTACAGTATTCATCAAGTGTTGACAGTCAATCTAGTCACTCAAGTGCCTCAGCCGAGCGCTTTAATGTCCAAGGTACCCATCACTGTGGGCTCTTAATCCTCACTTGCTCTTCTCTGTCAGATTCATCCGGAGAGCTGGGGGTGGGGAGCTCATCGAAAGCAGTGTGGGCCCCCTCCCTGGTCTGCCCAAAGCAGGCCGCTATCACGTCCACCGCAAGCCTAGCCGTGGCGTTCACCTCCTCCGGAGAAGCGCCGAGCAGGGGGTTGACTTCGACCATGTCCACAGCAGAAAGCATTCCTGGGAAAAGAATTTGCACTGTGTTATTACAGAACAGGGAAGAAGCCAGAAATGTCTATTTCACTTTTTGTAGCAAGTCTGATATCTGAACTTGTGACCTGCTTTACCCATTTTTGAAGAGTAAAAACTGCTTTCAAGCAAGGGTTGTCGTTCTTGGACACAATTTTGTGGTTGGCTTTGGTTGGTTCTTTCCTACATTGTCACTGCATCACTCATCCAGGCTTTTAGTATTCATGGAAACCAAATCTGATGCTCCAACTGCAATTACAAAAGGACCACCCCCCCTTTCTATTTTTTTAAAAATCTTATCTTTGTCCAGTCCCCAAATTAGAGCATATAAAATAGTTTTACATACTATTTTTTGCCATTCCACCTTTGAATTTACTGAGGTCTTTTTTCTCCCTCTTCTTCCTATCATAACTTCTATTACAAAGAATTCCTTGTTTAAACATATTAAGTGATGTCTCCATGGCATAAGGAGGAAGCTCCTAAATATTAAGCCACCTGTGGTAGCCTTAGTGAAAGCTCCATTTGCGAGCCTTGTAGCTCTAGACTGGACCTCCAAAATGTTTATCTGTGTCTGCATCCACTGCCCCTCTTTTCATCTGGCCTCATGCATTTAGAAAAAGTTGATGGTACAGTTACTTTAGCATGAATTGTTAATATTGAATGTATGTTAATAATGAAGATAACTTCATTTACCAAGTATTGTCCAGTTGGACATTCTCCCCTCTCCCCCGTTGAAGTTTAAGCTGATTTTTCAGTCACTTAGCTTAGGTGACATTCATATTATTACCTAGTTATGGAGTCCTACCTGTGTTGTGTATTTCCTCAGTGATGTACATGCCTTCTCTGTAAGTCAGACCACCCAGAACAGGAGTCCCGGTTGCTGGAGCCAGTGAGGGATCAAAAGCATCAATGTCAAAACTGAGGTGAATTGGTCTCTGTCGCCTGGAGAGAAAAAAGAACAACAACAAAAAAAGCAAACTCAAAACCTTTAACTTTGTCTATATGCCTTTTTCCATCCAGGTTGATCAGCAAAGTAACATCACACTCCAAGCTGCTAAGTGCCCCACCTTTGGAAAAGGATTTTTAAAAAATCCTTGAAGACTGAAATACGTGTTAGCTCAGAACTTTCTTCACTGTATGCTGAGAAAGAGGAAGTTTGTCTTTCCGATTTCATTGAGCTCAGACCCGACTTGCTGAGGCAGCAGAACTCTAGTTGTGACCCTTCTTCCCGAGACTGGTGTCCCGAGCTGGAGCAAGGTAGAGAGGCTGCACTGTAATCTAGCTGCCTCCCTCCTCTTGAAGGGAACTCAGGATAAATGACTGAAACATTGATCTGCCTGACACCTGAAAGGGGGAAGCACCAAGCTTGAGAATTTAATAGTTATCAACATGAGTGGGGCATTCTGTGTTTTTTTCCAGGACAGTAGTTGAAGGCTCTCTCCAAGCTCTGCCATATAAATCTAGCTGATAAAATAGGAAGGGATGAGCTCAGACTTAAAAGGTCACTACTTCCTGCATGAAGCCTGGCAACCCAGGAGAGCTTAACAAACAGGACAGTACTTGTCGCCCACACGAGTTACTAACGTGGTAGACTTTGTACTTCCCAATTACTACAGATGGATGAGCAACTTATTACCTGGCAGAGCTTCAGTTAAGAAAGAGGAGCACAGCTTTAGACCCAACAGTAGCAACAACCAGCATCCTTACAGGACTGTTCTAGCCTGGGGTTAGTTACTCTTACTGGCCCTGCTCCTCTCCCTGGGGCCAAGTCCTTACAGCATGATCTGCTCCCTGACCTGGTTCAGCAAACTTGAGCAAAGCAAAGGCACACACTTGAGCAGAGCATGTGTCACAGGACAGGATATGTGAGCATAGTCTGAGGGAGAATTGCTCCCCAAATGCTCCTACCTCAGGAGCTAGTGAGCTACTGAGAGCCGAATTCAAGCTCCTGACAGTAGCTATAGATCTTTTCAAAGGGATAATTTGTACACCCTGCATTCAGGGTTGAGTCAGCACCTTGTAAAACTGAAGCAAGTTGCATGATGCCTTAGGAAGTAGGACAACTCATCTAAACCACAACTGTACTGACTAATGTAACTTATAGCTCTTTGCCAATCCCTGTGAACTGACTCCATTTCAAGTTGCAGAAATCATGAAAATCAGTGCTGAGGCATGACTGTTTCCTGGGCACATTCACAGTTGTGCAAGGATCACTGGTCAGCTGCTTTCCATCAAAAATGGCCTTCATTTAAACACCTTTCAGAAAAGTAGATACTCATTCTTAAAAAGTAGCAAGAGGTGGAGAGGGGGTTTGGATCCATAAGGAGTAAAGATTTGCTGCAAGGTCACTAATCAGCTTATGCGTTATCTTTATGAAACAGCTTCTTTTCATCCATAGTTAGTTACCTGCCCATGAGTTGCTCAAACGTCCTTTCCATAACTTTTTGAATTCCAAGGCGATCGATTTCCCTCATGGAGAAATATTGGATGTCATAGTTCTTCAAAATATAACTATTAAAGAAAATATGTATTACAAAAATCACTCATTACTGGCCTAAACTTAAATCTAAGAACCTTCCGGCACAGCCAGATGTGGGTAGAAACCTGGGATTTCAGAGTTTGCAAAATTCCTCTGGTTTAAATGAACTTACTATTCAGCAGGATCCACATCCCTCAAGCCAATGTACACAATATCAGATGCTGAAAGACAGGGCTTTAGCCAGGAGAAGCCAGGGAGTTGTGGCATCTGCAAGCAAAGTATTGGATTAGTTTAATGACATATTTAGTAATAATTTAATAACATAATTAACAAAACTGTGTTTAGTACTTCCCTCAAAACTTTGTGCTTATTTGTAATAACCTTTCTCTAACCTAGAGAGAAGAGAGAGTCCCTCACTTGAGGGTTTGGTTTCCATCCATGCCAATGACATACCATTTTTTTCTGAGTTAAAGGAGGAAGTTTTTAATTCTACCACATTTTCCGGTTTGGGAGAGGGGAGTGGGCCTAGAAAGCAGAGATGCACAAATGCTGGGTAGTTAGCTTCAGAGCAGATGTTATTAAGTAGTACGAAACTAGATACCCAGACCTAGATCGCTTACACAGATTTATTGGTGATGCTCAGTAACTTATCCAGTGCCTATGCAGAAAGCTAAAGACCAACCAGTCTCTAGAGCAATTTTCAAGGCATCTATGTCTTTGTAGAATCACTAAAGTCACTAATAAATCACTAAATGAATCACTAAAAGGTCATGCAGAGGGCACACAAAAGCAGAGGTTAAAGGTGGATCAGTTTAAAGTAGGAGAAACAAAAAGCATGACAAGAAGTTGGACCTCTAGACCAGGTTTCATGACAAAGAAGGTTTAGCTGTAGCAATTTAGACAACGTTAGTAGGACAGCAAAAGAAAGATGCTGAGTTGCAGTAAGTTCAACTTTGGTAGTAACATAGCTAAACTATGCAATTTTGGCCAAATCCTTCAGTAAGTTGCTCAAGAGAAAGACCTTCGAATGGAACTGAGGATTATCACTTTGAGTGGCTGTATAAAACAACTTGCTGAAGAGGGAAAGATCTTCTTTGCATGTGGTGATGTAGGGTTCTGTTCTTTTAGGTAATAGTAGTTTTATCTAACCCACAATTTCTTCAATTTTTTTTTGTCTTTTCACCACTAGAGTCCCCTCAGCAGAGAAGTGGGTTCTGTGGCCCAGTATGATCCACCCACTTTAACTCACAGGGAAGCAGCTAGAGATGCCAAAGCTTTTGCTATCATCCTGCTGGATCCTGGGGATGCTTTAGGAAGTCCCACTCATTTTGCATTACTTGGGAAATGCTATGTTGTCAGAGACCATGCAAGGATTTATGAAAGCAGAGCTATTTAAAAGCACCAAAAAAGCAACCAGGAATTCATTCTATGGATTTGCAGGCGACCTGGAGGAAATTTATCCAGTGATATCAATCTTGCTATAACAGGTATTAGTGCAGTAGTATCCTCAATTGCCATGAGGACTTTGGACACTGATGGAGCTTGCTCAGAAGGGGTACTGCCCTCAGCAGGATTCCCCCCCTCCTCCCCCCCCCACGATTTATCCAACAGTACAGAACTCCAAAGGGAATGATAAAGGCCTTAGGCCTACCTATTATGTAACACCGTGACAGTAGCAGAACCTGGCTACGCATAGTCCGCGTGCCGTGGTATGCAGTTCCCATAGAGAATTTGACTCTTCCAGAGGCAGAGTCTTATCTGTTCAGAAGCACTCTGTAAGCAGGGACAGCTGTTCTGATTTGTAATATTTGACAGAAAGACCAACACTAGAGCAGTCGGTGAGGTGAGGCGACACGAGATCAGTCCCTATCGTGCTCCAAGGTTGCCAGAAGCCCTAGTGCCAAGCTCAGCAGAAGGGTGTGCAGGCGCCGGCGGGTGCCGCTCGGCGCGGGGGAGGCTCCCTCAGCAGGGCTGCTGCCATTGCGCGGTCCCCTGCGCACTGCAGGAGCGGCACCGCGGGCAGCCTTCTGCTGAGCCGCTGCTTCCTGTGCAGCACAGGAGGACGCCAGCAAGAAAGGCTTTTTCTTGTTTCTATAGGTACTCACACACACAAATATTATGGATTATTACATGTACTTCAATTAGAAGAGTAAGTCTCCCTTTGCAGCAGGATAAGAAAGCACCTCACGCCAGAAAGGCAGTAGTGTCCTGAGGATGTCAGCGCAGGCTAACTGTACAGCAAGCCACTTACTTTATCCTGGAGTTCTCTCAAGAGAAATGAGACTGGTTGCCCATGGAGGTTTCCAGACTGACTTGTGAGAGGGGTGTTGATGTCGGCGTGCGCATCCACCCAGATCACGCCAAGGTGCGGGCACTGCCGCGCATGGCCGCTGATGGACCCAACTGCCAAGCTGCAAGTACAGTAGGAAAGTCTTCAGTTCATGTGCAAAATATTTTGTGTTCAGAACAAATATGGGGAGCAAAGGGAGTCCCTGCAGCTACACTTACCAGCACTGTTGTATTTAAAATGTATTGGACATCGGTGACAATGATCATAGAAGGCACCTCTGCCACCCTGTTTCCAGGCCACCACAAGTAACTCTAGAGGACTATATTAGTCCTGGGAGATGGGACTAATGCAGTCTCTCTCTCTGCAGTTACCCTTTCATTTTCATCTTTTCTGAGTGATCTCTCAGAAAAATCTAATATGCTCACTCATCAATGGCATTATTCACCTGCTTTTGACTCCACTCATGCAACAAGATAGTCTTCCATGCGCCACCTTCTTTGTCCTGTTCTCAGGCCAAAGGTTAGTGAGAAAAAAGTAAAGCAGAATCATGCATTGTAGGGTCTCCTAAAAACAGCCTGTGGGCAGGCATTACAAACCTATCCTAGAAGTTGTCAGCATGAGAGTTAAGTTGCAAAAAGAGCCAAATCACTAAACATTTAGCAGTAAAGAAACTGCAACAGCAGTTCCTAAGGGATCTGATCACACGAACTTCCCCAAAGAAGTTCACTTACTTCTATGTCTGCAGGTAACAGGAGCCTGGAATTTGGTAGTGCTATGTCTGAATGTCAGGGTTTTATACTCACCTTCTATAGTTCATCCTCCAGGCCCAGCAATAAAAACAAAAAGCACAGGAATGTAGTACCACGGGAACAACCCAAAGCTGCTCTCACTGCCCTCCTGATTTGATTTAGCCAAGTGATGCCCCCTTTGCAGTGTGCAGCAGAGTGGCGGTTCAGCTCACCTGTGGTCACCTCCTATGGTCACGCAGCTGTGTCCAGCAGCCACAGCGCGGCTCACGGCGTCGGCCACCACCTGGCTGGCTAAGCCCACTGAGCGGGGGTACGAAACCAGGTTGTTGTAGAGCTCATCGTTGGGAACCTGCGTGAAGCTCAAGTCTCCAGAGTCATATACTTGGCATCCTGGAAACAAAGCAGCAAGTGAAGATACTAAACAAGTGTCTGAAGAGACTTTCAAAATACATTCTCCTCAGAAGTTCTGTCAGGCAACCAGGAAGGACATTTATCTGACACGTGCATGTCCCTGCAAAAAAACACCTCTCAGCTTTACCAATTCGAGAGCTTAATATTCTCACTTTAATTTAGCAATGAGATAGGCCAATGTCTAAAGATCACCTTGAAAAACAATTATTTATTGGCAAGTTTTCCACTGAAAAAAAAGGTCTGTATCCCTATCTTCCTTCCAATCAGCCAAAAGTATGCAGCCTTAAATGGGTGCAGTTGCCCAAACACACCCAGGCCCTAGTCAATCAAATTGCCAGAATTTGAACAGTTACTTTTCATCAACTCTGATGCTGCATTGCCCTGACTCCAACCTGCTTTAAGACCCCGTTGTTGCCCATTATAGATTAGTTGGCTGTTGAAAGATGACAACGTTCTAAGACCTTGCCATCCTAAAATGTATTTCTAGCTACTTATCCCAAAGATGAGTCACTTACAGGTAGGAAACAAGGGAACTTTTTAATAAATAATAAACTCTCATTTTTCTCCGTGCTGTTTTTAATTCCAAGGGGTTTAGACTGGTGAACATAAGGTAAAAGGTTGTGAAAATTAGGTTGCTGGGAAATGGACAAGTGTGTGTTCTACAGCAGTTACAGGTGGCCATACATCAGGGTATTTGCTAGGAGAGACCCGGCAGCTGGGCACAGCTACTTGACAATGATTAAATAAGTGTGATGCCAGCTGCTCAGCACAAAGTGGGGCATCTCCCACAGCCAGCTAAGGCAATAAGATGGAGCAGGACCCCCTGCTTTACAGGTGACAACACGGGCACAGAACTGCAGCTGTTCTCCCTACTTAGCAGCCTCTGCACAGCAGCCCTGGAGGTTTGAGCCTGTTGTAGTTAATGCCCTCAGCTCTACCTGCTATCCAGTGCAGCCACTACATTTTGCCCTGCTTCATTTCTGCTGCACAGCTTCAGAAAAAGAGTTGTGAGCTTGAGATACCATTCAATGAATGGTAAGGATCTCCCCTTTCTTATTTGTAACTGCCTGGCAGAGTGCTATGCACTGCTGCTCCTTTTTCAGGATTATTTAAAAGGACTGATGAAAAAGGGAGTGTTGCTAGAAAACAAGTACTGGAAATGAGACTTCACCAATCAGGCATGGAATCAGCAGGCAGCAAGAGCTTTGGAGGAAGCTCCCCAGATTAATACAGTTTTCCACATCCCTTTGATCTAAGGCTCTGGCAGCTGTGGAGAATGCAGCCAAACAGGTGTGTTCAAATACCTTAAACACACCAGGACAGCACATTGTACACTGCAGTGGAGGAAAGGGCTGCCCCTTCTGCTTCTGTCTGCCAACCGCCCCATCTTTCACAGCTCTTTGAGGAAAAGGGCAGAATGTATTTTAGGAATGGCAGCTGGGTACCAGGGAGTGACATATAACTTATTCTTTGTGTTGTTTCTTTGTGTTGTTCTAAAAACCAGCCAAGCCTGGCAGATTTTAAGAAATATGTGGGGAGTATTGCTCATGTTTCAGATCTTTTTTCCTTCTTTACCCAGTCCCCTTTCCAGTCCCTGCCTATAAGGCAATAAGAATGTGTACAGTTTGCAAATAAAAATAAAGCCATGTGTTCCTATGATCACTGTGGGTCTCATACAGCACATATGTCAGAGATGGACAGATGGACTCACTGCTGAATTCCACAATTCTGGGATCCTGTCCACCTTTGGATAAACAGCACTCCTCCATCTCCGATATTAAAATGCCTCTCTACTGTCTCTTTTATAAAAAGCCTAATCTCCATCAAAGTCAGCAGGTGCTTCAGCTTTTGTAACCAACTACAAAAGCTTTGTTGTTGTTGCTCAGCTAGAGTGCCTATCCCCTGGGGCAGCTCCTTCCTCAGTTGTGATGCCTTCTTATGTAGGCCCACTGCTTTTATGTAGGAGATGGCTCAAGTTTTCTCTGGACACAACATGGATGTGTGCAGCAATCTTTGCCATGGTTACGCAATTAAAATATAAGCAGTCACTCAAAAACAGGTACTAATCCAATCCTAAAGCCTAAAAAAAATCCTCTATTTTTAATATGCCTGGAATTAAGTAATCCCAGGGCAAAAGAAAAACTTAATGAATAGATAGAACAAAAATATTTACCATGCATGCACAAAACTTGGGTCCTGATTAAGGGCATGCGTCCATACACCAACCAACATGTAGGTTGTAGTGCTTACTGAGCAGTGAAGTAAAAGAATGTCAGTCAAATCTATAGGACGTGTATAGTCACTTCTTAGCTTCTCTTTCTTTAAAGAGAGTCAGATATTAGCACATGTATTCTGCCTCCTGGTATGTATCTTTTTTTCCTTAAGGAAATTATAAAACTTTCCTCAACTACATTTTGCTACCCAGTTTAGAAATGCCTAACTAACTTAGATGGATAAGCTGCACTATAGTACATCTAGGAGTCCCTAACATTTCTTTAGCCACTAGTCAAAGATTTATAATCAACCATCCCAAACATAAGCATTTTTTGTTTTCTGGGATCCTTCATAATTTTAAAAATACACACTAATGGCTATAAACAACCTAAGTCAGCACAGAGATCTAAAGAGAAGAACATATATGGGTCTTTTCATGCACAACAGCTGCAAGTTTTTAAAAGTGGAGGACTGTGGGGATAAATGGAGAAGGCAGCTTCCTCACAGCCACTGCAGCATGACACCCATCACGATGTTTGTCTGGACTAGTGAGCAGCACCAGGACACCTTCTTTAGGGATCAGAGACTTGTTCAGCCAGGCTGAGCCTCACAAGCAGGCTGTAAAAAAAGAAATTCACCACAACGCTGGGTGGCAAACAGCAAATTCGTCACATTTGTGACCTAACCAGCAGCAGCAGTTGCATCAAATGAAACAGTTTCCTTTTTGCAACCTCTCCAGCTGTTTAGAATTGCCCAACAAGCATTTTTCTTTCAATCAGTTGAATTCTTCTGTGAACATCACATAGGAAAACAACATCAGTAGAAGGGATAGGACCTCTAATTGCCCAGACTTTCTCCTTCCCAAAGTTTCAGAAACAACTTCATAAATGCTGCCTCCTCCCTACTAGTCTTTGCATCCAGCTTTATACATACCTTGGGAAAACACCTTTATACATACCTCACCTCCATGCTCATTTTATGGTAAGAAACACTTATCAAACTATGTTTCTTTAAGAAAAGGAGGCAGAGGGGGAAGAACAAAAACCTTCAGCCATTGAACCAAGCTGAAATATTTTTAAAATTTGTTTTTAATATGAAACATTCCCAATTTGGCAAGCTTTTTTGAGCAAGCACATGAGAGTCACATAAGCATTCAGCCAGCATAGCAAGGGATCAAGGGCAGTCACTCAGACTGGATGGGGATGGATAGCAACCCAGACAACTGCAATATAACCTATATCCGTTAAAAGAAATTCAAGTTTTTAGTAATTAGGAGCCTATATTTTATTTAGAAAAAGACATCAATGCAAAACAAGGACAGATTTAAGAGTTCCCTGCACATGTTTTTCAAATAAGCTATAAAGGTGGCACTTACTTAGTGACACTTCCAGCTGGGCTGCAAGCTGCATGGTGATGCTGCCTTCCTGCCCTCTTGGGAGGAGCAGAGCTTATTTGCTCAGCTTCCCCTGCAGGCAGCAGTCACTGCAGTGAGTAATTGACCTACGCAGATTTAGGGAAAATGTTCAAAATGTTCTTCTGTAAAAGCAGCTGACTCAAGAGCTCTGGGGCATAACTGGAAAAAACATTTAAGGGGCAGCAGGGAACCCATCCTCTTCTGCTGGGACAGTGCTCCCAAGACAGAAGCAGCAGATAGAGAAGGAGAGGCAGCTTTCAAAAGCCAATCCCAGGGCCATGCTACTGAAATTGGCTATAGTCTCCCAAGGGGCAGACAGGCATTGCATCAAAAGCACATGGAACAGCAGAGGAGTGATTTCCTGACACTTCTTGTTTAACACTGGATGTTTGTAACCTCAGAGGTAAAAATAATAATTTAATGAGAAAATTAAACTTTTCCTCTTCTAGTTTTCTAAATCTTGCTGGACTGCTTCACAAGGAAGTTGCAAATGCCACTGGTACTACACCTCATTTCATATTATGAATTATATGAACCCATTCAGACAAAACCATGGCTGCTGCCTGTTCAGGGGAACCACCTTCTCGCATTGCAGCCTGCATGGTGAATCACTGCAGGTAGAGAGGCTTTTCGGGAGGCAAGGAGAATTATGAGCAGTCTTGAGAGACAGTTCACATTTAGTTTCTGCGCACAAAACAAGGGGCTACACGCCATTACCAGTGGGCTCACACACTGGTGCTGGCTTCCATTTTACTCATGTCTCTGAGAAAGGATTAAAAAGGTCGCATGGCAGCAGACAAGGGAATCATTCATTATGACCAGTGCAAACTGGAGCCTGTTTTAAGAGTTTTAATCCACCAGATCTACCAGGAGAGAAAAAAAATATAAAAATGTTGAAAGCAACTATACAAACAAGGGCATACTCTGTTCTGTACAGATATGAAACTAGACCAGCAAGGACCCCAATAAAGAGACAGATTTCAGCAGTCTAGTTGAATCATAACCTAACTGCTTTGAGACTTATCACACAATATTGCTTTAAATATGTCCACTGAGAAGAAAAAAAACACATTCCTTTTCGGTGTGGATTAATAGTTTAACAGGTTTCTGCTGGTTCAAAAACTTCACATCTCAGTGGTTCAAAATAACAATCCTGTCCTGGTATTTAAAAAAAAAAAAAAAAAACACACACACACACACACGCACACTCCAATTGCTATTCTAGGCCTGGTTCTCAAGGCTATCTTGGGCAAGCAATAGTTTTCTGACCCCAAACCAAGCAGCCACCTCATTTCCATGTGGTGGTTATGTTATGAAACCCAGTGTGCTTGACCTCAGGAGGTCTCCACAAACGTCACCCTCAGGTGTTGGGAAACATTTGCCTCCAGGCTTGCATCAGACTGGGAGATGGTGAAGCTGCAGTTACGCTCTGTCCCTCTCCTGACAAGCGCCAGCACAACTTGTCTTCATTTACAGTTCCAATTATCTTTAAGTAAACTTAACCCCAAAACAGCGTGTTTCTGACAACAACAACAAAAATGTAAGTAAGTGGGCCTCACAGACACATCAGAAAAGCTCTCAACAGTAAGCACCTCATCTTTTTAACTATTAGACAAGTAATTAGTTATTCCACAGAGGTAAGTCTTGAGAACGAGAGGGCAGAATATATCAGAGCTTATTGAGGTTTGAATGACAAATCCAGATTTTTGGCACTTGACCGGGGTACCCATATCCCAGCTTTTCACAATATAATTTTACAGCCTTCTATCCTTTATCACATTCACATAAGCACATACCTGTCATAGGTATCTTGGGCTTATGAGGCTACAATAAAATACAGGGTTAAAGTTTTGAACAAGAAAGTAAGGAAGATTCCAAGCACTGCAAGACAGTTCAATAATTCAGTTCACTTTCTGAATTTTCCCTCTCATCTTTGCACCCCTCCCCACTCACTCCTCTCCTTGAACACTATTTATAACAAGAAATAAAACAGCATGTGACCTGAACTGATTCCAATCCAGAGATGGATGAATTTGTGCTATCAGCAAATAAATTTAGCCATGTACTGATTTTATAATATAGTCAAGAATGACTAGCATCGTTAGTAAAAATATAAGAAATATAGGGGACTAAAACATTATGATTTTAATTTGATCACATTCTCTGCTTAATCCACAACAAACAGCAGGGACAAGGAATTCCTACTTTACAGAACTACATATACCTCCTCTCTCCTATAAATTAGGCAAAATTCATCTGCCACCTATTACCCCCACCTTCCACCCACCAACGCCTCCACATACTGCAACTATTTCTCTTTACTGTCACAACAATACATGGCCCTGCAAAGCTTTGCATCCTCTCCTTCCCCGAATCAGGCAGCTAGAAATGTGTTTTTATTGAACATTCGTATTTCTCTGTCAGAATGGCAGAATCTCCATTCTGGAGGGGTGCTGATATTTTAGCTTCCCTTAGGATAATAATCAGAAAAACAGAGTAGCAGCCCAGGACCCTGCAGTAGGGCCAAAGAACAGCAGTTAAGATTGAAAGAAAGTTTTCTGTTCTTCTCTCTAAGAGATCAGTGAAAGCAAGATACAAGAAAGGGACAGAAGAAGAAACCAAAGGTCTGCCATTCTCTTTAATGGAAGCAGAAAATAGAAATTTAAGTCATTAAATCAGGCATGTGACCACATGGAAAGCCATGTGGTTCCTTGATATTCAGAGTAACAGAGTACATATACTTAAAGGCCCAAAACAGAGGGCTGGAATGCAACATGTGCATCTTAGCATCTTGAGACTTCCAAGGGGAAGGGACTGAGGGGAAGGCTCTGAAGGGACATCAGAGCATCTTTATCTTATACAAGTCAAATTGAATTTGAAACTATAATAGGAAAATAAATAAAATTTACAATGTCGGGCAAACAGTGGATTCTAATTACCAGAAATCTCTTCTACTTGAAAGCACTAAGTAGAATTTTGTGTAAGAGTTGCTGTCGATTCATAATTTCAATTCCTAAGCACACTACCTCCTCCTTCCATCTAGACTCTTACACTGCACAGAATCTGCCCTTGATCTTCCGCAGGGAAGCATCACCTCCACAGCTGGCCCCATGCCCAGCTACAAGCTTGCACTGACAAGGACAAACAGCACAGTCATGTTTATAGTGCTCTCACATTCCCATGGACTCCCCCAGGACTGCTCCTCTCTCCATCCCCCTCAAAAAAAAGAAAATAAACAAAAAATCCAAATTATGGACACAAATGCTTCAAAAATAGTCAATACTAGAGAAAAGAGGATCTGTATCTTAGATAAATCTGAGATTAAATTTAGTTTTTAGAGGACCCTGTTACTTGTGGATAAATATCACAGATAATCATAGAGTCATTATGGTTGGAAGAGACCTTCAAGATCGAGTCCAACTGCAAGGCCTTCGAGAGCCTGCCTGCTAAACCCTGTCCCCAAATGCCTCATCTACACGTTTCTTGAACATTGCCAGGGCCGGTGACGCCACTACTTCCCTGGGCAGCCTGTTCCAATGCTTGACTACTCTTTCCTTGTAGGAATTCTTCCTAATGTCTAACCTGAACCTCTCCTGCCATAACTTCCCTGCAAAAGGCCAGGTTTCTTAGAAAGAAATATTTATGTTAAAAGAATTAATAAGATTTAAATTGATAACAATACGGAGAATAGTAGTGTACCTTCTCTGATACAAGATAAACAAGGCTCTTAGTGTTAGAAGGATAGAAGACAAAAAAAGCAGCTGAACTTCTACTGCCAAATCGGCTTACCACAGGAGACCAAGCAATGGAATTACTGGCACATTAATGCAAGCAAAGCCATCTTGCAGGGACAGTTATCCTGCTAGAGAAGAAAAATAAATAGCCCCTAAAAAGACAATTGTTGGTTAAGTTTCCATGAACAACAGATGTGAACTCAAAAGGCTACACAGTATTTTCCTCCTCAACCTAACACCCAGCCCTCAAGCAGATTGTCTTTGCAGCATAAACAGCTCGCCTGCACATGCTGAAGACCATCATTATTTCAAGATGGGCTTTCCCAGCAGATTCTGTTATAACCCATGTGCCATGGGAGCCTTTCCTAAGGGGCTGCAGCTTCCACTGAGCTGGTTGCAGACCGGCCCATTTCAGCTGCTGAGCCATAAGGATGGAGGATGTGCCCACAGGGCTGTCCAGAGCAGTACCTTCTGTTTAAAGTGGACTGCATTAAATTTCAGAATACATTTGCTACAGAGCTATTAGCAGTAATCTTTCCTCTACCTGCCCCTGAATTCCACAGGACTGACCACACACAGCAGGTAACTTACATCCCCTTTCCGCAGTCCATCTCTACGCTCCATCCTTACCACACAGTTTAATTTATAAAGCTTTGCTTTATAAATTAAAGTTTCTCCCTGTAAAAATTCAGCTTTACAGGCTTTTTATGTAATGTCTTGTTCCTAATAACTGTGATTTTTTCTCCAGTTCTTGGCCTGTAGAAGTGACAGAGGGGAGAAACCAAAACACAAACAAGCCCATCGATTTTTTTCTCTTGACAATAAAAGACAACAATAGCAAGAGTTAAGAGACGATCCTTTCCATTCGGACCATGCTATTGCTAAGCGCTTTCGAAGCAAAACCCCAGACAAAGCCTCACAGAGCTGCGCTCTCCAGAAAATTCTGAGCTCTGCCGTTGGGAAGCATGCGACTCTTGAGAGGGAGTTAAACAGCCCCTATTTGATGGGGTAATCGATAGCAGAGGGGAAGGAGCAGCGCGCCCGGGGAAGCCGGCGGCGCGGGGGAAGGCGCTCCCGGGGCGCAGAGGCCGGGCCCGAGGCGAGGCCGCCGCCGGGGGCACCGCGAGACCCCGCCGCTTTGTCCCGCGCTTCCCGCCGCATCGCGCCCCCCGCGCCGCCATCCCCGCCGCGGCCCGCGCCGCTTCCCCCGGGCACGCTGGGCTTCCCCACGAGGCGCCCCACGAGAGGCGAGAGCCCCGCCAGTCCCCGCCGCCGCCGCGGCCCCTTCCCGCCTCGTGGGGTGCTCACCGAGCCCGGCCAGCCGCTCCACCAGCCCTGCGGCGCGCAGGGCAGCGGGGCCGTGGTCCACGCCGCGCCGCTTCTGCCAGACAAAGAAACGGGGTGGGGAGAGAGAGGAGAAGCGCGTTATGGAGCATCGTGGAGCGCGGCGGCGGAGCTGCCGCAGCCCCCCGGCCCCGCGGCGCCCACCTGCCCCCGTGAGAGGGGCGCGCCCAGCAGCGCCACGGAGTGCGCCGCCTTGGGCAGCTGCAGCGCCGCGTCCGCCTGCTTGCGGAGGAGCCGCGCGAAGCTGCTGCGCAGCGACATGGTGCGGAGCCGCGCCGCGATGCCGGCCGCCGCCGCCGCGCCGCTCCTCTTAACGAGCTCCAGCGCCGCCGCAGCGCCGCGGGAGCGGGCGGGCCCGCGCGGCCGCCGCCCCCGCCCCCGCCCCGCGCACACCCCCGCGCCGCCCGGCCAACGGCGGCGCGCGCGCGCGGAGGTGTGTCCCGCCCCGGCCAACGGCCGCGTAACGGCCAGGGGCCGCTCCCGCCGCGGGTTCCGCCGCGGGCCGCCTCCGGTAGCGGGTGCCGGGGGAGCTCTGGGCGAAACACCGCTCGCCTGGCCCCGCTCGCTGAGCCCGCCGCCGCCGCGAGGCGCCCGCTGCCGGGCCTAGGCGGGCAGAGGCGCGTGCGGATGGAGAGATGCGCTGCAACGCTCCTGCTGCGCTGTGCTGGAGAGATACAGCGCTGCGGCTGTGCTCTTGGGTTCACAGCCTTGGCAAAGCACTAAAAAAAGTCACCTCTTCACCCCTTTCACTCGAGGTGTCTTGCTCCAAGACAGCCCGCTAGCTGGGAGCTCTCGAGCTCTTCACCAGGTATCTTAAGGACAGCAAATTCAATAAATGCCCCAAAGCAAATCAGCCACGCCATGTTACCCCCCTGTGGCAAGACACCACAGTTCTTACACTGACACATCCACATATGAGTATGTGTTTGGAGGAAAGGCCAGTGACATTATAACCAGCTGAGATTAGAGATGACTCAAAGACAAGGCAGGGTCAAACCAGGGCTTGCTGGTATCAGGAAAGCAAAATCTACACACGTGTTTTTGCATTTTCCTGTTCCTTCAAGATGCCTAAGCCATCTCCTCCCCTCCCTAGGCCCAGTGGCTTTTCATTTCCCACTCATGAGTCCCTGGCCACAATGAGTCTCCCAGTCGCCCATCATTGGCCTGTTTTCCCTCCGTGTGGCTTTTTATTCCTTTACCCTCTACTTTGTTTTTAAACTTCCACCCTCTCTGCAAGGCTCTGCTATCCCCTTTCCACCCCACACTTGTCAGCTGGCTCCGGTTCTCTCTTGGCCACCTCATCTACCCTCACGTCACCCCCGTGTTACGACACAGCCCCGGACGCACCACGTGTGCCCGTCCCTCGTGCAGCACCCCCTGCGCCCCTCATCTCAGCTGGGATCTCAGCAGTGAACCCCCCCATCCCTTGAGCCCCCATCCCTTTTCCCTTAGCAGATTGCTTTACTATCCTTACAGGAACAACCTAATGGGTTTATACCCAGCAACCACCCAAGGGCTTGGAGGACACCGCAGATGAAATGAGCTGCCGGCACAGAGATGGCTCCTGCAATTGAAGCCCAGGGGCTGGAGGGGGAAGCAAATGCAGAGGAAGCAGAAAAAAAAATCTCATATAAAGATTCATTAAAGCCCTTGGACACCAAGCCAAGTCTCCAACTCATTACATTTTGATAACATCTTGCAGTTAAGATGGCAGAGAACCAGAGAACACCACTTTAGCCTGCAAAAACACCAGGCTGCTTTCAGTTGGGCGCCTGCGGTTATGGGTGGCACGGACACGCAGGGGCAGACTTCTTTGTTTTGCTTCGTTGTTGCACACTGGAGCCAGGCGGAGCTGCGCAAGGTGCCGCGGCCGTTTCACCGCCCCGCTGAGAGCTCGAGGGGCCCGGCAGGAAACGCGACCGGAGCAGGCGGGCCCCGCGCCTCTCGCCGCCCCGCCCCGCGCCCGCCGCTCGCCGGAAGTGACGGGCCCCGGCGCGGCACGGCACGGCGCGGCACGGTGCGGCGCGGCGCGCGGGCGCTGCGGGCCGCGGCGGCGCATGGCGGAGCGGCGGTTCCGCGCCGTGAGCGGGGCGCCCCTGGCGCTGCGGCGCCGCCAGCACAGCGCCTCCTGCCGGGAGCTGGCGGTGCGCGCGCCGCGCCTGCAGCTGCGCGCGCTCAGCGCCCTCACCTCCGCCGTGTGGCTGGCGGCCTACGGGCTCTTCGCGCTCTGCGAGGTAGCGGGCGGGCGGGGAGGTGGCGCCCGCCCTGCTCGGTTGGCCGGGCTGGCGGTGACGGCCCTGTCACCCACGGGCTCGCGTGCAGGCAGGGGCCCCGAGGGAGCAGGGCCGCTGGCGTCTGTCTTGTCCCATGCTCACGGTTATCTCCCACCGCCAGCTACCAGCAGCCGCCTCCCTGCTTGGCCCTTAAGCCCGTGCTTAACTGGCTACAGTGCTCCCCCACTGCCAGGAAAGGAGATGTGAATGGCCTCAGCTTCCCCGGGGCCATCAGCACTGTAACTCGCCACTGATTCCACCCTGGTTTGGAGGAGTCTGCCATCCCTTCTGCTCGAGGGGTGTCATGGCTTGTGTGCGGTGCACAGTGGGAGGGCCAGGCAGCTCTGGCCCTTTTGGAAGTTTTAGTCCCAGAAATAGGTTTTGGGCTGAGGACATTTGGAAGGTGCTGCCAGGCCTTCAGGTGACTTGCTCTTGGCTGTAGTTTCATGAGTTATGTGTTATTTTATGCAACGGCTGGCAGCCCCAAGTTGCAGCATGCAGGAGACGGTTTGTTCTCAGGCACAGCTCAGGAGAAAGGAAACCTTCTGTGGAAGGGAGATGAGGTTCGAACAAGTTCAGACTCATAGTTTATTAGAAAATTTGAATCTCCTAAGTCCTAGTTTGGTGCTTTTTCTAAAATAGTAAGGATTTAACAGGACTTTTCTGTTAGGCTGACATCTCCTCTGCAGACACTTGTATGACATGCAGTCTCCTCTGATGGTCCTTGCTAGTTTGGATTGAGTTTCCCACACTAAATTTGGAAGTGGATGAAGTTCTGCTGCTTAACTCAGTTTCAGCTCCCGATTGTTTCAGAGATCATACTATGGAGAGTTCTGTTTGGCAATTTAAACCTCATCAACCAGCCCAGTGAATGCCCTGCATGTATAGGAGACTCTACGCACTTAAAGCTCCCACACAACTGTAGCCTTAATGTTGTGGTTTACTCTGCAGCACTGCTTCATATAAAGCCATGTTCACTTAGCTGCATGCCTGGAGCTCTGTCTTTGCTTGATTCGTGTTACAGAACAGTATGGTGCTTTCTGCTGCCATCTTCATCACGTTGATTGGCCTGATCGTGTATCTGCACTTCGTGAAGGTTGACCAGGAGTCTCTGCTCATCATCGGCTCCCTCGGCATTCAGGTGACTTCGTCCTACGCTTCGGGCAAGGAGAGCACAACCTTCATCGAGATGAGTCAAGTGAAGGATGTGGTCATCAATGAAGCCATCCACATGGTAATTGTACACGGGCTTTCTTCATGTGTAACTGCAGGCACTCCTGCATCCAGTCTGTTTTCATGGGCTTGGCTTAGCTGACTCTTCTTGTTAAGTGAAGGGCAAAAAAATTATGTACTTGACTGTGTAGTGAAAATGTATATGTTTGACTGTGGCCTGGGGTGATAGGGACAGGGCATATGCATTGTTCTTATATAGGCATTGCTGCATATGCTGCCGGGGGAGGGAGGGTCACAGCTCCCAGCAGAAAGGCTGAAGCAGATAGCTGAGAGAGATAACAGTTTTATATGGCACCCATAAAAGCACCAGAGCTGATTTATCAGCAGATCTATCAGTCATAGTCCCAAAGGCTTATCTGTAAGAAATGTGCTCTTTCTGAAGATAATTTCGGACACCAGTCAGTCTGTGAGGGAAAGACAATCCTGCACATTAAAATATTTTGATTGTGGATAAAATTAATTGATATCTTTCTGATAGCAAACTCCTTTAGCTGAAATAGTATATTTAGTATAACACAAACAGGAGTTTATTACTCAACACATTTAGTATAACACAAGCAGGAGTAACAGAGTGATTTTAAGCTTCTTTATGCATAATTTTCTACCAAAAATACCCTGTTTGCTCTATTAAAACACTGCTGTGTCTGCTGATTTATGTTTAGAAAATATCAAATGCTTCCTACAGGCCAGTTTAGTTAAAATGGGTCTTCTTTCTTCAATAACTGCATGTTCTCTGACAGAATTCTCAAACTATGCTGATTTTGCCTTTTTATCTTTTAGCAAAAAGTTATTTACTACCTGTGCATCCTTATCCGGGACCCTCAGGATCCTCAGGGAGTGTCTGAGGTTGTGCCACTCTTTCAGGTGAGTCTAACTAACTGAATTGTGAAGAAACTAAGTTTGATTTGCATATGTACCAGATATCTTGATGTAGTCTCTTTTTTTCCACTACAAGCAGTCAAATTACAACTGTACTTGTTCTTCCTGGCTGAGCCTTCAGGTTGGTTCTTACAGCACTTTGTAGCAGGTGGGGCCAGAAGTCTCACAGAACTAAGTGCTGCAGATGCGGGATCTCATCTGTCCTGCATTCGAGGAATAGGGAATTGTGTAAATTTGAACCCAACCAAAAGCTTGCATGAAAAGCTTTGTCTTTGGCTCACGTAGGATAATAAAGACTGGTACAGCTTTCTGTGTGTAGTTTCATGCTCTGTGTTACCACCAGGACTACAGTACTGTGCTGGAGCTGATTTTTGTCTCTGTCAGTGTGCCAGAAGTGCTCATGGCATTTCCTTGGCATTAGAGCAAGTTCCTCTTTCTCACCGATTGACAAAGATCACAGTACAAGCTGTGAAAGATTTGCTTAATGTATAATAACTTGTTTGTGTTGTTACCTTCTCTTGTCTAACCTTTCTTGTCTTCCACTAACCTGTTCTGACTGCTCATAATCCCATCTTTGGGATGGGGTTTCTTTCTGCCTGAGCTTGGATAACACAACAATACCTTGATCCATGAGTGATGGCAAGCAAGCAAGCCCAATGTACCTCCCATAGACTGCAGATAATGTTTTCAGCCCTCTCTGTCCTTCTATATTCCCTTGCTGCTCCTGAATATCAGCTTGAAATCTGCATATAATTTAAGAGCAGATTTAGCCTTCAGCTAAACGCTTTGAGGTACAAATTTTACGGATCACTGATACTTGCTGCCGACTTGGTCCCACAATCCTAAAGGCATTTTGTAATAATAAGATAAATGAAATAGTTAAAGGAGTAAAACAGATTTTCTGGAAGACTACAACTAATATATTACAGAAAGCTGCACTCAGGAACCTTGTTTTAGCTATACAAGCTCTTTGGCAGCTTCATGGGGGCTGCTTGACATATTTATTTATTCATTCATTCATTCATTTGTTTTCTTCTTGCTCAACTCTGAACAGTGTATGCCTTCCATGGAAATATCTTGATATTGGTTGATTTGACCAGCAAACAAGATACGGAAAGAGCTGCCTCAATTTGAAATTCATTACCCGCCAGTAATTCTCACTTTTAAAGTGCAACTTAGCATGTTACTTAGTTTTGAGGGAGCAGTAATTAGTAACTCTGTTGCAACTTATTCATTGGGCGTTTGTTATTCTTCAAAAGTTATGTTAGTCTTCAGAAACACCATTTACCGTGTCACTGAGCCCAGGAACCCTTCTGCTGAAGTGACCTCTTGCTCTTTTAAGTAACATTTGCAAGAAGAGGCATTTGATGGCTTTACAGAGCAGTTTTGTTTTGGGAGCTCAAAAGTCACCATAGGGACTGAGTCACCAAGCAGGTCAAATATGGGATGGAGCAACTTGCACCTCTTTGCTGGTTTTGATCTGGTCCAGGTCAGAAGAGATGGAAAGTCATTACACTTTGACCACTATTCCCTGTTTGCGTGAAATGAATTGATGTATTCAGTTAATCTTCTGTTGTCCTCTCATTGCTGGTACTAGCAGAGGCCAAGGGCCAGGAGTCCAAACTCCCTGCTCCGAAGGTGGATTTTTGAAGGTAGAAGTCATGGTGGTCATGAGAATGGAAGGATGGTGCAGTAGTATGTGGAAAGCTGCTCTTTTGTAGGTAAATAGAGGTAGTACAGTCTACTCATAGGATAAGGGGTTCAAAGATGGGGATTTCTTCGTTATGTTCTCATTGTGAACACGGAAAGGGGAGGATTTTTTCATTTGGTGAGTGACTTAGGCTAAATGCCGAATGGTGCTGTGCGTTCTGACCCAACAGCCTTAGGGACTAGCATTTTTCCTCAGAGCAGGTATAGCTTGTGTAGCAGCTTTACCTTCGCCTCCAGGCTACATCAAACACCTCCTGGGCTTTGCTGGACTATTTCTCAGTGAATGTGTAAAAGGAAATTCCCTGTTGACTCTGTTGAGATAATAAAGCTAATCAGCTACAGCTGCCTGGCTGTTGCATTCCTTCTGCGTGCATACTCTGACAGTCAGCTATGTCAGCTCTCTGCACATTCCTGGCTCTGCCTGACAGATCGCACCGGGTGGAAAGTTGAAGCTTTCCGGTGCCTTTGCAACCATTTCAGAGCCTGATTCTCTGTTGCTTGACTTGCGTTCTAGAGCTCCAAGCCACGTCTGGACTGCTTGGTGGAAGTGTACAAAAGTTGTCAAGAAATCCTGGCGCAGAGGGAGATGCCTCCACAGTCAAGTGAAGTGAAATAAATAAATAAATAAATAAGATGGAAAACTTGCAGCAGAATTTGGAGACACATGTAGAAAACCAAGCAAAGCTGACCTGTGGCATTTTCTTTTAAGTTACTAAGAAGAATGTGGTGCTACAGAAGAATGATGTTAAGGCTGAAGGCCTGCACAGACTCACAGAGCTGCTAATGAAAATGTCATTTCAAGTGCACGATTGGTCCTTGCTCTTAGATATCACAGAATGAATTTCTGTGAAGACAAGTGAGTAGAACTTTTTAAAGAGTTGGACAGAAAAAGCCTTTCCAGAAAAGGCCTTTCCAGGCAAGAATTAAGGGGGGATATGACAAGGGATAGGGGTCATAAACATGCATTGAATGTGTGTTCTTTAGTGGGTCTGAAAATTCTGACAAATAACACAATGTAACCTTGACCAGCCTGCCAAAAATGTGCAATTTTATGAGTTTCTTAACCTTCTGTTTGGAAAAAAAAGGATCTACCACTCTAGAAGATGAAAGCTGAGGGATGGCCTAGGATGGCAACTTCCTCTGATTCACAGGGGGATTTCAGAAAGAGAACAATAGAAAACTAAAACAAACTGTAACATTCAATTACATTTGCTAAAATGTCTATTGTTCATTAATTGCCCTAGGCATATGCGTACCTATGTTGTTTAAGACGGTGAGAATGACTGTATGAATAAAGCTATGTTGCTATACGTTCTAGGGAGCAACTTTATGTTGGAAAGATTTTTCCTTACTGATAACCTAAAAGTTATGGTAACTTTACACGGCATTTTTCTCTTCCTTTTTTCCCCCTGACATTGCAGCAGTACAGTTGAGGCAATTCAGAATGTCTTCAGGATCAGAGCTAGACCAGCAAGCCGGCAGTAGCCTGAGGGTTACGCTTCATTCGTATACAGTGCCCCCTATTACAGGTGCAGTCTACATAAGCTAGAAGTAAAACAGTTTGTGCCTCATCATGCAATACTGTAGAGAGGTGATTTTTGGACTGTTTCATGAAGTTTTAAAGACAAAGGTTATCACAGAAGTGCATTCTTGTCGTCAGAAATGCAGCAGCTTTGCGATGTACCACTCTTCTGTGTGGTCTTGGCTAGGTTACACACAAATCTTTTAACGATGGAGTCAGGAGGCCGGTGGGGCTCTCTGCAATCACGGAGCTGCAGGCTGAGCAGCGCGCGCTTAGCCCTGGGGAGGCCGAGTTGGCCATTAACAGCAGCCGCAAGCCCCGGGGGTGCCACTGCATCAATGATTGCAGAGGGCTCTGCCTGGAGCACCGCGTTGCTCCGGAGGCTGCTCCCTCGGGCAGAGAGGAGCCCAGCTCCAGCTCCCGCGCCATCCTAGCAACGCTCCAGCAGCGGCAGAGAGGAGTCAGACGAGGGCAGGTTTGCGCCCCCGGCTACCAAACCTCATCTCTGCACGCAAACGTCCTCAGGGCTGTTCTGGCTTTTAAAATAATAACATGTTTCAAGCTAAGAATAAATACAACTTCAGTCATGATACCTGCCTTTTATTAAGAACAAACGTAAATCTCATATAAATCCCAGCCAGCCTTTTGCATACACACAGCAGTTAGGAAAACAAAGGCATTTGTCGTCACATTCTACGCTTTAGAAATAGTCCAGTCATTGTCAAAAGCATTGATTAAAATAAAAATTTTCTCTACCAATCATACAAAACAGATATCTACAGAGTTTTATTTTTAAAGACAGGTAGGCTATAAACAGGAGGTATATGTGCACCTAGCAGAGTGGGTTGGTCCCTCAAGTAACTCAAGTATTGGTGAATATTTCTAAAAAATAAAGAGGCAGAAAGAATTCATGTGCCACACCTGTGTATTTAAAGTGCAGTTATGTCAGAACATACCCAGCTCGTGACAGCTGCTGTGCATTCTACACGCCAGCTTCCTCTGGGCTCCCAGAGAAGCGTTAGTGCTGGCAGGCAAGGGCAGCCTCCCGAGGGGACAGCAGGGACTTTGCTGCCGTGGGCATCCTCAGCACTGAGTCAGCTCGTTGTGCCCCCCTTCCTGCCAGCTACAGGCCGCAGGATCCTGAGGAGCTGCTTGCTGCTGTGCGAGCAGGAATAAGGTTCGCCTTATTCAAGCTCAACATCTGTCCCAAGATTATTAAGAGAGAGAATGCATGCGTGTGAGAGGGGCAAACCATGCTACTCACCACTATATCACCAGCCTTCTCAAAATTGTGGCTGTTTTTTGGCTCAGAAAACTTCTGCCCTTTACAAAAGCTTAAAGGAATGGTCTCTAAATTCATGAGGAGGGGATAGATTGCAATATGTGCAAAGCAAGTCTCTGTTTAAATAATTTTTTCCTGATTTATGGCTACTAAAAGTGCTTCCATAATCCAGCTTTTTTTTTTTTTTTTTGGTGATATTCTTTTGTATGTTATACAGAAGCTGAGAACAGTGAGCAGAATTACACCAACTGCGCCTGTCCCATGCTCTTCTCTCTTAATTTATGCCTATGCACCCACTACACCGTTAAACAAAAACTTTTTGAAGCATCAGCATGAGTAGGATATTTCAGGCCTGGTGGCAAGTACAAGGAAGTAAACACACGGGTATGGTTGGTTTGTTCATTTGTGCGTGGCTTTAGTTTGCTATTGCTGAATTCTTTATAATGGTTGGATTCACACTGTTTTCATGTGGGAAAGTTGCCCATGCATGCAAAATTAGTATGAAGTCCTCTTTAGAAAAAGGGCAATTTTTCTTCCTTCTGTTGTCAGAAGGCTTATGAAAACATCAGAATTCAGTCAAAGAGATGTTCAGAAAGATTGGCTGCTTTTCTTTTTAATTGTTCAAAATTCATTAGGCTTTCTTCAAAAAGACAAAGGCTCATAAAATATTTAGGAAAGGGAAGGACAGTACATGCGGATAGACAGTTGCTGGCTACCTCCTCCTTGCTTGGGTAGCACGAAGGAAGCAGGAGTCTGAAAGGAGCAACTTTGGAAGAGTGTGGCTGGCAGAGCCGAGGTGTGTGTGGGCAGGGGATAGCTGTGCCAGGTGCTGAAAAACAAGATGTACCAACATTGCCTGCCTGCCTTTGAGATCAGGTGTGGTTTCAAACACAGCCCGAAACACAACAGTGATTAACAGAACAAGTCTTAGAAAGTGCTTGTCTGCTGCTGGGCTTGGAGGCACTCAGCCCTGCAGCAGCAGAGATCCAGTCTTCATCCATGCTGGGACAGCGTCACCTCCTGAAATACATCAGTGCTGCGAGAGCCAGGGCATCATCCAACTGTGCCAGCCCCAGGCGCCCCAAGTCCTCAGCATGGACCAAAGCCAGGTTTCCACCTTTAGTTAACTAAGGTGGAAATTAAGTGCTACTAAACTCTTATTCCAGACTCCCTTTCAGTTTTAAAATAATCCTCGACTCAAACCAAGGTGGTTCTTGTCAATTTAGTGCCTCATCCCTCAGGAAAGCTTGTTCTTCCTTTCGCTTATGTCTGGAGCAAGGACTAAGAAAGATTCTGGGCCTTTGAATTTGCGCACCACCTTGGGGGAGGAGGAAGAGCTCTAAGGAAATACAAAACTGTAGCCTTGGTTGTGCCGAGCCGTGGCACAAATACACACAATTAGTGTAGGTGTCTGTAAAAAGACTGTCTGTATTTTGGGAGTGACAGCAGTGAATGTAAGCAGTACTGAAAACTTCAACGTGATGGCTATTCACCACCAGAGCACAGAGGTCAAGTTATGCCTCAACTGTCGTGTTACTCGTGACACTCGGGAGCTGCCGACTTCGGGGTGCAGCTGCTCTGTGCTGCAGCGATGTGGGCGCTGCTCGGCAGCACGCAGCCTCGCGCAGGCATCAGCCACACGCCGCCCTGGCCATTACCACCTGCTTTTAATTTTAACAGGACTGTGTATTTAGCTCCCTGCAGTCAAGTCCAAGTCTTCTATACAAGTCAAACCTGTCCTGCAGAGGTTACAGTCTAATTCAAGTAAAGAGCAGGTAAGTTAAGGATCAATATTAACGGAAAACTCCTAGAAATAATGAAAATAACTGAAAGGGGATGTGATAAGGAAGAGAGGCCCCTGGGAGTTTCAGAGTCAGACTGAGGCTACTCTAAAGGAGATGCAAAGCTGTGAAAGGGAGGGATCAAAGAAAACCTATGTGCTTGGAAGGGAGATGGAAGAAGAAAAAACACATAGAGGAACAGAAATGTGGGGGATGTCATGTGACTGGAGCACAGTGCAGGGAAGGGATCTGAGCCATGGTGCTTTGGATGGAGTGCGGCATGGGAAGGAAAGTCCTGCAGAGCTCCAAAGTCAAGCTTTTTGAAAAGAAAGGACCCTGCCTTTATCTACACTAAGGAATTTCATGTATTATTATGGAGAAGAAATTGGAGCCTGTATTGAAACAAGGTGGGTAATCAGCAAAATCACAGCAGTTGAATTCAGTACAGAGCAGTGCAAAAAGACAAAAAAAAAAAAAAAAAAAAAAAAAAAAGCACCCAAAATCATTTGGAATGAGCCCTCAGAGCAGGGTGGGACCCTTCGTGCTTCGGGGCATGGAAGGGTGAAAGCACCGACTTTCGGTCTCCCAGGGAGCAGGAGCTGCACTTTGGGAGGGCTGTGCAGAGCACGAGAGCGAGGCTGCTGCACGGTAGTTAATGTAGCTGGCAATGAGAAGTGTTGCTTCAACAATCTAGGGGAAAAAAAGAAAATGATTAACTGTAAGACAATTAGAGGAGAACGTGCCCTTTGATTTTTTTAAAATCCTTATTGGCTGCAAAACTTTTCCAGACAACCTTGTCTCATACAAAGATTTTAAGTTAAGACCTGGCTTTCTGAGTTGGGTGGAGTAAGTTACTTCATTAAAGGCTCCAGCTTACAAGGGATTTCTTAAATGTGTATTCAAGAAGATAGATATAAATGCAGCAACCAGA
The DNA here is from genome assembly GCF_059628265.1 of Tinamus guttatus. Classification (NCBI taxonomy): domain Eukaryota; kingdom Metazoa; phylum Chordata; class Aves; order Tinamiformes; family Tinamidae; genus Tinamus; species Tinamus guttatus. Next base: position 1,456,373 of record NW_028289210.1, on the reverse strand, counting down.
AGTACCATTTGCCAATGCTTGTACAAAATGCCCAGCTGTGACACTGCTAGGCAGAAATTCTCTCACTGTTTATATTTACCTTTGGAACTGCCATTGTGAAAAGGAGCTTTTCAGTGCTCTGTTTTCCAGAGCTCCTTTCTTTCATTTGACTGACTACAATCATGAAGTCATCTCGGCAGCCTCCAAAGGTCAGCACAGAAGAGTATGAATACGAGAGCTTCAAGTGCTGCAGACAGAGAGTTGCAGTTACAGTCCCGCTAAAGAATCACATCCGCAAAAGAAATACATCCATCTCAAAATGATGCATTTACTCTTTCCTGCAAGAACATCAGGCCTGCAGTCCTGCCCCTGTGAAGGGCTTGTCTGTATAGTTGACAGCTAGCAGAGAAATCTCAAATTAAAAGTGCATTTCTAGGACTTTCCTGGCTTGCTCGAGGCTTCGTTATTTCAGAGCAGCAGCCCAAACTCTGTTATAGTTCCAATGGAGGTAACAAAGTCCATCCACTACGGCCATTTTACAGGATGTTGGAACGTGTTTGCTGCCCATCAAGTCAGCTGTCTCATGAAACCTTACTTCCCAGCATAGCTGTAATTTTCCTCTGTTTATGCAGCGCTCAAACACAGCCCCTACCTTCCCTCACCTCTAGCTACTACAGATTAACTTTTGGCTCCATCTGAAGTTAAAGACAATCTACTGACTTTAAGACCCAGGGAAATGTGTTGTTTTTCTTAGACACTGTTCCTCACCATGCTGTTATAGTCCAGTATGCTGATACCATCTTCATTCACAGCAATCCAGACTGGACAGTCCTCCAAGGAAGAAGGCAAAATAGGCTGAGGAAATTTAAAAAATTATTTAGACCTTTCTTGAATGCCACAGAGGTTTCTAATAACAACTCTTAAGCTTTAAGGATAAAGCGGAGGTAAGAAAGAACCCTATATTATCATGTGTTGCTATGGCCAGTGACATGAATCTTTCCTGGTGATCAGTTGTTATGTGGCCTGTGCCATAGTTTAACTCCTGAAAAGATATAAAATATGCTAGTCATCAGAACCATCCCTGTTATTTCAGCTCTGTATGTAACTGTTCTTGTATTTCGATTCAGTGTCGGTGACCTCAAATACCAATAACCTCTTCTGCTTTTTCTGCTGACAGCCACAAAGCCAAAGGGAAGTCCCTCTGCTGCCTGGAGTTTTTGGAAACTCCTCATATGTTTACTCAAGAGACCCCTTTTATCCTTAGACTTTATTCCATAACTATAAGACCTTTGACTTCAAAGCAAGGGCTACGTAACCACAAGCAAGACCCCTTCCAATAGGGGAGGCTCCTGCTTCATTGGGAAAGATACTTAATGCTAGCACACGATTTCTCAGACAGACCACTATGTGCAAAAACATTAGTGTGGGAAGAGGTACCAGGAAGAGAGCCCCAGGAGAGCAGCAGCACTTGCCCCTCTCCTGAAGCAGGGAGAACAGCTGGTTCTGTGCCAGGCAGAGCACAGGACTGAAGGGCCCATTCTCTTTTTACCTAACACTAGCTGCAAGGCACTCTTCCCTTTTTCTCCCAGTGCTACGTCAATACTTTTAAAACTATCAAAACTATCAGTCCTGATGACTGCTTTAAAAGCTTTGGAAAGGCAGGGTAGGGAGAAGTAGTGTATGATGAACGGATGCAGCCCAGGAGAAAGATGCAGCACCTACTGCAGAGCACTAGCAGCCCCTAGTGTCCACAGCACATTGCTCATCTTCCCAAACCAGCGCCACAACCAACCAGAGCTGGTCCAGAGCTGCCTTATTCAGTTCCTCCCCTTCCTGAAGTAGGAGCATTTCCAACCCGTTCTACCTGAGATCACAAATGTAGCTCTGCTGGGAAAGCCCAGCCTCAAGCAAGGAAGAAAGTGCATTCCAGTTACCTTAGCAGCAAACATTTTGGTTCCAAAGAGAGGCCATTTCCGGGCCACCGTCAAATAAATGCGAATACACTCAGGTGGAGAGCATCCCTGCAGCATCATCCACTTCGTCGCCAACCTGTCAGTCACTTGCCTTTCAGAATCCAAGACACAAGACAGCACCACTTACTAACGACTTTCAAACCAAGTAAAATTGTATCAGATTATAAATGTACCTTCTGTGCCCAAGGACAGCACTAGGCACCCGGCTGGTTGCACTGTCAGTTAGGAAGTTTTTATTTTTATAACTTGAATTTATTTTAGCAGTTTCTATACATCCACAATTATTTTACTGTTACTTCCATCGCAATGCCCAGGAATCCCAGTCATATACCAGTTGCTCAATGCTGTAGATATTAAACAACAGTGACTGCTTTCAAACAGCTGTTGCAGTAAAACCTCGCACAGCTCATGTTCAGTTACACTCTCCCTCTCATCTTAACAAGTCTGCAGTATGACCCCTGTGGAGCAGTGATACCTACCAACCCTCTCTTGATTTGGCTGCTAGGGATGGGTTGATGGGGAGCTATCCTGCCACGTGCACATGGAAGCCATTTGCTTTCCATAGGGAACTGTGTTAGTTCTATCACTGCATCCCTGAGCAACCTGGGAGATCACCAGCTGAGATTCATGGCAGTGTCTGAATTCTGTTCAGGAGCAGTTCAGCTGTGTGTGTAACGTGCAAGGATTTCAAAGTCAGAACATCAGAATGCCCTGCTAGAATAAGTCCACTCAGAATTGCTGCACGGCCTGTAGCAGCTCACAGATGCTGGCTTCATGGTTTGTTACAACTGACAGGCACCCGGATTTCATTAAAACTGGGGGTATGGTAAAACAAAAGTTCAGAAACAAAATTAACCTGAAAGACATGAACTTCTAGTCTAGAAGCTTCCCTGCAAAAGAACCATTTCCTGAGACTTCCCCCCACCCCAGGCTTCTGGATTAAAATTACATTGACAGGGCTCCTTGAAACTTTTAAGCATGTAGAGATAAAACTGCAAGTATAATATTTTGCACCAAAAACAATTTATAAAAGAAAAAATAGTCTTACCTGAGCTGCTCAGGGGTAATGTTTTGCTTATAGCGTTTGGGATAGAATTTATCTAAGACCTGATGGAGAAGATGCTGCATTTTGGATTGTGATGTTCCCCCAGGACTTGAAGATACTGGTCGGTCCAAATCGCCATATTCCACCTAAGAGAATGTTATAAAGTTATAGTGTACCTGAACAGCCCATTAATCCCTATATGACACCCACTGTAAGATGACACTATTTGCCCTAGGGAGTTTTATTTGCAGCATTTACTACAGTAAATGTGCAATAAAACAACTACTGAGGATATGACTGCCCAAGAAATTCTTTACCGATCTAAGAAAGCTGGCCCAGTAAAAAGATCAGAACCAGTACTTACTATAGGAAGGTACTTTATGACTGCCAAACTTCAGGATTTTATTTTCAAATGACCAAAAAAAAAAAGCACACTGTTTGTAAACAGGGTGAACAACACTCCCAGCTGCTTAATCAGAGTTTACATTTCTTTAACAAATGCAGCAATAAGCTTCAGGCCATGCCTGCAGTCCATACTTCTGTTTTATGTGCTGGAGTGCTAAATGCAAGCCTGGAGGTTTAACAGAGGATCCTACAAAAGGATCATTTACTATCAGGTGGTATTATAGCAATGGTATTTTCTTATCTCTGTTGAGGTACTAACTGGAGCAGTGCGGGGGATATTCTAGCCTAGCTGTATTCTCCTAAATCTTAGTGCAGTGTTTTTCTTCAGAAGGAAAGGAGAGGAAATCCTGTGGCAAATTTTCCTACAGCAAAAGCTGTTCTAACATCATATTTTCTCTCGTTATATGCTGGTACAATGTGTCCAGCATGGGACTCCTCAGTTTACCACTTTTGATGAACAAGATAGCTGCTTAGTCAGAGATATTCCGTATGCAGCTGAGCTCCCTGGAGGACAAAAAGGGGGATTTCTGCCTGCAGCCATGCTCACCTGAGCCATCAGGGCCACCATTTCCAGAGCTAGTTCCTTATTAACAGGAAACCTTCCACTGGCTATTTCACTGCTGACTTGGAAGGCCAGCAGCAGCCGCTCCCGGTCCGTCTCACCTTTAGCCTGGCTCCGAAAATACAGCCTAGAAAGTAGAGAGAATTGCAAAGGAAAAGAAAAGTTGTGAACTAACTGAGAATAGAGGTGGAAATTTTAATCAAGAAAAATAAAAGTGCCACCTCCCCCTCCCCAGCATTAGTGGGGAACTGGACAGAGATTAGCAAACTGAGGTGTTTCCTTCGTGAACAAGGCTTGGACAAGGAGGCTCCAAGCACGCTGTCCAGCTCTGGGAGCCATGTGAACTCTGTAAGGCAGCCACTTCAAGACAGCAAAGCTGGAAGAAATGAAGAAACATCGTGTTCCCCCTGCTCTCAAGCACAAACAGGCAATATTTAAGACATAGGCTTGAACTTCCCTGTTCAGTGCAGAATATAGAACTACCTCTGCTCTGAGGCATAAGCATAAATTTATATGGCAGCCTGGCCCTTCTTATATTCACTACAACTGTCACAAACTAAGATAAGATAAAACACAACTAAGATCAGACAAAAGCCAAATCAAAACTTGTTTTTTTCATATCCAGTTACAATAAAAATCGATCTTAAAAAAGTCTTTAGTTTGCTTCGGCAACAAATAAGACTTAATTAACAGTCCTTACTGATACACTTAAAGAATCACTCTTGCAGATCAAGGCTTCCTAATAGTTTTTATTCACGCTCACTCTCTCTTTGACCTGGTAGTATAAGATGATTAATCAGCACTAAAGACACCAGCTTGGGGACTGCTTCCCAGAACCACTCCCAGAACCATGCATGCCCGTTTACATTGAAGCTACGTCTGTGGCCATATATTCCACAACAGCACACAAAATACTTCATTCCAGTGGTTGAAGATCAGTTTGTTTATGTCTGTCAGTCCAGGAGCACCACCACAGTTGGGACCACAGTGACCTTTCCTTGCCTTATCAGAGGCCTCGGTGTTAGAACAGCCCAGCCTTGGATAGACTTTATCAAATATCCTTGCTGCCCAGTCTAGGCACATTCCAGTCGAACAAACTACATCCTGCAAGGTTTCACTACTGAAATAAATATCATTTTCTGGGTCAAAAGCAATCACTTCTGCTTCTATTTCTGTTGTATCAACTAACAACATTCCCATAAGTTTATTTTCACCAGTGCAACCATCAAAAGTCTTCAAAGAGTCAACACAAGACAGTGCTGCTCCTTTGTTTTTTGGGTAGCCTTTTCCCTCCCCCTCCATGATACAGAATTCACATGCAGAAAGCCATTTCCTAGTTCTCATACACAGCACCGTCTTTAATTCAGAATTCCTCTCTTTGTTATAAATTGTGAACTTGTTCCAGATTCTGTTGTAGATCTTTGTCTCGTGTTTTTCTTCTCTACTATCTCTCCTCATCTAACGTTAGCATTTCTCTCTCTCTCTATGCAGACTGGGTACTGCTATTACATGTCTCCTCTATAGGTCCTGCCTTTTAGAGCACAAAAACACTGTTATTGTATCCGTTTCATCTTCACAATTCTTTACTTAACTGCAAGTTTCAGCTTATCCTTTTTGCTAGTGATTTCCCTGAGGTGTCTCTTCCTCTCACCTAACACACATTATTTAATTATGCTTTAGAATCTAGGCAAATTAAATTGTGCCAAGTATGTTTTATTGTGCTATAGCTAGTACTTACCATGTTTTAAGTCTGTTCTGCTATTGCAAAGCATTTGGAATTTTATCTCTAGGTAGCTCTGGAGATATCTCTAAATATCCTCTTTCACATGTATACCACACACACACAGAAGTTACTGCATCTTATGTAGGACCTAAGCAGTTTTGACACTATAAAATTATTGGCCATCTACAGAGATATACTCAGTCTACCAATATTTAATTAACAAAAGTACAAAAAAAAAGAAACACAGTACCTGTTCTTATAGGTCAGCTTGACTATTCTTGTGCCACCTTCATACTTCCCAGGGTGCAATTCTTTTAAGGCTTGTTCCCATTTAGAAATAACATCACAAATCTTAATAAATAAATAAATATTTTAAAAAATGAGGTGAGAGACAGCCTGAAGGAAAATGTACAGTCATGGTTTGCAAGGAAAGCAAGAGAAAACGATACTGTGGAACACAGAGATGAAGAAATATAAAGGCTCAGCATAAACACTGCCAAAAGCGACAAACCAATTTCTTTTCCTTTCTCAGTATGTAAGAAAAAAAAAAACAAGTTTAAATAGAAAACTCCACTTCAAGTATGTAAAGTCCAGTGTAGTATCAACTATGCCTATGTTAGCAAGTAGCATAGCCCATGAGAAACAGATCTGCACAGTGAAACAGTGGTTCCTAAGATCCTATGCTTCATTATATGTGTTTTAAAGAACATTATATGTGTTTTAGTCTGGTCACATGGCCTCAAAACCCAGTGTGTGGGATAACATCTTAAAGCTCATGTTTCACATGAAAAAACCCATTTCTCGCTCTCTAAGATTGTTCCACAATGTGAACCAAAGTGTGGTCAGTGGGAATGACTGCGAGGTTGGCTTCAGAAGAACCCACCTGAGCCAAACTACAGCATGAATGAGGATGCACCCTCTGAAGAGCAGTTGTCTATTTGCCTGGCTATGCCAAACCTCTGGGATCAGACTGTCAAAAGTAAAAGTTAATCTCCTCAGTTACAATTCTCTTCTCTAGGCTATTCCAGTCCTCCCAGGAATGGTCTAATAAAGGTCCCTACTCCTATTTTGATAGCATAGCAATAAAGGGAATATTAACTTAAGAGGCTACATGAACTATGTAAGTATATACCTTAATCCTCTCTCATGAATCTACTGAGGTTGTCTTAGCCAGTGATTTAACCAGTCAAAGCAATGCCTTTGATTATCTCAAACTCCATCATTTATCTCATCTCTCCAAATAGTGGTTAAATTACCAGCAAAGCTCCACATCATCCAGTCGATAGCCAGGGCACAAGGACAAAGCCTTTCATTTGGCAGTCTCTGTGGTACTTGCCTCTTCATGACATCTGCGTTGAAGTCATTGGCATTTTCTTCTTACATTACCCAATGTAAAATTTAACATTCATGTTCCTTACAGATATGGGGGTCTCTTCAAAGTTGCCACTTCTACTATTCCTCCATCAGTGTCTAAGACAAATTATTCCCTCATGTTAGTGTCAAAATCTATTGTTTGTCACTCATGGCAACTAGCTCACCTCCTTAAGGTGGTCATCCCGTGAGTTAAAGCCTGCTGGGGGTGGGAACAGGGTGTGCTGTTTTTTTCTTTAATTTACCAATTTATCACCTACTAAAATAGAATGTGCTTTGTTTTAACTAGCGTCTCAGATTAGAGTCTTCTAATTGACATCTCATCTCTGAATACTGGCAATACCCGAGTTCATTTGATCTCAATGCATTAAAAAAAAAAAAAACTAGCATCCATTCAGCAGCTCTTCTGCTTGTAAAAGATGACAAAGATTACCTTCATGTTGCCCGGCAGACAGTGCTCCAAATCCCTGCCAGAAGGATCATCTGTGAAGAGAGAAAATCCCATATGGGACGGCTTCTTCATTCCTGTCTCTTGGTTCAGCCGCTGGATAAATTCATCAACTGTTGAGGAACCATCAAAACCTACAACCTGAAGTGAAACATGAGCTAATGCAAGAGAACTTTCAAAACACATGACATTGATGACTACTAAAACTAATGAAGCCTTGTTTCCTACACATTGGTGATTGCCAGCTCCAGTTGAAGTCTTCCCCCATGACTACACATGTGCACCATCTCCCTTCATACCGCCCTCTTTCCCTTACTGAGATGTTTACAAGAGTTCTCCCATTTCCACAAGTACCTTTTCTTCACAAGACTTGTAAGGGCTGTATTCCTTTCACCTTCTTAAAAAATATGACTAAAAATGGCATGGAGGGGAAACAGTGCTCATTTCCAAATGCCTGATGAGTGGGAACACCAGTGTGTCCCGCCCAGGAGGAAGGCAGATTGTGGTGCAGCCCTCGACCCCGCCGGAGGACGCGGCTGCTCACCTGGTAGGTTCCATTCATGAAGTGCACGGGGATGCTGAAGGGCAGCGAGTGGTGGTAGGGGTTCCTCAAAAGGATGGACACAATCTCCATCCGGGAAGGCCTGGCCTCCCGCTCGCCGGCGTGCACCGTTCGCTCCACGGATCTCTGGCAGTAGATGGCATACTTGCCTATTTCACTCCTGGAGAAGGAGCCAGGGATGAGCCAAAAATCCTTGCTTTAGATACGCCCTTTCCACACCACCAGAAAGCATCACTCCTTGAGCTTTCATTCGAGCAGTGATGCATCTTTATCAGATGCCCTAATTCATCTCAGCAGACTAAGAGCTGAGAGTAAATCTGTAAAAGCTGTAATACATTTCATTCAAAGTAAGCTACGGATTTGTTTATAGTTAAAAACAGTGCAGGGAGAATTACTAATATCCCTTTGGTGTTTAGTGAAGAGATGGCTCCGCTAATCAGGACTGAAGGGTGCAAGTGTCCCTAAAGCTGGGCGGGAATAGCCAATTACACCTTTAGGAAAATAATTTAAAGAATGTATATAGCAAATAAATTCTGAAACTGAATGCAATTCAAGGATTTATAAGGATTTGTAACTGTGCTATTACTTTGTGGGGGGGAGCAATTCCATTCAACATGCCTTCTGGAGCTTAGTAGGTGATTAAATTTCCAGTTAAATCTCTGCAAGCAACATGCAGGTTGGGAGCGCTTGCTCTTCACTGTAACAAGACACTGCTCATCGCCCTCATAATGTGATTGAACTGTAATCCGGGAACAATTCACAGAGGGAGAATCTTGCTTCAACTCCCTGTTGATCCCAAGTTGCTTGCATATTTTCAAGCTGTTGATCCCACATTCTCCCAAACACTGCTGAGCCTGGCTTCTATTGACCATTCCCTACTTTTCTTTCTTGCCCAAAACATTGGTATATACTTCTTTTAGGTGACTTTTCATGAAAAAAAACAAACAAACAAACAAACAACAAAAACCCTAGGATGATGATCTTGTGTAAGCTTAGCTCATAAGATTAATACAGCATAGATGTCCAAGTACTTTGTTAGCTACATAACACAGAAGGAGTATCTGTGTCTAGCTAGTCAGGAAATGGACGTATCTGCTCTCTCTGAAGATAGATAAGTATTCCTAAAGCTAAGCAGGAGGTGCTAGTCTAATGTCATTTAGCAACTACTTTAAGTGTAAACTAAACTAGATGCATACAGGAGCACAATTTGCTTTAGTTTCTGTTTATTTGTTTCTAACCCTAGTAATCATGTGTTTCATAGCTAGCTTGTATAAATATATTTCCTTTTAGCTTATGCTTGGAGCTTATTTGCTGATAAACAGGGTTTGGGGCTAAGAATCTGGCAAACCATCAGCACAATAATCACTGAAGTTGAGGTGCTAAATCAGTTTCAGAGGGCCCAACAACTCCCCTAATTCAAGAATAATTGAGGGTAGTACAGCTGCCCCTCTAATGAGCTGCGTGAATCAGTTTGTGAGCTGGTAACGAACAGCATTGGCCAGATGTCCTCTCATCCTAGCCAGAGCAACCCTAATATTGCTGGACAACGGAGAGACAGCCTGAACACTGAGGACCTCTTCTCATCTCTGCTCCTACTTCTAAGAAGAAACAGTGAATATAAGACAACATGAAAGAAAATAAAGTAAAATATACACACACACACACACGGAATACACAGATTTTCTGTGCAATATGAGAATTGCAGCTAGAGTTCAGAGGCAGACTTAGGCTGGGTGTTTCAATACAAGTATTTGCTTGAGATGAAACCACACTTTAAGCTCTGTCTGGCCTTCACATTGAGCACATGTTGCTGCAACAGATAACTAGATGGCTCGATTGCCATGACCCCTACAACAGGGCAGTGAGACATACTGAAGACCAGACCACCACGGAAACACATAAATAGCAAAGCACGAATACCAGAGAACAGCTTATTGCTGTTACAGTAGATCTTGTGCTGTTTTCTCACTGAGGAGAGTGTTACCCATTATAACGCACTAAAGAGATAATAGAAACCAAACTAGAATATATTTAGGGTTTGTTAGCTGCTGCTAGCTTAAGTTATTCTTTGCCTCACTTTTATTCTCTCAGCAAGCATGCTAATCTGACAGCAAAAGGTAGTCACCAGAGATTGAGTTTAAACAATTACTTTGGTCTGTATTTAAATTTTATCAATTAAAGAAAGTAGTTGTGGTGGTAAAAAATAACCCTCAGGTGGTTTCTGATTACACCTGTAGGAAGTTCTTTGGCTAGTACAGTTCACTGAGCTTTGCAGACTAGCTTAAGTGATACAAGGACTGAAGGGCAGCAATGGAGGCAGCGCAGAAACTTCTGTCTCCCTCCAACTTATTTTGTGGGTATGAATCCCAAAATTGTTTCTCTCTGTTTCTGCAGCATTTAACAAAAGAAAGTGCTGTGGCCACCCTTACCTGGGGTCTGCGTGCCGCTGCAGGTGCTGTTTGATGTACCAGAGAAAGTGATGTTGAGGCAGGAATAGAGGAGCACACAGAGCCAGGAGCTGCCAGCACTGTGAACAGAAAACCCAACATCGCTCTTGTTCTCCGTTTTCTACCTGTTGGCTTTAGTGGAATTTTTACTGTAACCAAAGTGCTGGAGGGTGACCAGTGTTTTTGAGAGTGACCATTTTTAAACAGACAGCTCAAAATGCTTTAAAGAGAAATGATTTCAAGATGACAGGCTGCTCTTCAGTATCTGAACCTGGACTGAGAAGGGGCTCTCTAAATGAGTGGTCACTTTTGAAAACTTGGATAGTGTAACCAGAGCTATGTGAATAATTAACATCTAAAATTTAATCAACACTTCCTTTCTTTTTCTGTAACTGCAGATCATTACAAAGACTACATTGGGAAATTTTGTTTCAAAATACTCACATACTCCCCTAACTGGATTTTATTTTCTCTCAAGCTCATTTGAACTGGGAATATTATAATCAAGATCAGCATTTATGTGATGACTTATAAATCTGATTTACCCAAAAATTATAGTGCAAAAAAAAATTTACGTTTAGTTGTAATATTCAAGACTTACACGCTGTTGATTAAATAAAACTAAAGACAAGATTAATACAAGGTGAGAACTGTAGACAGGCAACACAACATGAACACAACAGATTCTGATGGCAAATATAGCTGGAATGGACGATTTGCAATTGGTAAGTGGTTAAATTCAAACTAAAATCTGTTTTACAAATAGTTACATTCTCACTGTTGTTTCTTTGCATATATGTCAGCTTTAATACAGTCTTTCCTCTAGCAAACTTAAAATTTGCAGGATTTTCCAAGAATCACTCTCATTGCTAATTATTAAAAACATGGAATTAAACAGAAAGCACTCGCAGAGCAGAAGTGTCGAAGTGGAACTCACCTGAATGACTGAGTGGTTCTGGGGCCGTCGGCAGCTGGTCTGTTTAACGAGCTGACAGTAAATTTCATTCTGCAGCTCTGTATGCGTGAGGCAGACCTGCAACGCCGTCTGGGCAAGCGACACGTGGTAATCAATAGAAGGTGCCTCCACAGGAACATTGATGAACAGCTGGCACGACTGTGAAAGAGGGAAGTTATCTAATGCCATTCACCCTATTCCATTCACACAGAGACACTTCTCTGGTACTTTCCAAGTCAGGTTCCACAAACGCGTTACAGACAACTGATTAATTCTTCTAAACAACCCTGAAAGGGGAAATAAATACTAAATTTTTATTCCATCCTCTAGAAATGAGCTGAAAAATACACTAAACCTACACCAGCCTAAGGAGCTCAGTGAGAGAATCAACAGGAAACGGCTTCCTGCCTTCCAGGCCTGTGCTTTACCTTGCTAAGCCTGCCCAGTGGCAGTGCTCATCTTGCAGAAGGCAAAAGTCCAATCTCCAGTTGCCACTGGCTTTATGGCTGGAGAATGTGTCAGCAAATTGCTCGTTTCCTTCAGTCTGACTACTGGAGAGGAAATAAGGCTAGTTCTGAAGTGCACAGCCTGTGTGGGACATTGCTTCCATCTCCAGGCTCCCCACAAGGAAAAGTTAATTCCTTAGGGAATGAGTGATGCTTAATAAGCCAACCAAACTAATGTAATTAATTAGCACAGTGGGCCTGTCTAAAGCAACTAAGGTTGATTGTTATGTAACTGTTGTAAGCAGGAAACATCTGCCCCCAACAACTGAGCAAAATAACCCCAAAACAAGTAGCGTCCCTCTAAATACCTTGAAAAGCTTCAGAGCTTCAGTCTGCAGAGCCTCGGAGGGCAGAGTGGTGAGGGATGTGTGCAGCCCATCTTTACTGTAGCACAACATGGGGTGTTTCCACAGAGGAGAATCTGAGGTGGTAAGTGCGCAAAAACATTCAATGTCAGAAACAGATGATTATATATACACTCTCCACACTGAAAAAGAACCTTACTGACATCAGAGCATCCAGAAAAAGCTGTGCTGCACTAGGCCACATCTATCTTTGGTGCCATTTCATTGATTTCAGCAAAGACTGACACAAACAAGGCTTGGTTGCCTGCAGCATCAACCGCCAGCAGAAAGCAGTGATGCCTTCCACAACCCTGCTGCATCAGAACTTCCTATCATCAGGATTCTGGTGAGAAATTGCTCATCTGGTTATACAAGCAAAAGATGCAAGCCACACCAGGCAGGCACATGCTACAGGGATCTTTATTAGTGCAAGTTACTGTTGCACACAAAGCAATGTCTATGAATAGTTGTGAAAATACGTGAGTGTGAAGGAAAGGGTACTCAGTATGAATGCATATGTTAATCATTTGAGAAGATAGTACTTAAAGACATAAATGGTTGAATACCTAAGATGAGGAAGAACAGTTGAGCATGGGTGTAGCTTGTGAGAGTTTTTACCTGCGGACAGAGCAACGGATGTGTATGTGAACACATGTGTGCGAGTGTCCTCAGAAGAGGGAGCATATGTGCATAGAGTCAAGATTCCCAGGAAAGAAGAACCCGGATCAACAACTGCAGGAAAAACTAAAGCTCCAGTTCTTTGTCTAACATCTGAGACAATGTAATAAAGTTTCAGGTGCCTGATAAATGACAAGACAAATTTGCCTTGTTTCACTACACTGTTTGTACTCTCTTCACGGCATATGTTACTGTGGGACTGTGGTTGCAGGACCCTCTATTTCGCTGCTGTTCTATTGAGATATGCCCTTTCCTCACCTTTGGTCGATTAAACCTGGGGTTCGAAATAACCCTTCCTTGTGCTTTGCTACTGCAGGATAGAGTTTTTGATTTCTACTTACTAGGGTCTCCCTCTGCATCCAGCAGTTTTCCAATGAGTTGTTCGTATGACGTGCCCACAGCGGCATTACTGCTACCAGCCGCTACCGTCAGATGGTATAGCCAGGTATTCTAGGAATAAAGATGAGAGTCACGTGGGTCCACTTGGACCCTGTTTTCTACAGGCAGGTTCAGTTTGTATGACCCAGGCCCACGTGCTAAAGCAGGTTGATACCAGCCCTGTGCACTTCTCTCTGCCTTTATACCTTCTCCTGTTTGGTGCGAATGAGTAAGTAGGTGGGACTCTGGTCCTGTGGGTGAATCACCAGAGTGCAGTGGGACGAGAGAAGGCCTCCACCGGCGGCTTCGTAATCTTCATCAGAGTCACAGGAACGGTCAACTTCTTTCACTTTGGATCCGCGCAGACACAGATGCCCTAGGGGACACTAAGAGGAAGAAGCAGGCTAAGTAGTCATAGCTAATCTATCATACAGGGAAAAAAAAAATCTAGTTCAGTATGTGAGCAGCTCTAAAATTTAAGAAATCAACTATAATTTGGTATTTAGCTAAGGGGGTCTACATATAATTAGATCATGCTGTATTTCCAGAAAACCCCAGCTCCTTCATCAACTATTAACTGCGGTCCCAGGTTTGCGCTATTATCATTACTACTTTTATTATTCGTCGGGAAGAGTATCTACAGGTCAGAACAAGAACATTAAATGAGAAGATGGCTTTTCCCACAAATTACTATTTCCCTCCTTCTGTTTCACTTGCTGGTTGTAACTGGTATTTACAAAATCCACTACAAGGCATATCCTACACTACAGAGAAGATTCTAATCTATGATTTGTATCATTGGTTCTGCAGGGCAGGATATGCTTTCTAATGGTCAGTTCCTCAGTATCTTGAGTCACTGGGTTCTGATCCTCAGACCTCCTGCTTGCTACTGGAAATGAGTACTCTTCAAATGACACAAACAGCTAGATTCAGACACACAGAGAACACCTCTAGCACTAAGTCTGGAGGCAAACTTCAAGTACAAGAGAAAATGCTGCAAAACTTGGGCTTAAACCTCACCAAGACAAAATAATACAGCTTTGTGACAAGCTTCAAGAAGTTACTTCTAGTTGCTACTTACTTTTCTAACAGCATGAAAAATATGTCAGCTGCTGGATAAAACAGTCTGCTCTAAAAGTTTCACAAGGCCAAACTGAGAAAATGAGAAAAAAATTACACATAGCGATCTGAGAAAGAGTAGTCACTTCCTATGCAAACTTTTTCCATTTTAGTATTTATTTATTTTTTTTAAAATAACTTATTGATTCCTTTCATAGGAGCAAAGGGAGAAGGGGAGAAGTAGACAGGAGGAACAGTTTGATGGATGAGACACAGAAGCGGTAAAAGCAGAGAAAGTTGCACACATAACAAGAAAGAAGGGTACAAGGACAGAATGAAAAAGGAATTACCTTATCCTCATGATTTCGATAGTAGTAAAATGCTTTCCCTATCAGTGCACACCAGACCAGCTTAGAATGGCCGTGCTTGACCTAGAAGGACAACAAGGAAACACACACACACAAAAAAAAAAAAAAAAAAAAGTCTTTCTGACAACTTCATAGCATTCCACACTTCATGCAAAACTCTGCGGGAACGTTTTATATATTTGTTCTATGTTAGCATCAGTTCCTTTCAAAACACAGAGGGCATCACTTCCAAAAGTATGTAGGTACTTCCAACCTAAGTAGATGTGATATTGAGGCTTTCAGAATTGGGTCTAAGTTTTTGTGAACTATTTTACTTGCATTAACCCATCATTACCCTGTCCTGAAACATGGCATTCAGAATAACCTCTTAGATAATGAAAAGGATTCACTGCACCACGGCAGGAAAAGACCAGCCAACACACAGTCTAGAGAGCTGTTTCCTGCTGTAGACAGCCAAATTGCAGATGCAGGTTTAGCCACCACTCAGATCTTGGCGAGATCAAATTTATAGGGAGAAAAAAAAAATAGTAACTTGTTATGCAAAACTGGTTTATGGACGTGGCATAAAAAATATGAGATTTTCCAGCCACTACAAAGAGGTCTGTATGGAAATAAACACTCTGGGAGATCCAGGCAAGCCATTTCTTTGATACTCTTCCATAGCATCAAGTCCAGATCAGTAAAATATGACATTTAACAGCATTTTCTATTGTTTGTTTCTTACTACAAAGTTCTATGAGCTCTGTTGAAGAAAAATGTCCATAAGGTAGATGTTTGTTTTTATATACTGTTCGACAAAGTCAATACATCCCAGTAGCCTCAATTGTTGTTTTATACAACAATTCCTGAAATGCAGAAATATATCTCCCCCCATTCTTTTAGGGAACATTAAAATACTAATTCCTTGAAGACATTTACTCTGCAAACCAAGAAATTAGTAATCTGTCAATACTGAGCTAAACTGAACAAAGCCAGAAGTAATATCTTACCTTGGTTAACCAACCTTTCACAATAGGTTTAGCATCACTACGAGGAACATCAACAGCATTGGTCACCTGCACTCTGAGGATGCTCTGGAGGACATGAATCCACTCCTCCAGGATGTTGGGAGAGTCTGCTGTCAGGAAGTAGGTCCTCTTTTCTGTCACGAGCTGGAAGGAAAAGGAGTGAGGAGGCGTAATGCTGAGTTTCGTTTCTTTTGGCAGTGGTGGGCGATAGTCTTGATATTAAAAAGATTGCTATCCTTATGGCACATTTCAGTCTTTTCAGGACTGAAATGCAGATGGATGAAACAACTTTCCATGGGCTGTCTTGCTCCTTCTGTTGGATACTGTCTCCTCTTTTGTTCTGTCTTATTACTTGGTGCTGCTGTTAATTTTCACTGTAATAGTGGCTGCTTGTACGTACTTTCAGTGTATTCACTTTGTATTGCTTTCTGCTCTCAATAGCTTTCGATTCTTGAAGATGAACCCTATGAATTTAACGGCGCTAAGCCTTAGTACCTTCAGTATCACAAAGGGAGAAGGGAGCTCCTGGGCCAAACCATATGCCTTTCAGTCAGGGTGCAAGAGAAACTTTAATACCTCCACTATACTGGAGTCCTTTGACAATTATGACTGAAAAACTGAACCCAATAATGGGTTAACTTCTAATGTCTAGAAACTGAATTCTACTGGGAATCCAATACTTTACATCCAACACTTCAAATCTGAGGGATCTGAAACAACATCTAAAGTCAGGCTGAAGATCTTGCGAGACTCTAAGAGGAGATCCTAAATAAAACCCAGCTTTAGTGTTACAAGAATCATTTTTCCTCACACAGCTTCAAGCTCTCAATCCTAACTACAAAAAAAAAGAAAGTATAGAATGTTTTTCAAAAAGGCAACATCAAAAAGTAGTGTTTGTGTTGCAGTTTAGCTCGTTCCCCGTTATTTACAAAACTAACTGCTTGGCTCATATCAGAAACCAAAATACAGGAGCCAGGCAAAGTTAAGCTCCTTTAAGCGGAGATGTAAAGTACTATTTACTCTGAAATAAGGTCTCTCTCACCTAGCCGTTGAGCACACGGTTACGTGCAAGATGAAAAGGCAACATTTACCTGGAATGTTTGGGACCCTTCACCGTGGACAATTCGGCATGAGGAGTTCAGCTCCATCTGCCCCTGTGGCTTGCGGATAACATCACTCTGGAGGAAGAAAGGCAAACAACTTTCTCAGCAGGAGAAAAATCTATGCATCTTAGAGCACTTAAGTAAAACCCATAAAGTTCTAAACATATACACATCCAGGTGGAAATATTAACTATGTAAAATAATTATAAGTAATATAAAGTATTTGGAAAGGCTTAATTGCACAAATTTGCTCTCTCAGTATTGTTCCACTGATCATATTGAGAGAAAACATTTCACAAAAAGGTTCACATAAGGGTGATTTTCAATTTTACCCACTTTCATGCCAGTGTGGGAGGTGAGAAATGACAACACTTGCTTTCTTCTCTCTCAAAAGTTATGGTTTTCCATGAAGTCCTTCATCCTGACTTCAGAGTGCAAGTCTATACCAGTGTCAGTTATTTTTCCTTTGTTTTCATCTCAAACCTGACCAAAACCAGGTCATGGCACACCTGCTTTCAGCCACCTGCACAAGTTCCTCTCCTCGTGAAAGAGCTTCTATGTACCAGAAGCTGCCACCACAAACAGCTTACCTGCCTGAGCAAAGAAGCCATAACGGTACTCATGGGACAGGCATAAAGTTTTTGGGCAAGAAATCTGCGGGGGGAAAGCTTGCCCACAGCTGAGCTCTGCCAGTGCCATCAGCCTAGAACCTCTCACGCCAAAACAAAGCAGCTCTGTAAGCAGCCTTCCCTCCACAACTCAGAAAGGGGTTAAGCGTATTCCAACAACTCACCGGAGACTTGTAGTACATGAACTGCCTGTTTCTCAGAACAAACCATCGCCTCTTCCACATCTTCACCTGGCTGCCCATTTTCAGCAAGTAACCTGACTTCTCCATAGGTTCCTAGAGGACAAAAAGCAAGGGGGTTCATTACAAGAAAAACCCTCTAAAAATACAACTGAAAAGCAGTTGAGTTCAGTTGAAATCAAGCTTGGGCATCTTCTGCATCTCCATCATTTTCTCTCTACGCTGCCAAATGAGATTAACAGGGGCTTGGAAAGGCTCCAAGATTATCTGTTTAGGTACAAACACCGCAGAGTGGTGTGTTAGTGAAGAAGGCATATAAAGCTAGTTTCACTGTTTAGTTTATGCCTGAAAACTATTATTTTTCTTCCTACCATGGCAGTGGCTTCCGAAATAAAAATGATGTCTGTCTCTAAGCACTAGTTAAACTCCTGCTCTTTATCTGCTTAATCTTTCACATTCAGGAATACACAATTTAATAATATAAGTTAATATTCCCTGTGTTCAAGGGGTTTTCCTAGAACAAAACATTCCATCCTGTCTCCCTGCCTCCTCCAAATTTCCTAACTTTGGAAAGTTTTGTTTTGTCACAAACGTGCAAGTCCATTGTTAAAGGAGAATGTCACTACAGGAAAACTGTACGGCCTATTGTGCTAATTGAGCAGTATATAGTATAACCTGTTTCTGCTTCAAACCAGCTGCGTCAACAGTAAGGTCAAGCACAGCATTACTGCAGCAGGTAACTCGGTATGTTGCAGTTTTGTGTTTTCTTTCAAAGACAAGGTTCTGTTTGTGTGCCTTGCAGCTGTAAGGTAGCAACTACAAGTAGGTAGTAAGACCTACAGTGCAAATCCCACCATCAGTGGAATAGGAAGACGTCCGCTGGAGCTTATGCTCTGGCTCTGTATAGTCACCATCCAAGGAATAGGCATCAGGAGGGATGGCGTAGTCACTCTCGGAGCTCAGTGAGGACATGGAAACACCTGTTCAAAACAAAGGAAAGGATGGGAATTATGGCAAGACAGAATTTCGCCTGATGCTGCACACTCTGGAAAGGTTTTTGAATTCATCATTTAAGCTTCTTTGCTCAAAAGGAAGAAATAAGATATTTCTTATTGGTCTTATTGGTAACTACAGATACTCAAGCCCACAAACCAAGCTTCTGGCACCTCATCCCAGTCTCTCTTGTGAGCGCAAGAGAGAGAAAAAGACTTAGAGGCTGGCTTTGGACAGTGAAAGAAATCTGCTGCTGAATAAACAGAAATTAAAATCGACTGATTTGTACAGGCATGATATTTTCATAACGTGGATGTTTCCACAATCAACCTCAAGACTCTCCCATTCAAAATAACTGAAAGACTCTACCATCAGCAATGAGTACTTGCTTTCTGTGAACCTTTTACCACTGGTCTGTGGCACTGCAAGGACACATCAGCCAATGCTTATATTTTGTTGACGAACAATGAATATCTTACTCTAAGTTCCAATTTAACCTCTCCAGCACTCAAGGATAACTTGCCCTGGCCAAGACTCAGATTTCTTGATGACTTCTGGAGGCAGGAAAGATTTGGTTACTGGTCAAGAAATTCTCAGCTAGTGAGAACAACACTTTTTACAACAGTCCCTCCTCCTCCCTCCCTCCAAACATAGTGGTATTAGCCTGTTCTCAAGGTGAGCTCACAGAAAAGATATGGATGCTCTAGTAGGTGTGTGATGAATTTGGGAAATCAGTCTTTCCCATGATCTTAGCTTAACAATCATCTGGATGGAAAGCAACCAGTGGCAGAAACCAGGAGGATGGGTTTCTACTGTGTAGTTGCTGGTATCTGCCTGCACGTTGTGATGCTAACAAGCAGACATTTGACAAGGGCTGTGCACTTGTTTGTCTACTACTAGTGATACTCTGTTTGGAGAATCTTGCCTCGTTTGTAGGAACAGCATTCCTGCTGCTCAGTGGCAAAGCTCCCACTTTACCTCTTTTCACTGCACGAGGGCTGCCCGGCACGCTGGCTCTCCTGTTCTCGGATCCAGCATTAGAAGCTCTGAAGCTGGCGTGGGAGCTGCAGTCATCATCAGAGCCTGAAGACTCATCTAAGAAGGGCACGTTGCTGATCTGCGTGGCTTTCTGGAAAACAGACCTGCGTGGTCAGCACATGATGTAAGGAGAATCAATCAAAACCAAATAAAAATCAAAACCAAATAAAAAACCTCAACAATAATAAACCCACCCACGCGTGCTATTTAAGCAGGCCCTTGCTTTTAATGCTACCTTGCCTGCTACTGTCTCAGAGCTCTTCATGTCCTATATTCACTTTCTAATTCAAGAACTTCCAGATTGGACTGCCCAGTCCTATTTTGGAGGTCTCCCTTGGTTCCACTCTCCTGTTGTTCCACAGCTCAGTGCTTCCCCTTGAGCTGTGAAGACCCTCTTCCATTTCACTCTCTAGGCTACATCCACTGTCACACATGGGTTCCTAAAGCCTCGTGGCGCACACTGCAACTTCCTGGACCAAAACTTGCTGCGATGTTCTGTCTTTCCACATGCTTTTATCATCTGCTTCTCCTTCTGCATTCTTTCGGTCTCCAGTCCTTCCTGGCATTCTTTAATTTTCTTTTCTTCTCTGCACAGCATCGTCCCATCCTCTGTCAAATCCACTCTTTCCCTAAGAGAAGTGGCCCCTTACCCCCTTCAGCGTTGTGTAGACTGGCACTGTGACGTTTCTGTAGATGAGACTGGTAAATGGCCCAGAAGCTGCACGTGAGAAATTCGAAACTGAGAAAATTCAGAAAGAGAGATTAAGAGAGTAGTCATACAAACTGGTGAAAAGGAGCAGGTTTTAAGAGAGGTACATGCATTTATGTAAAAACTAATGTAGCCTCTTGGAGCCTCTGGTAAGAGATGACTGCCATTCTGGACAGTTCAGCTCACAAAGGCTAGAGGAGGTGTTATTAATTACTACGTCCCCTCGAGATGGCTGCAATGTCTCCTTAATTAACCTATAAGACACCTTACCCACCCTCTGTGCCTCATGGTGCGACAGCAGTTGAGTGCACCTCACAGTAAAAATTACAGGTGAGGTGATTTCAGTATGCTAAGAGGAAAAAAACATGGTGAATTCCAGCTTTACTGAGACATGTGAAATTGTTTGCCTGACTGCCAGGAAAATCACGGACCACCCCAGACAGCTGTAGAGCTATCCAAACGACTTGGCAACAGCTTTCATTTTCCTGTTTCACATCCTCCAGACCACTGTGTCCAAACAGGTGGAAGCCACACTGGGCAAGCTGTTCCTTGCTTCACTGAGGACTGTTTCCTGGCTATCTTCCACTCCCAGGTTGGTAAATTGCTAGAGTTCACAAAAGCAGAAAAGTGATGGTGGAATAGCAAGGCTAAAGGCAGACCACAGGCACACATGTGGCAATACAGTTTCAGTAAAGGCGAGAAAGGATAGAAAGAAGCCCTCCTAAACATGTTACTGAACATAGGAGCTCATACAGCCCAGCAGTGATCATCTCTAAGTCCAGATCTATCTTCCTCCCTTCCCTCTTCTATCATCCCTACCTGCAAACTCAAATCTGCTTTGAAAACAAGCAAGAGAAGAAGGAAATGTGAACAGAAGGAAGCTCAGGTCCCACGGTGTCACTGTAAATTCTCTCTAAGGAGGTATCTTGTCTAGAACTTACAGCAGCTGGAAGCATCATTCACTGCAGCCACTTCAGACAACCTCAGGCCAGATTTGGCCACAGCATAGATGCGACTCTCCTGAAATGAGACCGTCAACAGCAATGATCAGCCAGAAACACCATTCCTGCAAAAAGAAACTCTCGTGTCACACAATTTTATAATCCTCTGGGCAGGAAGGATGGATCCATCAGATGTTGGGTGAATAGTGCGAATGTTCCTCTGTGTGATTCCCTGACCCAAACACAACAGAAATGGCTTAGAGGTGCTACAGAGATGACATCCACAGACTGGGACGCCTACATAGAAGTGCCAATATGTGACTGCATCACAGCTTAGAAAAGCTGCCTTTTAATTTATTTTAATGCTTTGTTGATGAAAAAGAGCCCTAATTAAGGTCAGTGTATAGAATTCATCACCATCCTAGTCTCTGATAAAGAAATGGAAGCAGTGCTGGGAATGATCTGGGTAAGCCTGGGCCTTAGCTATAATCACATATGGGGCTTTCAGTTCAAAGGACCTCCAAATGCTTCACAAACTATAAAAATTCCAAGGGGGAACTCCAACCTGTAAATAATGCAGTGTTATGATTAAGAAATCAACCGATCTGAAATGGATAAAATCAAAGTTAGGAATCTGGATCCTCTTGTTGCTTCTTAGAACGTACTAAAAGCAAGCAAGCACCATCAGATAACAGGCATAATACATCCACAAGAAATTACCTGCAGACTGCATAAGTCAGGCACACCAAAGCAAGGTATAACAGACTTGGTATTTTCTGTACATGCATGCATTATGACTTAATCTGTAATGAAATGTTATGCACAACTTTTTCCACAGACACTTCCTATTCAAGTCACATAACAGATATTTCTTACCAAGCAAGCTGCTATTTAATATTCATCTTATTCTTGATTGTTACGTTTAAATATGTATTACTTAGATCTACTTATATTACTCTGATCTGAAGACAAAATAGTGGGTTTTCTAATGAGCTTTCATGTAGTGTTCTTGACTGTAGTACCGCAGTGCTCCATAAGCATTAATCCCTGGGAGAAACACGGAGGGGTGGTATCTCCATTTGCCATAAGAGGAATCCAGGCCTACATTCTATAAAGTATACACTATCTTTAGAGGACTCTGAGATGTCCAGGATCTGACTTTTCTGAAAATTTAGCATTATTTAACAGTGTTGAAACACAGCTGAACAGCAGAAAAGTGCTTAGCACTTTTCTAAACTTGCCTACTTGCATACGGATGGCAAATAGTATAATAGTTAATGGATATTCAGAAGATATGACGATCACCTGTGAATAAATTCAGCTTAAGGACCTAGAAAAAAAACTTAACATGGGAACTCTAGATCAGAAATCAAAGTAACCCCTCCTTCCAAATGAGTACATTGCTCACTACACCTTTCTGATTTCTGCAACAAATAAAACAGAGGTCTTGAAAGCATCAGTCTCTTATTATGCTATCCAGCTTCATCTCTACAAGAATCCCATAATTGGTGAAGTAGGATTCCTAGAAAAAAATAGGATTAAATTATGTATCACAAAGGATACATACAAAGATGACAGATCAAGTTAAGTTTTCACAGGAAATAAAACACATTAGAAAACATGAATATTAATATTCACCACTTGAATTTGCATCTTAAACCTTTTGTTTGTCCGTGTGTTTAAAAAAAGCATATTGGAAATAACTGAGCTGTCTCAAATTCATCATAGAGTTCCACAGTTGGACTGTCACACTACCAAACACCCCAAGCATTCAAACAAACAGATGAGAAGAACAAACTGTCATCTCACACATGAAGTAGGCGGTAAAAGGCCATGTATACACACTGTACCAGTGGGTTTCATAGTATTTTCCTGATAGAAAGATATAAGAATGCTGAGGTCTAATCTCTATGTATATGCTACAGTTTACAGCTTCTCTGACCTTGAACCCACTCAATACAGGCCTTTCACACACCCTCATTACTCACATTTTCTATCTTAAACACATGACAAACTGAACTAAGGATGAACTTTTAACCACAGTGTAGCACCTCTTAACTATAATTTTCATTTCTCACTAAGTTTTGAGCATTATCTGCTTCCATGAAGCTTTTTTTTTTTTTTAATAAGAACAAAAAAAGATCAAAAAGAAAAGTCTCACTGGAACCAGCATACTCCATGATCTGATACCGGTTGACCAGGCAATTTAGTAATGAGACTGATGTCACCAGGAAACTAAGCAGAGTCCAAGCCTAGCCACTGATTACTAACAGATGGACAGCCCCTCTTCTACTGATGCCCTTGCATTTCTTACCCATGATGGGAATCTGTGCAGCGGTGGCGTGGGAGGTTTGCCTCCTGGATTGAGTGCATCAGCCTCAGAACTATCAGCTTCCTTCTGTCCCGCAGATATGTGCTTGACCTCCTCACATGTTCCAGCTTCTCCCCTCACCTGTCCACCTTCTGTCTCCATCTCTTCCCGCACCCCATCATCATCATCGATGTCCGTCTCCTCTACTTGCCCATGGCAGACTGGGGAAGTTGTTATGGGCTGGAAGGTGCCAGACTCTAAGCTCATTATGCCATGGAAAGAACCAGCTCCTGGCTGGGGCTGACTGTAATGTCTCTTGGCTAGCTGGATACTGTCTCTTGGTGTACTGGTAGCCCGTGTTTTCGGAAGGGTCATACTACTGCCAAGGCCACGTTCCCTCGCTGGACAGATAAGATGTGACGAAACAGATGATGCTGACACTACCAGGGGTGTCTCGACAGCCTGGAGATGGCTCTCAAGGCTGCTCAGTATTTCTCCCGAGGAAGTGGAGTCCAGCCGGTGGGAGCGGAACCTGGCACTCAGTTCATCAGAGGAGCTGGCTCTACTCAAAGTCACTTGTTTCAAGGTGCTCACAGAGCTACGGTTTCCCTCCAAAGAAGTTTGGAAAGTCAAAGACTCAAGGATTTTTGTGGGCTCAGCCGGAGGGTCCAATGATGTGGGATGGGAGCACCCTAAACCATGTTTGGAGTTTATTGCAGAGAATATGTCCTTCTCTGTGGAGAGATTCCAGCTCGATGGGTCAGCCATGAGTTGCAGCGTGCTCTGCGAAAGCAGAGACTGATCCTCTCCATCCAAAGTGTCCTTGGCCAGGACTAAGTCTGCTGCAGATAGGACATATTTTGTAGATCCTGTCTGACAAGCTTGTTTGAAACCAGGTGCAAGGAGCATAGATTTCTGCTCTGTTTTCTTAGGAAAAGAGGCCTGTGGTGTTCTGGGCTCCACAGAATTATAGCTCCAAAGAGATTCAAACTGAGGAATGCTGGTTATATCTACAGTGGAGGAAAAGATATGGTTAGATCATTCACAAAAGTTACTTGCTAGAGTAAGTTGCTCATGCTGGGTTTATTTCAACAACAGACATATTGGAATAGGATAGTGGAGAGACCCTTGCCAGGTTAGGACTCTATAAAATAGAAAAGAGATGCCTGGAAACAGCTGTGACAAAGGTGTATTTTATGGGAATGACACAA
This sequence comes from Tinamus guttatus, assembly GCF_059628265.1. Lineage (NCBI taxonomy): Eukaryota > Metazoa > Chordata > Aves > Tinamiformes > Tinamidae > Tinamus > Tinamus guttatus. Next base: position 1,431,449 of record NW_028289210.1, on the reverse strand, counting down.
ACAAGATGAAAAGGAAACGATTAATCACTGTTTGTTTCAAAGGTAGAATTAAGGGACACTTAATGAAATGATCAAGCAATATGTTTTAAATTTACAGAAGTTTGTTCCCTGTGCCTTCAGTTGGGATACTAAAAGGCAGTATGATGGGCCTAGCTTCTCTCCAGTGTGTTTTTTTTCATTAGAGTATGGTAAAATGTGGACAAACCTCAGAGCAGCAGAGGATGCTATTTACCAAAGACACCAGTGCTGAAGCCACATGCCTCTTGCCCTGTGGCAAGCTCCTATATTAGCTTTGCAACCACTAAGCTGAGACTTTTCCCCAGAACTTGTCTTTACGTTACAAAGGAATATTTTGGTAAGAAATATTCCAAATGTACATAGAACTTTCAGACAAACAAACACCACAAGCTCTACCTGAAGATAAACCAGCTCAACCTGTTCATATTTACTGTCTATTTTGGTCTCAAAAAAAAAAGTCCTTGATGGGAATAAAACTCAGGCCTTCCCAGGACTAAGCTAAGGGAAACAGGCCACAGTTAGTATAATGCCAGTCTAACTTCTATGGATTGGGATGGGGATAAAGAACTCAAGAGCGTGTTCATGCCTCCAGCCCATCTCAATACCACAGTGCACCTACATGAGAGTTCCTGCAAGGCTGAAAGAGGATTCAGAAGCAAAGCTCCCTACATTTCTCTAGGCCATGCACATCAGGGCTTCACTCTTTCTGTTACCATAGGCCCAAGAAATAATCTAGATCTCTCTTTACAACAAAAAAAAAAAAAAAAGAAACCTCCATTCTACTTCACAGCTAATCTCTTCAAGCACTCTTTTCTAAATCTGTAGAAAAATCCTCTTAGTCCAGGTGCATATCAGCTCCCGCAAGATAGGACATGGCCACCAAGCTTTTCAGGTTTAAGCTGATCTTTGTTTTTATATATTATCACACTGAATAGAATCAAGTCTTAAGACACTTTGGAAATTGCACAAACATGGACGAGTGTGGTTCCATACGGCTGTCACTGAAAATGCTGCCTGAACATCCAACTGTACAGGCACCACTATTGGGCTTTACAAGGAAGAAGAAAACTGAAGATGCAAAGCAACAGAGGGAAGGCCAAGCAGCAGGGGGAAAAAAAATCATTTTTGATTGTGGAGAAAATGCAACACACTTAGAAACACAGCTGAGGAAAACAGGAGGAAGACAACCATCAGTGCTTGACCTTGGCTCTTGAGTCACAAGGAACTGAATGTTAACAAAATTATTCCTAGCACATACTTCTGTCACACAAACACTGACACAAATTCTTCCCTATGCTTGAGACAAATCATTAGCGTGGACTGGCGGATAAATAAAAAGGCCATTCATTTTAAATATTACAGGAATTAATTTTAAATATTGCTACTATGCTTGTAGCTTCCGAAAGTGACAGGAAACAGAGCAGATGAAGTTGTTACTATCAGCATGACAAGCAAAAGGAAATTTGTCTCTTTGTAGGGGCCTCTCAATTTAGCCTGGGACATGGAGACTAGTGAGTAGTGAGTGGACAGGGCAGAGCTGTTTACTACCCAGAGAGCTGGGATCCAGGAACACTTAATACCAGATTATTAACGCAGCTTACCAGCCATTCTCTTTCTGTAAGCAGCTACAGCCAGAGGGGATAAGAAAAAACCCACTCACAAAGCATCTAGTTAGAAACATGGTTGGATTTAGAAGGAATTTTGCCCTGTTCCCTTGTTGTGAAAGGAAAGGAATGCCAGAAAAACTTCTGCAGGACAGAAATGCCCCCCACGTGCATGACCAGTGAAAGTCTGGGAAATCAGCTCATGTTACATGACTAAATCAAATCAAATTAAAAAAAAAAAAGAAAAGAAAAGAAGAAGAAAAAAGAAAGAAAATGAAAGAAAAGGTAAAAAAATGGTAAAGAGAGAACTTCCTCATAAAAATGAGTTACGGTGAAAAATGCTGATTTCAAGTCCTGGGGACTAAAGTCCTCCATCTGTCTACCAACCAACCAAGAACTGCAGCAGCACAAGTGCTGTCCACTGCTTTCTCCATTCCAATCCAATGGCACAGAAGAACCCAGCTACTAAAGGCAGAACAGGCAGCTGCTGCCTTGGTTCATTCTATCTAAAGTAACTCAGCTCACAGGCCAGCAGAAATGACAGTTCTTTGAGGATAAGGATACTCTGTATGCGAAGTCAAATTCCTCATGGGCTTGTATCCTGCACCACTGATGTCAGTGGAGACTTTTGCTATGGATTTCAGTAAATGCCTTTAAATCAGGAGCTACATATTTTATTTTAGTGGCAAGCAGACTCTCAAAAAAGGGGCCTGCATGCAGTCCCTGATGGGAGACCAATTAAGAGCTTTTGAGGTAGATAAGCAGTATTAGTCCAATTGTAAAAATGGGCCCACTGAGGAACAGAGTAATCCTGCTGTTTGCTCACTGTCGGAAATACTGATTTGTGGCACAATTAAGACTACAATCCAGGAATCCTGACGTCCATTCCTTGCTTCCAGTATGAAGGCTACAATGCCAGGTGAACACATTTACCTTGCAACGTATCCTGAAGGGCTTCAATTTGTTCCGTCAGCCTCTGATTACAGTTTTTCAGGTGGTAATTTTCTAGCTCAAGCTATGAAATAATAATAAAATAATAAATATTGAAAAATAATGAAAAAATGTGTGTGCATTCCACTCCTCAGAACAAGTCTTCGTCTCTACCCACATTCAAATGTCAGAATAGGAAAGGGAAGAGAATGGGCAAAATTCACCCAAAGCCTTGGAATTCTCCTCCACAGCTCCACTGGAAAAAACTCACCTGTACTTTGCCACCCCCTCTCAGACAGCCTCTGTAAACGCATTATACTCCTTACACAAATCTTAATGTTCTTCCCTGCTACTGTTTATCGTTCACCGTTTCAGAAATAGCTGTTATGAAGAAGAGAATTAAATAACTATAAACCCCGAGCTGTATTTTTCCCCTTCATCTCATATGCAGGAACAGGGCAATCTAAGGAAATTTTAAAAATACACCCCACAGACTGCTACTCTTTGCTGTCTGGCTCCAGCAAATCCCCTTTCTGAAATAAGCTGGGAAATCTGTGCTTTGACTTGAAAGACTGGACAGTCTCACTCCCAGATGTAAACCACTACTGCATCTTTAAACCTGGGTGCTGATCCTGTACTATCTTTCAGCTACTTAAAAGGGTATTGAATTGGGCCCTTATGGAGGCCTAAGTCCACAGGAGGGATAAAAGGGAGAGACTATATGTGACAATGCTGGGCAGAAGGAAAACAGCACTGGTCAGGGATGGTAAATTAAGGAAGAGCAAAGGATGAAGCAGTTGCATCACAGCCGCTTTCACAGAAAGAGGGGCAGAAAGTGCACCCAGAGAAAAAGGTAGGGGCAAAGGAAAACAGGGGGAAGCCACCTCTGCCCATTAAATAAGACAATTTTCTTCAGAGACTGCTTTTGACATTAAGGACCTAGCAGTCCTTTGCAGCTTGCCCAAAGCACTCTGCAGACCTCAGTGGCACACGCAAGTCTAGCCCTGCAACCGCGTGCGCTGCCAAAGAGACAGAGGGCCCCTGTGGCAGACTGTCCCCTCAGGCTACAGCCGTGCAGGAGCCCTCAGGCAGCGCAGCCACCGCACCTCACCACAGGCCTCGAACCTGGCAGGGGGCTGCACTCACCTCTCTCAGCTTAAAAGTTACCCACTCTTTGATCTTGGCAGCTTTCTCTTGAACAATTTTTGCTTCCTCAGTCCTCAACTGTTTCTGTGACAGAAAAAAACAAACCAAAACAAAAAATTAGGATAATACAGTTAACAAGTGTTTTAGAAAGCTAGTATGTCAGAAACGACTTATACATTGAAGCCTTTTCCATTCCGGGCCTATGATTTAAGACCGTTTTACCCTGTCCTTGAAAACCAAGCCATTTAAGTCATCTTACATGGTCCGTGGGGTCACTTTTAGAGGACTGTTTCAACGGTTTATTGTAGAATGGCAAAATCCAGCTTGGGTGATGACTGTCCACCTCCCGCAATTTCATTTGTGTACAGTCTCCAACTTCACCTGCTCTAGGTGGCTTCACTCTGTTGCTGCTTGCCACTGAGCAGTTGCAATGTCCCCCTACGTACACACTCTTTGCTGGTTAAAATTGATAAGAAATTTAGTAGTACCTATATGTGATTCATAAACCTTTTAATCCTTCCAAGCAAAAGGATTCAATAGCTGCAGTTCAGGTGCAGAGAGCAGATGTTAGTATAAGTTGGAAACTAACATCAGCATTGCATTTGTAACATACACAATATTCTCCTTGAGGAGAGGAGTAAAATAAAAAAATAAACACACACATCAGCATGTTAGGAGACTCGAGAGGAAACAAAACAAAATGCACCAAATTTGACATTGGCCACAAGGTCTATTAGTAGGTTTTTAGAAGGTGCATGTTTACATGTCCTTTTAAACAGATTTTAACCTCACACAAAGGCTTTATGGGAATACTGTTGATCTGCACAATCAACGTTTTTCCCTGGGCATCTGCTTGGGCAGTGTTGCTACATCATTTTTGCAGCTGTGTTCTCATCTGCCCTTTCTCCTTTTCTGTGCATTTCCTTCAAAAAAAGAAAAAGATGGATTGATCCCATGATCACTTGTAGCCTTCTATTCACCTCCTGCGCAGGTTCAGGAGAAGGAACATCCCCAAAAGGTCCTCTACTTATGAAGAGACTTAACTAAAAGGAGAAATCAGTTATAGGAACAAGGGAAAGAGAGGAATATATTCTGTGTGGAACTTTTAGCCTTTGGTTTCTCTAATTAAATGGTCAACAAAAGTAACAAATACGTGGTTGTTTTCTCTGCCATGTTGGTTGTGTTGGTGCTAGGATTTACTTGCAACTAAGACAACATAATAATGTCCCTTTTTCCCCCCCTTACACTGAGGGGCATATGTTCATTTAAAGAATGACCTTTAAATACATAGTAGATTGCAGGAAACTCTCCAAATATTATTTTTAATCATCACATGCTATTCATCATCACAGTTGCACATTTAAAAACTCTTATTCAAGATTTGACTTAAAAATAGTTACATTAGTAACATTATGGCCAGCAGTAACATTCATAGTTGAGCGAAACGAAACAAAAGTAATTGAATCTCATGCTTCATGAAGAGGATTTATTTAGTTTTTCTCATTGGATACGGCTGTGCGTTGCTAACAACCAGGTACCAGCCTTTGCTGGAATCAGAATATTAGACTTGACAGACCACTGGGCTGAAATGATCTGGCAAAAGCAGCATGTTTAACCACAGTCCCCTGGATAACCGTCACACGGTAGCACCTTTGAATCCCCAGCGGCCTGGGCAGACGGGGAACCCGGCGGTGGAAGATCCACAGAACCGTGCTGCGCCACACAGCGCAGGGCAGCGCCAGCACTGCCGCGGGCTCCCAGCGCGGAGCCAGCACCCTCACGAGCTCAGCGAGCCCTGGCCCTCCGCGGGGCCTGGCACGCACCCGCTGCTGCGGTCACTGCACGCAAGGTCCAGGAGCAGCCAGGGGTTCTGTGCCCCGTGCCACTGCGTGCTGCAGGCAGGACCTCAGGTCCTCTCACTGATGTCCTGAACTCCACAGTTCTCCTCACCACAGTGAATGTTAATAGAGTGCCAGTAGTGAAATAGCTCTTAGCCAATATTTGACTAGGTTTTAAAGACCTTTTTGAATTTCCACTGTCCCATCCCATCCTGAAATTAATATGAGATGTGCTGTGTCTTGTCTGAAATGTCAAGATTTCATCTCTAGAATCTCTTTTTGTCTTTTGCTGACAGAATAAGGACATTTCTACTGGAAACATATTCCCTGCTCTCCCCCTCCACCTAGCCAAGTATTTCTTAATTTTAATCATATCACACATCGCTTCTGGGTAAATCAGAATTTCTTCTTTGATTTTAAAAGCTGATTCCAGAATTTGATCATTACTGTAGCCTTCTTTCTCCTTCAAAACGCAGAAACTGTCTACACTATGCCTGAGGAAGCTGGCCCCATGAAATGCCCTCCAAATCACAGTATTAGAGAATAATGCCTGAGGCCTCACCTGGCCTCAGGAAGTTCATATAGCATTTTATTTTGCCCTTGAAGTTGATGAAAGTTAGTTAAGTGTCAAGTGCAACTCAAACAACAAAATATTTTAAATGTAAATTCTGATGAACTACTTTCATTAAAAAGAAAGCGATTTATTTAGAAATGTATAAGGTTATCCCATTCCTTATGGTATGAAAAAGGCCATAAAGGGAAAACCTTTACCCGAGTTGAACCACAAAGTCTCATGCAAGCATGGCTCATTGCCTCCACCAACTGAGGATGCAAGAGACACACAGGAACATTACAGGTGAACACATGTGGCACACTGAAGGGTTGCTAAAATCTGGGAAAGACTCATTACTGAGAAGCAGCATATGCCAAGTTAGGAGCAGGACATGGAATGACTTCGCAGAGCAACCTTAGCACTACTAGGAGGACAGATGCTGATTAGAGGTTTTTGGGTGCAAAGAGAAAGGAAAGAGGGCATCTTGCACTGACCAGGGCATCATTTTACAGCTGATCTGGAGACAACTGAGATGGTAATAAATAACACTGGAGACATAGCCATACCTCTGAACTGTTCATGTCCCTCTGGCTCATGAAACTACAGTTCTCCCAACAGAAGGTGCCTTTACCTGTTTTGCCACCTGTGTCTCCAATTTGTTGATCAGAACTTCCTTTCCTTGCATTGTGCCCATCAGCTCCTGGTACTTCCTGTACAGAGTACTCTCTGATTCACTGGTCTTCATGTTGGCTAGTTTTATTTTCTCTTCCATAACTCTGTTCTGGAAGGGTAATCAGAGGGAGATCAAAATTCAAGCAATGCAAAAGGAATGAGCTGTTTGTCTAGTGCAAGACCTTGACTGACTGAGTTCCAGGCTTTGTATTTATTAAGTCAGGAAAAGAAGAAAAAGAAGAGTCATGCTTTTTATTTTCATATATATGAAAGTAACATTGCAACATTGGAATATTGACAATAGCGTTCACTTGCAATGCTGAGGCAGTAAAGGATGCAAACTGAAATGTGATAAGCACACCAGACTGTGAAATACTCACATATTACTCGTAAAGGAGACAATATAAGAACCATACTATATACAGATATATGGGTAAGCTATGACACATTTTCCTCCTTTGCCATATCACAGCCAGCTTTTTACTCCGTTCACTATCGGGATGCACATCACAAAAGCCATTTGTTTCAGGTCAAGACTACTACAGGGAAATGCATTAAAGAGTTTATTCCTCTTAAAATCCTCAGCTTTAATAATGGCTTGGCAGCTTATGGCTTTCTGACAAGTGTTCTCTCCAATCCTGCTATAAAGCTATTATGAAAAATATTCTGGAAGCTTTGTCCATCTTTGAGCTTCTGCCAGTATCAACAGTAGTTCATCTGAACAGAAGAAGCACCATCACAGTTCATTCACTAGAAACAAGATTGCAGTACTGTAAAATTCAGCTGTTCATGAAGCCTTTCAGGTTTTGTAAGTTAATTCTGAAAACTTCCTCACTTTCTCCCAAATCTGTATGTCCCAACATCCCAGTTTCTCTGCTTTATCATTACCTCATCCTATTGCATCAAGTTATAAGGGCTTCTAAAGGTGAATATATTTCCTCCAGCTTAACTCGGGCCCCGTAATTGAAGCACTTGATGATGGACAAATACTTGGTTCCAGCACAACCCAGGGGGACTGAATCTGCACAGATTGCAGCCCAATTCCAGATGCCATCAGCTTGGCACAGGTTAGGAGGCGGAAGGCAGAGTGCAGGCAGTGACCTGCACCGAGCCTGCGTGACAGAGCTAGAGCTGCTCACGCTCTGCTGGGCAGCCTACACCTCCTGCCTACAGGAGCTGCGCTTTGTCCTCCTGTCTGCCTGCATTAGACAGGCAAATTGCCTCTTCCTCATACTCAGTCAGAAAGGCAGGCGCCCAACATTCAAGCCAGAACTCTAAGCCTGCTGAGTCGGATGTGTTTTCGTTAGAGTTTAGGGTGATTATAGTGAAAACGAATGGCCCCTCCTTTCTGTCTGATGCCCAGAGGCTGGAGGCTCACAGCGGGGACTGCAAACATGTGATTTCTCTAATTGAGGTTGGCAGCTGCAGGGAACCTATTGCATTAGCAATCCAAACTCCAGGCTCCTGGAGTGAAAGATAACAAGGGATTTTATATTCAATGTGGAGCCCTTTTCATTTGACAGTTGTTTCTCATTCATACTAAATAAACCTGTTTATTGAAGGAGATGCCCCAGCTCCTCATGCTGTCACTTCTTCAGGCTGCCAAACAGAACTGAAGCATTTCTTTAGCAACACTTTTCTCTGGGTGTGGATTAGCCTGCCCGTATGGCAGGGACGCTGCAGCTTTTGGGGGTTGATATCTCAAAGACTTGCCAAAAACATGGCTGCAGAGCTGCTGGTGGCATGCAACCTTCCATATAACTCATTTCTGTCAGGGTATCCATCCCACATCTTCCCAGCCTAGTTCTTTGCTCTTCATGATTTTACGTGCTCTCCTTCTGCACCCTGGTGTCACTGTACCTTTCCGTACCATGGATACTTTGCTCCTATCATCAAAATATCAAGAAGTATATGGATACTCCTTCAATGAAGGAGGTATTATGACACCTCCTTCATTGGCCTGTGGGGAAAACCACATTCCCTGTTGTTTTTCTGGTTGTGTGGGGACTTAACAATACCAGTCAGGTACAATTCTTACTGTTGTTGGCAATTGATGATCTAATGTAAAGGCCAACAGCAACTATATATAGTATCTCTGCTATTGTCGAGTTGGTTAGAAAAAAAATAAATAAATCACATTTTCCAATACCAAATGGATGAAGCCTCAAAATGGCCTATTCCACCAGGCCTTATCAGCCTTTTCAAGTCCCTGATTACCAGTATGTTTCCTGGTGTTTATACTACAGGTTATTTCATCCTTCACTACTGAAGTCCTCTTTGTAGTCATTCTTTGACATCCTGCTAGTGGATATTGGTCCATTTTAAACCTGCCCTTTGGCAGTGGTTTACCAGGATGACAGGATCTCAGACTGTCTGGCCCTTCCTGGTCCTTTGCTTTTATAATACCTCTTACTGGGGGGATTGAGCTTTCTTAAAGCCCAGTATTCTTGCAGGCCTCTTCACAAGTTGAAGTCTGTCTGTCTGTCTCTCTCTCTCCTCCCATTACTTAAGTAACACCAAAAAGTACACGGCTACAACCATGAGCAATGAATCCTGCTCTTAATGTCTCTCTTCACGGACTCCTGAGCCAGAACAGCATTTACTGAAACTACTGATGGGTTTTGTAGACATGCTGTACCTGTTTCCAGAATCTCTCCTACTTGTAGGCAAGTCCTATCCAGGGCTTCCTTGTTTTCTGAGGTCCCAATAGGCATCTCTCTGTGCTTTAATCAGGATTAAATACAACACCCTCTTCCTTTTTCAAAAGCAGCTGTGCACCACTCCGTAGTTCATTTGCTTCCCTCAGGAAGGAGGAGGAAAGGGCTCCTCATGAAGCAGTGAGGCAGATGCAACGCACCGGCTTCTACTTAGGGTTAAACCTGTTCAGGAACTTGCTCATCGCTCAGGCTGAAAGGCTGGGGCACATGACCAGGAAAATCACTGCATGACTATAAACCAATGTTTCCCTAGCAGGGCAGAACATTGCAGAAAGCTGTCTGCATGCTAGAACAGAGGGAGTTTAGAATAAGCTCCTGCAGGGTTTGTATTAGAGCACAGCAGAATTTCTTACCTGTTTCTCTGCATCTTCAGCTCTTTGCTCTGCTTCTATCACTCTCTGCTCCAATTCCTGCATCTTTAGATACAGAAGAAAAATAAAAAAGGGCGTGGGGTAGGACAGAGAGAGGCAAAAACAAACAAACAAACAAACAAAATCCACCAAAACAAACATTACTTTGTATTTCACCTGCTTGGCTTGGGAGTTTTTCATTCTCTTGTGCAGGACTACAAATCTTTGGCGCTTTTTTTTTTTTTTTTTTTTGCCTTAACTAGACAGCTTTGACCAAAAAAACAAAAACCTTTACCTCTTCTAGTCCTTTCTTGTGTCCCACTTCGAATTTGCCAGAACTGTTTCCTCATTAGCGAGCTTTGTCAGTCATTACAAGGGTCAAGGGAATATTTCCAGAGTCTCGACCTCTCTGCAATTTGCACATCATGGGCTGTCCCTGCAAGGAATCTGTCTACAGTTCTCCATTCTCCCCTGGGTTCATTCCAGCCAGGATTCATTCATGACAGTAAACATATCCAGATACACCCTGGCAAGCTTGTCTATTGGCCACGAAGCAGCACATTAGTTTGCTTTGGCTTTAAGAGCATGATAGGCTCATAACTGACAGGAGAACAATGATCTTAATTTTCCTGTGTTGCTTCTCATTTTAAAGAGCTTTCGCAAACTGCCAGTTCTGTGATCCTTAATCTAGCCATTGTCTCTACTGAAGTCAAAGGACACTAAACAGAATTTGCTCCAAAATGTACAAAAATCTCTTCATTTAGGCATACCTGGGGTGACACAAAGTTAACGTTTCATAACATGGAACAGAAATATACCACTGGGAGAGATAAAACAGACCCTCTATCTGGGTGCAATTGGTTTGCATTCTCTACTTTCACACCTGTTTTATTGAAACATGTATTTTGTGATTGAATCATGCTAAAAATAATCAAAAAAGAGCAGATTTCATCTCCCCTCCTCTAACAGCTTACCGCTAGAGCATTTTTGATGGCTACTTGCAAAGTCTTCCAGCATCTGCCCTGCTTTGATGAGTCTCAGATTTTAGCCCAACACTGATAATTCCATGGCACAATTTCAGTGACTGATCTGCACAATTCAAGGGATGCTTCACAGAGTTTCCAGAACTTTCTAGTATTCTACTGATGCAGGAATTACACAGAAGCAGTCTCAGAAGACTAAAAGAATTGAACTCAGTTCCCCTTAAAATTTGTTCTTTGCATGGAGTACTTTTTCTCTAATGCACTTTATGCTTCCAGATATATCACTGGAGCTAAGTATTCAAGTTGGGCACTGTGAGGACCAAGCCAATAGTTCTGAAAATGGGGCTTCTTCACCTTAGGTTGATCACCCTGAATGTGGGTTCCTGTGTTTCCATTTCCCATACTTTGGCTGGCAAAGACACTTTCCATAAGCACACACTGCGATCATATGAACAGGCTGATGTCTTTAGACAAGCAGATCAAAAGGGCGCACGTGAAGACAAATTAACAATCATATAACCAAAATATTTACCACACCATAACAAATATGGGCCATGAAGATCAGCAAGTACCATATTCACTGCAATACCTGTCTCGGATTGTTTTTTTTCCCCTCCAGGAGATAGGTCAAGGACACCACACTCCATAGAGCTTAAATTCCAAACCATCAAGGACATTTCTTTGGCAGGGAAACAAGAGACATTGTAGAGGATCACACAGACTGCCAAAGCCCTGGCTAATCTGACAAAAGACCCAGTCTGATCATCTATGGCAGGGACCAAGCCCGAGGCCATCTGATACTGACAGCAGTAATCTAGGTTGTGACATGAGTCTGTGTCCTTTAGGAACAGAGATCTAGCCATGCATTTCCCACTGGATAGCGGGAAACAACTGGATAGTCCTCACCACAAACAGGTAGCAGTCAGGTCTGTTGGTAAAAGATAGATACTAGCTGGAGACATAATACATGTTGGGGGGGAAAAACAAACAAACAAACAAACAAAAAACAAATAAAAAACAGGCTCTTTCTGACAGTTCTGGAGTCAACAGTATCTGCTAGTTTTCTGATACAACAGAGGCTACAATCACAGCATGGATTTTAGATAAACTTCTGGGCTTTTCCCCCAACGCTAGGAACTCATGCTGATAATTTGATTCTCCACAAGGTGGGAAAACTCCCTGAAAGACTCAGGCTATTTTAAGAGGACAGCACTGTTCTCTGATCAGGACAGAAGATGTATGTCATGACCATTCCTGCTCACTAAAGAGTTATGGAAGCTTCTTATGCACGCAGGGTGACCTGGCTAAATTCCAGGCAAATCAATCACTCTCTGCCACTCTAATTCCCCCGTAGCCCCAGATGAACTCTTACTTTCTTTACTTCCTGTACTACACTGTTGGGTTGTCCTACTATGAACTGTTAAATAACGGCTGTGTTTCTCCTATACACAAAATGATGACCTCACCAACGCTGGTGTCAGCTGCCTTGCTGGGGCATATTTGGATTTAATACGCCTGTGTTTCTAAGGCTCTCTCAAATCCCTCAATGAATTAATAATAATGCTTGGCATTTATGTGGGTCCTTTCGTTCAAAATGCTTTATAACTTGACAAATGTTACTAAGGAACTTAACCTGGGTCACAAAACAAATTAACGGCAAAGCCAAATTCAAGAAGCTTCTTTCCCAAGCATTAGCCCATGCACCCTGTATGCAGAGAGTAACAGGCCCAGTTGTGCAGACAATATTGCATGAGACAAAAACATTTACCCCCCCACCCCAAATGTTCATTACTTATTGAAGCAAGACATAGTGAAGTTAAAGCTACCCAGATGTCCCTACAAAAATTCTCCTATGAACCATTCACCCAGGCCTCCCCAGTTCTATTCACGAAGAACATGCAAAATAAAATAGAGTGAAAAACCTGTTCATGCCTGTCTCGTGCCTGTTCAGGCTGACAGAGCCTGGCTCTGGACACCTTGTCTGATACAAGAGAATATTTGTGATCCAGGCTATCAAAGCGAAAGTTCACACTTTCCCAGTGTGAACTAGGGCACTGGTACTTAAACTGCTGGGTTTTAAATTCCTCATGTTCTGAAAAGAGCTCTAGATTATTGAATCTAAGCGGATTTCAAAAATCTCAAGTATTTGAAGTGTTAGCGTGCATAGTACTGCCAATATCAGCCACAAGCAATTTTTTTTGAATTATAAATAATAAAATATCTCTAAAACTATTAAAGAAAAAAAAAGTGATTTAGAGTGAAGATCAGGTTTCCAAGCCTTTCAGGCAGTAAATTCTAGACTGCTAGATGGGTATAGGTCCCTAGCTATACCAGCAAACAATCACACCACTGGTTAGTGGTTCTTTGCTTTCTCTGGCAAAGGCAGTTTCCATTCTTTTTTTAAAAAATTTCTGTTGCTGTGACGTATATCTAGAAGGTCTCAGGGCAGCATTCACCACAGGTTGACGACACAGCTTCAGACTGTGTCCAGTTCATATTTTTCCAAGATTTTCCCCTCAAAACTCTTTAAAGGGTGCAACACTACTTCAAAAGCAGTCTGTACCTCTTAATTCCCACAGATGGGTCCATAAGAAAAAAGAATAAACCACAAATGCTATAGAATATATGATAAAAACCACTGAAGTTGGCATGTAGAGCATGTACCTTCCTCCCCCTCCACTTTCTTTGCCTGTTTGTCACTGCCTAACTATTTGATGGGCTGGAGACTACAGCATGGCCAGGAGCCCTGGTTGTTGGGGCTGCTGGAAAGCCCTGTAGCTCGGGGTGGGAAGGAGGCTCCCCGAGCAGGTTGCAGCAGGGGCCTCAGGAACTTGAGGCACAGGAGACTTCCCCAGCAGCAGTTTTCAGTGTCAGCAGCACATGCTGGAGCCTCGCATCAGTGCCCTGAGAGCCTGCTGGAGCTGCCCCATGTTACCTGAGCCCTCTCCTCTTCCTTCGATTAAGGACAGAGTCACAAACTTATTAGCTCTTTGACCCTTCAGCTAAGCACATCACAGAGCTATGCTAGTAGTTACAGAGTAACCTGGTCACTGAACCACGCTGCTCTCTAATCTCAAAGAACGGAACTTCGCTTTGACTGCCGGGCGGGATTAACTGAGGTCGGGTCCCCTGAAGCAGATGACAATTTTGTTCTCTGACATGGCCCACGAGATTCCTTACAGGGAGAATCTAACAGGGGTCTCTCTTTGGAGAACAGCCTCTCCAGAGAATAGGTGGGTTTTGGTTTTGTGGGGGTAATGAGGTAGTGAGAAAGTTTTTCACAGTAGGAGTTAATAAAACATATGATCACAGATGCTATAATGCAGCAAGTGCAGAATATTGCTTATCTCAGTTACCCTTACAAGATGCAGGCTATGTCTATAAGCGATTCCAGTTCCTTTATCTAATAGGACTTTACAACCATTCTTAACATTTTCCAGGCTGACTGAATTCCCTCTCAGAAGCTACTGCGGATACACAAGGGTGTGCTCGGAATTGCGCCATTTGTTTGACTAATATGAGGAGGATTTTCCATATATAGTGTTAGCTGAAATATAATTACACTGAAAGCAAGGATGAAAATTGCTCCACTCTCTGAAAGTGTCAAAAAAAAAATCCAAAACCAACCTTCAAGAATATATTTGTAAATGTTTCACAATATGAAACTGAACAAAAGTGAAATAGAACTTATCTTTCATCAGACACAACTTAAAAACATTTGGAGTCAACTGCAGTGTATTGCAGAGATTTCAGCTTCATTAGCAAGCTGTGACTGAAAGAAGCTGTCCTCACTTTCCAATAGTAACTGAACAGCTAAATAATCTTAAACAGTATTGGAATATCAGAAGCCACGTTTCAGAACAAACAAGTAACTTCAAAGTAAATGACAAACTTGGATTAAATGCAGATAAGAACTTAGCGAAAATGTGCACTAATTCAAACTGAAGAGTAACCCGTTTTAAGAAACACAGTAAAAACAAAAACCTACCCCATATGGGAAACCAAACACCATACAAACACTACAAAGACTACAACAAAATCTCAAGTTTTTTCATCCCTCTCCCCTAGGACATCAAAAGAATTCATCTCATGCTCTAGTCCTCATCTGGACAGACAGATGTTCAGATTTCCTAGAGCAGCTCGGTCCTCTCTCCAGTATCCCCAGAATGCTTTGACTGGGTAGGCATTACTACTTTAAAGTTACAGTATTATTTGTATCCCATCTGCTCTTTCAACATTACAGAGTAATTTGCATCCCTGCAAGCTTTTCTATTGCCAGCCCAATCCAGACCTCATTATTCCTATTTAGAGCACCCATCCTTGCTCTATATTTGCCTCAGTCACTTCAAGCATCCAATAAATCTTTGTTTTCCAGTGCAGTCAAAATAACTGGTAATTTTCCAGTAAAAAAACAAATACTTATTTTTACTAAGGCCAGTTTACACCATTCTGGCAGACACAACCCTATATCTCAAGTGCTGAACAGAGTGAAATGACACCCTGTGAACGAGAAAGAGATTCCTACCACAGCCAGCAGTTTTACTGAATGGATTAATGTTTAGGGCTCTTGCTTTCATCCTGTAGTTCAGGAGCAAGCACTGCCTCACCTTCTCAGCTAAGATCTCTCGGATCTTGCCTGCCTGCAGGCGGAATTTGAAGAGCTGGGACTCCAATGCAAGGCACCGTTTTTGCCAGTCCATACAGCCACCATCCTCCACTGTGAGTTCAGCCATTGCGAAGTTAATTCATCCACCTGAGATGTCTTCTGAGATACTCTAAAAATCCTAGGAGGAAAAGAGGGGAAAATTAAGCATTAAAGGTTTGGCAAACTTTTCATCCTTTGTGCCCGTAGCCTCCCCCAGTCCAGTCCATGGAACTGGGAACACCTTTTCTTTTGCAACTGGATGGTGGATGAACCAAAAGAAAGGTACTATCCCAAGTAACTTACATTTCCCTCTGGCAGAGGTGACTATTCTCACTGCTATCCTAGAAAAAAAGGATCATATGACGACTTGCAGACTGGTACTGGTGCCAAGTGAGGCCCACAAGCTGACCTTGCTAATGGACAGGGAATGGGTGATTAAATGAAGTGAATTACAGAGTCCTTGGCCAGCACACCAAAGGAGCGGCTGGCTCCAGGTTATGACCCCCTGGGGCACAGCTACATCTTTCACTGAAACAGCTGCATTTGGAAGAGGATGCTCATCTAGAAGGGGCAGTACTGCTGCCATGCAGCTACAGTGTGTCCCCCAACAGCCATGCTACACTTAGGGGAGAAATCTCAGTGGAACTGGTTCCCAATGGGCGATCCAGAAACGTTTTGCATGGCAATAACAGCAGGTTAACATTGGCACCGTATTAAAAGCCAAGGATGTTACGGATGAGCATACTCAAGCATTTAAACATATGAAAGTGAGCAGTTAATGGATAACAGATAAATATTCAAATAAACTTTTACCTTTAGAGTCTGAGTAAATAATTTACTAATGCATCACACATTATATTCCACAAACAAACTTTCTGCCATCTTTACAGCCCTTCTCAGTCTCCATCGATTGAATAGAAATATTTTTACTCCTGCTTCCTTTGTGCTAATATGGCTGCAAATTGTCAAAGAAAAAAAAAAAAAAAAAAACACCCTAAAACCTCCTGAACGTGGTTCAGGCTTTCCAGTCATTATTAACTAGAGATACCAAAGCCTTGTCTCCTACAGGTTTTTAAAAATGGATGTATGAAATAATAGCTTTCCCAATCACTAACTACTTGCCACAGTCAGTCCATAACATGTAGGATCTGATTCTTGGTTGTAGTCAAAAATTCCCTTCTCCATCAGCCAGCCCTCCTCCTATTGACCATATGTTTCCAAATGACTTTTAACATCCTAATTGGGAGGGCGCACGGGGCAGTGCTCATAATGCTCCTAAGGGTGAGACCCAGCACTGCAGGAGGTGCATGAGGGGCTGTGTACTGGTGAGATACAGCCCTCGGAAGCTCTCTGTGGTAGGAGGATCTGTGAATTCCTAGCCAAACAGTGCCTGGATTCTGCACACAGATGTTCTCCATCATTTCTACATATCTGAGGCTGTCTGGGATAAGCTCTGCCTATAGACAAGGATAAACAGAAATCAAAAGAAATGAAGCAATATGACCCGAACCTTAACACGCTGTACTTTTTCCTCATCCAAGCACAGACTTTTTGATCCCATCATTCAGGTTTGGAGCAACACCCATGCAACACACACTTCCTGGTGAGGAAATATTCCCTAGTCTGGTTGTTCTGACCAGCTAATCCTTCCCAGCAGGGTTGTCTGGCAGCCTGCTGACATACATCAAACCATAAAACCTGCTGCTAGGTGAAAACAACTTGGAGGAGGTAGGGGAAAGCAAGCAAGAAAGAACAGACTTGTCTCTTGACTAATATTAACTCTCTCTTGGGTAGCAAGAATGTTTCATCAAGAGGCCAGGAGCCAACCAAAGCAGGCGGTAGGCATCACGGACCAAGTGTCCTGTATGACAGCAGCCTCACTAGCTTCATTTGCTTCGCTTTGGAGATATTCAGGTGCTGCAGCTAACAGAAGAGAAAGGTTTTTTTTTTTTTTCTCCCCCCTTCCTCCCCCTCTTTCCCCCCCACTGTGAGAACTGGACAAAGATATTCAGACAGGCCACGTCCAACTAAGAACACTATAGTGTCCTTAGGATTTTTTTTTTTTTTGGCACACTACAGTGTTCCTGTTTCACACCCCAGAACACATTTAATGCTGGATCTCAGAAATCAGAAATGGAAGGAATCTACTATGTACAGCTGGGGCAAACATTTCTACAATGAAAAATCCTGATTTCCAGCCCCCCTCCCCATGTTTGCAGTCCTTTTGTGTTCCTTCCCACTAAGGGCATTTCTGTAAGAACTTTGCCAGGAGGAAAGAATCTGAAAACTATGAATGCTAAGTACATAGCATGGAATTTGCAGAAAGCAAACTCTGAACTGACAACAGAAATCTGAAGTATTACCTGCTTCCAGTTAGACTCTAAAATAACACTAAGAGACCTTCTTATCCAATAAAAAGACCTAGCTAGAAAGCAAAAAGCACTCTAAGACCTTATTTTACATTTGGTGACTGGGAAGATTCTTGGTAAAGAATGGAAGGGCAGGCTGCTTCACAAAAAAAAGCTGCTTGAAAAGCTATTGCACATGCACACACACACAAAAAAAAACTCATGCAAAAAATCCGCAGAACAGAAGGCTGTTTGCTATTTCACACACTGGCTACCAAGAAGAGCTGTCATATATATATATAAAAAAAAAATCACTTAGGGTTACCTAAGGTTACCTGGAACCCACATACATACAGAGATGGATGAAAAAGTTATGATTCTCACCTCCCACAGAGTTTCAAGGGAAAAATCCCAAAGGAAAAGAAAATTCCATCTTTTGGTAGCAGGAAAATAGAAGTGAAACTGGGAGATGTGAAGGTGCTGGAATGGATGGCTGCAATGAGACCATGACGTCTGCAGGGAAGCAGGAGAAGGGGAAAGGATGTGATGGGGATTGAACAAGAATGTAGACTGAACAGCATAGCCCGCAGGCACCAGGCTGCTTTATTCCCCCTGCTCAGAGTTAATCAGCATGTGTTTCATATACTTCAGCTACAATCATTAGTTGTGAGATATTTTACGTAGGGGTTGCTTTGCTCAGTAATACAATGTTTTCCACGTAATGACTTGCCTGTGTTTCCAATGATTTCTAAAATAAACCCACCTTCTGACATGGGGTTGTAAGAGAAATGAGAGCCAAGCATACCAGCCGTGAAAGGATCCCACACCACCATGGTTACAGCTAACTGCTCTGAAAGCTACTTCAGCCCTCCAACGAAATTTTGTTCTTTAAATAGTCATAAAGACATTTTAGTCCTTATTATTTAGTCCAAAGAGCACCTAAGATCAGAGAATCTGACTTTCCACACAGCTTATGCCAGAACAATAACAATTTTTTCAGAGTCCATGACTTGGAGTTGAAGTTTATTCTGCCTGCTTGCAGAATACACAGTTCTGAGGAAGCAGTTAAGGCTGGAAGAAATGTCCTGGATCATTAAATCCAAGTTCCCTTTCACTGTAGAGAATTGCATCATATAATCCCTTCCCTGATGAAGACAGCCCTTCCTTTGAACTGTGCAGGCATTTGTGCTCCCACTATTCCTGCTGTTCTAGAACCTCACCCTTCTAATGAGCCCTCTGCTAATTACCAGCATAAATACACCCACAACCACCTTATAGCTGTTCACTCTTGTGAAACCTTCAGCTTAGTTTTTTTTCAGTACACTCCTTCAGCTTAGTTTTTTTTTCCCCCCTCTCTCTCATATGCACCCCTTGACAGACTTACAAAAAGCAAAAGCTTTGCTTACAGATTTTATTTATTCTGCAAGCCTAAAGAAATGGGGCGCATAACTTCTTCATGAGAAAAGCCTGGCATTCTCCCTCTGCACCTGCTGCAATTCCAGTGCAAGAGTTGGGTTTTCTCCCTCTTACTCCCCTCCGTAAACATCACTGGTGACTGCTAGCTTCTGTGCTGGCTCCCCACCTAAAGACGACAGACACTGCAGTGCAGGGGGACATTTCAATGAGGCAAGAACAGCTTAACCCAGCATGGCCCTGTGCCAGACATCCACAAGGGTTTAACAAGGTTCTCTGTAGTTCTCTGCAAATTTTAACGGGCTCTTGCTTATTCTATGATTTAGTATATCTGGCTCTTCTCCTCTGCTGTTTCTAAACATTGCCACATTTTGTGCATATTTTGTTACTACTGCTAAGCAGCATTATATTCTACTGCGTGATGTTAGAGTTTACCCCATTTGGGGGACGCCCAACTCTTCCACTAAATATCTACCTTCCCTCATTTTGATGAGATCTCCCACTTCTGCGATCAACAAACTCCTATCTTTTGTGCCCGAGTCATTAACAAAACCATTAAATCCCAACTACAGGAGAGGGATTTATAGAATGTCAAACAGTCCCACTTCAGCAAAATGCTATGTTCTCTTCTGTTATTTCTTTGCCCACTTTATAATTTGTTCAGTAATCCCTTCTCCTCTAGTTAAACTAATAACTTTCCTGCATGTCATCAGAGCAAATGGTGTCTGGAGGATAGAGGTTAGATTTACAGCTTTTCCTTTATCTAGCAAAAGCTTATCAGAGAGCTTATTCATCACTCTGAAAGCTTCTCCTATTTCACATTTAACTTCACATCTTAAATAACAGCTTTCTTTCAGTTATTCCAATTTTTCTTCTCTTGTTAAATGCATCATTCCCTCTTTCTCACTCCCTGTTCACTTAGCCATGGGCTTTATAAATTACAATATCAACTTGAATTTGTCAGATTGACTTGTTACTGGACTTTGCATTTCATATGTCATTTCATTCTTAATTCTTAACCATCATAATCTACCAAGTTCTTTGATTTTTGTTTTCCTCAGATATAGTGCTTTTTTCCATTAGATAAAACTGTTATACTATACAAAAATACAAATTCTCTCTTTTTTTCCCCTTTTCTCCCTACTGACATATAAGGAAGTTAGGAAACAGATACCATCAGGACAACATTTTTGCATTAGAAACTTGGAAAATAGGAAGAAGCCATAGGAAAAGATAGATTTTTCCAAAGTTGATTCTTCAACATACAGAAATCTCTTAGCAAGCAGTTTGATTTGCAGAGCCTTAAGTATCAAGCAGCTTCCAGTGAAGACAGGGGCAGCTTCTGGGCACTAAGAACCAGGGGAGGAAAATGACTGAACCAGCTGCCAAACACAGGCATACGACTAGATTTGACTACACGCATAAAATTTGATTAACATTGGAGACAACTCTGACAACAAGTATCACATATGAAAGAAATACGGATATATTTACTTGGAGCACCTGTATCCGACTGCAATTCTGAGAAAGCCAAAGCCTATACGAGAACACCACAGTTAGTTTTGTCTTTACACCAGGATCAGCTGATGCCAATGAATCCAGCGCAGAACTCAGAACATTATAGAAACCCTATGCATTTCACCCAAAAAGTCTTCTGAGAAAGAAATTAAACCACATGAGGGCTTCCAGGTATAGGCAAGCATGCAGAGCGCTTGCAGCTGTGTCCAAGCTGTGCAAAAAACCCGCAGTCAAGTGGAACAGTGTTTCCCTACTCCTGCATAACCGTCTCCACTCGCGGCACCCGCCAGGAGAGCGCACCTGACCTGCCTGACACGGGCGCTCATCCCGCTCCTTCCACTCCGTCTTGGTCAGGGTGGCATTAGCGGATGGGTGACAGCCGTGACACGCCAAGGGAGTAATTCCCTGCTGGGCCACTGCTCCAGCCTCGCTCCAAACTCCTTCCCGCGTGGAAACCCTTATCGCTGACCACCCTCTGCCACCGCATTTCCTGCTCCACCAGCAGCCTCATCCCTGGCTTCCAACTCCTGCGGCCACTGGAGCTGCTTCTGACTGCCGGCGGTGGAGATGCGGGAGCGGGAGAGATGGAGCCAAACAGGCAGGGGACAGCGACAAGACTGGAGAGGGACAGGGAAAGGGAAGCCCCCAGCTGCCTCCCCAGGGGGCTAACAGCAAACCCAGCTAACTAGGTGACACCGGCGCACAGCAGCCCCCTCCTCCCCCCGAGGGGGAAGAAAAAAAAAAAGTTTTAAATTAAATAACATAATTAACGGGGGGCAGAGGGAACAGCCGAGAGGCCCCGCTCCTCACCTCGTGCCGGAGGCGCGGGGCGGCGCCGGTGCGCGGCCAGGCAGGTGCGGCGCGCGGCTCCTCTCCCATGGAGGCACCTTCCCCTCCGCCCGCCTCACACACCGCGGCTCCGCGCTGCCCGCCCCGCCGGGCGCAGGAACTGACATCACCCGCCCCGGGCTTTTAACCCCTCTGGGCGCGGCGGCCGGGCAGGTGGAGCCCGGCCCCGATGCTGCTGCTGCCGCCGCCGGGGCGGCCCGAGGAGCCGCCGCTTCTGCCGCCCGCTCTGCCCTTGCCGCAGCTTGCGGAGGGGAGAGCGACACGGTCGCGGGGCTAACGCAGGGGCCCGGCCGCCCTTCTTGCCCCCTCGTGGCAGCGGGGCCGCCATGTTGCGCCCCCGCCGCGCCCCGGCAGCCATGTGCTGTCCCGGGCCCGAGGCGTTGGGAGCAGCGAGCCTGGGGACGCTCTGCTTCACCGCGGCCTGGGGCTGCATCCCCGAATGGCCCAACCGCGTGGGCTTGGGGTGTGTCAGCACCCTAAGTATTCACTAAATAAATACACATTAAGTCATAGAATCATTATGGTTGGAAAAGACCTACAAGATCATCAAGTCCAACCATGAATAAATCCGTGGATAAGGCCACCACTATCTACTACTGCATATATACTGCTAGAGCTACTTCACATGCAGCATTCCCTTACATTCACATATATTGGCGGTGTTTCTCAGGGAGGTGCGTGCGCTGCCTGCTGCTGCCCTCTGCTGAGGCAATCCACTGCCACTGTCCCCAGCTGATGGAGCCCACGCTTTTATTTATTAATATTGAGCACAACATGCAAGTGAAACAGACCTGGGCCAAACCAAGGCTCGAGAAACAAACACCCCGGGACTTTGTGCCTCAGACCTACATGCTGCAAAGCAAAAGGGGATTAATTCTGATTCCCATTTCGCATCCTGTGGCTACTTAGTCCATCACCAGGCATAGCATTGCTTCCATCAGTGACGCTTCAAAAACTTCAAAACTGAAACTTTGAAACTTCAAAAACATAATATTCTACTCCATAGGGATAACCTCAGTCATGCTGATAAGTATCACTCCAGCTGAGCCGCATGGGGCTTTAGCATGGCCTGCTTTGCAGCCACAGGTTGAAATATGGTCTTTCTCTCCCCTAGAAAGTGGATACAGCTTGTTGGGTAAGGGTTGCATCAAGAAGACGCTGTGAGTGATCACGAGCCATCTACGGATACTCTGAAAGTAGTTTCACTTTTGTTGTGACTACGCACTGTACAAGGCAACCTGAAATAAGGTTTGCAACAATCTGGGGAATAACCCAACAGAAGAACAGACTAAAATTATCTCTTAGTACAATAAGCAACAATTTTTACTAGCCACAGTGAAACAAGGTCTAAAATGCGATTATCTGGCTCACAGATATCACCAGGTCCAAGTTCTGCTGTTTGGTAAGCTTTTGCTGTAAGCACTCTCCTCACATAGATAGTGCACTTTCATTGGCGTCTCGGCGCAGAAACAATGGGTTGCAAATCACTTGCTATGTACGATTAAAAAGACTGGTGTGATAAAGGGAAATATGGAAATATAACTAAAAACATGAGCTCAAGACTGACATTGGAGTGACTAAAGGCAGGCTCTTAAATCTATACCTCATTATCCAAATAAATTGTCAGATTTCCAAAAATTCTGTGGACCTTGCAGTTCCCCAGAGGATATTTAGGCTTAGATTTCTCATCCGTTTCTAGTTTCATGAGATTTTGGTTGAATGAAGCTGCCTGTTCTTTTCTAGCTAACAGACAAAGCATGCATTACTGAGCTGGTTCAGGCAGAGAGCAGGATAGCACTGCACGGAGATGGCCAGGGAGCCAAGGAGAGACAACGAACTGAAAAGAAACAAGTATTGGCAAGGATCTCTCGCCCACTTGGCTGGCTGAGTAGGACCAGACAGCAATGGACAGGGCAGACATGGAGCTGGCTGTGGTGACACTGTCACCCAAGGAGATTTCTCCAATAGTTCCTCA
This sequence comes from Tinamus guttatus, assembly GCF_059628265.1. NCBI lineage: Eukaryota > Metazoa > Chordata > Aves > Tinamiformes > Tinamidae > Tinamus > Tinamus guttatus. The sequence goes on along the minus strand of NW_028289210.1, from coordinate 1,407,890 downwards.
TAGAAGGGACTCCGATTGCCTGCAATCTGTATGTTGTGCCTGTATTAATAGTTGCTCCAAATGACCAAGGAATTGTAATAAATAAGAAGCACCAGTATGGTTTGGGGCTCTCATAGGAATTTCAGTGAGGCAAAAGGGAGCTTCACACTTTACGAAGTCTCCTCCCAACCCGAGGCACTAGCAAAACCTGACCACAGGCAAAATGAGAAAAGGAACTATTTTCTTCATGCTCCCCATCTGCTCCTAACTCCTTTTGGACACAGCACAGAACCACAGTATTCCTTAATGTGAGTTTTATGAGGTATTTTTATAATTCCTTTAAATTCACTGGTCAAGTTCTCTCATTTGCAGCAGCAAAGTCAACACTGTTGTACCACTAACCGAAATGTCAGTCTGGCCTTGTGTTTTTCCCAGGCAATGAAGCTTGACTGCCAGGACATTCCTTAGCCACTGAACCTCCCCAGGAACTGCCTACACACACCTTGCTTTAACCCCTGGAGTCCCAGAACCATATCAACATCTACAAAACTTCATGCTGACATTCCTCTGATGCAGATATTCTACAAAACTGTGCCTTCCTATGACTGCTTTCACTCCTCTTAAACATTATTATTTAGAAATTATTAATTAAAAACATTGCATCTATTAAATAATGCAAATAGAAAATATTTTTGCCTTTAGAGGGAGGAGATTGCAAGAGCAGCCACTGTCTCACAATTCCCAAGTGTCTTCCCTTGGCTGTTATCTTTAATATGCTCAAGCACTGTATGTCAGGACTTTACAATTCTCAGACAAATCATTTAGGAAAAAAAGAAAGAAAATTTACTACAGATAACAAAGAACGTAAAACAAACTCACTGGCAGATTGAAGAGACCTCACTTGGCATCATTAGACTATTGTTATGACTACAGAAGTACAGTGCGCTTTGCTCAGAGCACCATATCCAAGGTAACTAAATAGAAGTACCAAAAAAAAAAAAAAAAAAAAACCACAAGAGAACAAGATGTCAGAGATGAAAGCAGAAGGAATTGTCTCTAGTAAGCTAAGTTGTCACAGATGACTGTCCAGACATTACTTCTGAAAACTTACCAAAGGGGCAGACACACGCAACACCAAGTCCATGTGTCAGAGCCCTGCTGGAGGCACAGTCCTATGTGGGAAAAAGCTTGCACAGAAACAAAACAGTGCCTTGAAACACCGCTTTAAGGAACATGTCTCTCTCCATAGGGAACTTAGGCTCCAAGTCATAGTTGTCTGAATTCCACCTCTGTTAAAGGCTTAAAGAAGTTGAATATAACCCTTGTGCTTCTCTTAGTCTGCTTCACACATAGAAGCAACCAGACCTGCAAAGTCCTATTCTTCTCTCCTAATCAGCAACAAGCTCAAGCAGCAGAAAATAGAGGTTGGCAGCTGTGGATCACTTTGTTGCATAAACCTGGTGCTGGTGGGAGGACCCGGTAGGAGGGTCAGGAAGCCATTACCCTCCAGTGCTTTATCAACAGCAGCTGGCCATGGCAACTCCCTGTGATTGTGTTACGGGCACGTAGTCACACTTCACACACAGCATGTAGTTTTGTGCACTATTCAAGCAAAAACTTCCATTTTAGTAAGAACATACATTTCTTGACTGGTAGACAGTAAAACAACGGAGAAATCCCATTGTCCTGAGGGAATCAGCCTAGAGGATAATCCATATCTCTGGTGTTATTCTCAATTCTGATAGTTCATTCCTTGCTTCATCTCTGAAATTCTCAAGTTTTGGCCTCCAAGTATCAGATCTCATGAGTTTTATTTTCTCCTAGATTAAGAAGCCATTTAAGTATTTTGTGACAAAAATGTAACTTTCCTGTGTATGAAATGCACATTTCAAATATCTCTCACAATACGTGATTTCCAGTACTTATATCTTTCTCATAGGCTTATTTAGACTATAGATTAGATGACTGAAACTTATGAAGTAAATGTAGGGTTGTTATTGGCACGCTTGTGTGCACATGTCAAACTCCTGTTGCTGAGGGGTGAAGGAAGGAGGGCAGCATGTGGGAGTCTACAGGCTGAAGAGGAGGAAAACAGTCCTTGCAAACATATTTGTTTCTGTGTCTGGTATTGGCCGATAGGCAGCACATAAGGTTCTCACATAGCACAGGGCTCCTTGACTCTTCTTCTGAGTCCAGAGGTAAATGCTGTGCAAGTGATGCCGTGAGTGATGTATCTCGCTGGAAAAATGTATCAAGTCCAGGTGCTGCAACTGTGCATACATAAATGGCTCAACAGGACTTGCAAAATGAGCTGTTGCTGCTCCAAAGATGAGGAGCATGGTTGTTCTGCCTCAACTCATCCCTCAACTCATCCCTTCAAACAGCTTCTCAGCAGAGAGACCCAGAGAAGAAGGGATCACAGGGAGTGAACTCATCTCTGAACCCCACTAGAGCTGTGAAGGGAGTTGTTGCTGGATGGGAGAGATTTGGATAGGCCAAGAAAAGGAGAATCCTGCCCTAGCCCTACAGCAGAGCTGAGGCTGTTAAACCAGTCCTTTCAGTGAAAAGGACAGTATGGCCTGGCTAGCACTCTGCACAGTCTCTGATCTGAGAACTTCAACAGAGGCACCCAGGGCCGCACTGCTCAGAGGCGGCGAGGCTGCCGGAAACACTGCTCCAGAGGACCACCCTCGCCTAGAGAGGCCTGTCTGTCCACACTCAAGTGCCTGGCAGGGGACAGAAGACTCTAGCAAGCTAGAGATGTAGCTAGCCTGTGGGAGGGCTTTGGCTGCCTTCCCAGGCTCGCACTGAAGTCACACAGATGTCAGGATGGGGTGTGCAGAGGAACGTGACCCCCCACCACAGGACTCCTACTCGCAGTCTCCTCCACTAGAGCCAGCAGAGTGGCGTGTGCTCGGCAGGAGTGCTAGGTGAGCTGGGGAGGTGTCTGGCTCCTTTCCTGGTTTCACACCAGAGCCTGGCACACAGCTCCCAGCTGTTCAGGATCTTTGTTCTGGGATCTCTCAGGCTTGTCAAGGCGTTGCGTGAAGGGAGGCATTACCTCACTCCGGCATGGGGGTGGATATGTTAAAAGCCCCCTCAAGATTCACCCGCCTGCGCCTCCCCGGAGGGGTCACCTGCAGGTGAGCAGTCTAGGAGAGCGCTCCCGCTTTCCCTGCAAGACACCTCCAAAACATGGAGAGAGCAGCGGTTCCTGGGCCTCCCTGGCAGTTTCCATGGTGACCCATAAAAAGCAGAAAACCACCTTTTTTTTTTTTTTGGTTTGTTTTTGTTTTTTAAGACAAAGGGATGTGATAGTGACTGTGGTTGGGGCAGGGGGAGGATTCCACTCCTCTGGCAACAGCCATGTCCACAGTCAGTCATAGGGCTGAGTGTTGCACCCCAAGCCGAAGAGGAAAGCTTTAGTGTACGGTTTCCACAGGCTTAATGGCCGCTAAAAGCAGTAAGTCACACTTATAAGTGTCATCATGGTCACACAGTGAAAATATTAACGTGCAAGGAACAAATTCAGAGCATTTCCATCACAGTATCTATTTGCCTGAGACTTCACCCAGACCCATCTCGCCCTGCCCTCCTCTCTGTTAGGACGACTCAACACACACATCCCAGAGCAGTCTGATGACTTTCTTCCCGGTACTCACCCATGCCCTGGCATGCAGCAACACTTACCAAACAGCACAGCCTCCAGGCGGAGGGGAAACTTCGCTCAGCTGCATCATCATCTCTGCAATAGAGTTTATAAAATTTCCAGAAAATTCTAGAGAAGAAGGGTAAAACTGATAAAGGAAAAGATGGCTTTTAAACACAGCTAACCAACTAACCTAATTTTGAACAACTCTACCTTCAACAGTTCTTGGCTCAGTTTCAAAGGTGCCAGGAAATTAAATGGTTGTACATCTCTGAAAACAGGTCTCAGCATGTCTTTACCACGGTGACCAGGAAAACATAGCCCCTTTGAACATTTCAGCCTATATATGTATACACATATGCATATGTTCAATTATGCAACTTCTTATGAACAAGCAACACCAAGGAGGCCAGGGGTTGGTCTGGAACTTGTCTTTCACTCCACTCAGTCGCTAAAGTGAAAATCCTTGCAAAAGACCAAAATCCATCTGTTTGGCCAGAGGTTTCAGCAGCTTTTAGACTCTCTTCTAGCCACATGGTCCTGTACAAGTAACTCCTGCCAGGCTCCCTTTTCCAGACAACATAAGCCCATACATGTACAGCACTGAAAAACCCACACAGGCCAGGAGAGCAATGCCAAAGGGACAATTAATTAAAAGAACAACAACACCAAGACAAACCCTATCCCAAAGGGCACCCTGCAGTAGAGTTTTAATTGCTTAATTAGTGTTAATTGCACACAGCAGGAAGCCAGAACTTGGCCTGGAAATGCTGGGTTGGCCAGGAAACAAGAGTTCTCCCATGGCTGTAGGAGCTCAGCAGTGATAGTTAGCAGCAGAGGAGCCTGTTTCTGCTCTGTGGTGATGCAGGTAAGAGGAGCTCTGGGGATGCAGAGGGAGGAGGAAGGGTGCTGGGCAGGAAGCTTAGCTGAGGATGGTAGTGGTGCTCTTAGGAACCCCCTGGGCCAAGGAGTGCCCGTAATGCGCTTTGCTAGGTATTAAACAGGAGGGCTTCAAGTCAACTTTTTTTTTTCCTTTTGAAGGAGGGCAGAATTCTTTATATATTATACACTATATAAAAGTATACCCTGAAATAATGTAGAAGTATACTATAGATATATAATTTGGCGCCTTACACATAAGTCATATGTAACACAGAGCTACTACTTCTTTCCTTAAGGTCAAGAACAGTAGCAGCAACAACGAAATCGCTGCCGACGCTCTTCGTCGTCCCGCCGCTGGGCTCTGGCGCCCCCCGGTGGCCGCTGGGGGGCAGCACACGAACCCGGCACAAACAGGAGTCCTCGGGAGTTGTGCCCTCTTTCCATGATTTTACTTATCCTTAACTTCTAATTTCCACAGTCATAAAAGACTTATCTGGTTACATCTTAGAGAAGATCTTGCAGCACAGTGTAGACAGAGAAGCTGTAGGGCACAACACTTAATTGGATTGCATCAAGTGCCTTGCTAAACCCTGAGACCTGAGCTGATAAGGGAATGATGCAGTGGGGTGTTTGTTGCTCTTGCTTTGTATTGTGCTCTGCCACCAGCCCAGAATATGTAGCCACTCCGCTTGACTGCTTGGTTTGGCAAGCTCTGTCTCACCCCCAGTGGGAATGTCAATCACTGCCCTCTAACAGGCGTAAACAGGCCTGCTCATCTGTCTGTTACAGGCCTGCCGCTAATTACAGCTGATAAAGGTTTTTCTTTAGCTGAAATAAGAGCAGGGAAATGTAAGCTATACCTCTGCAGCTCCCAGGGAGCATGTTGTCCCAGGTTACGCATTGCGGGGGAGTCACATGAGGCCAGAGCTGCAAATGGCTATAACTTTGTTACAGGCTTTCCCATAGAGAGGTGCTAGGAGTCAGCCTAAGCCATGCCAGGATGCTATATGAGACCCTGCATGCATATATAGACACCATATAACCTTGACTCAGGGCACCCGGGTGCTTCCTTGTAAGGAGCAGGCCAATATTGCCCTCTTTTCCCCGAAGAGCATGGGGACTGTGCAGTGGAGTAGGGACTGAGAGTTCCTAGGGCAGTAGTTGCATGCTTCCCTTGAGGCGCTCGTTCAAAGGATCAGTTTTGTCCTTGGTGCAAGTCCTCTGAGCACTGGGACTTGTTTCTAACTTCTGCTAAAGCTGGATGTGACCCCTGCACCTCTTACAAGAAGTTAAAATTCAAGACTGATGTTCTTGTGTAAGATAGTTTGCTCTTCCAGCCTTGCTTTTTTTCCCTCAAAGTGACTAATTAACATTAATGTCATTATCACTTACACTGACCCAAGGACTAATGGGCTTCTTAGAAGACATCATAGAAATCAAAACATTAAACTTTGGGGGGGGGGGCAGGGGAAACTTAAGAAAACTTTTTTTTTTTCCTGCTGGATCAAACCTTATTGTCATTTTCCTGAGTAACAGTGCCACCACCATCCTGTAAGAAGGAGAAGCTCTTGCTTTTAGGACCAGGGAAGCATTTGAACATAGGCTGCTACCTTTGAAACCTCTCTGCAAAGCACACAGGGGCCATATAGAAATGTGGAATTTTGTATCTAGATTTTGGTGGCCTTTGTCTGAAACCTGGGCCTACAGTTCATGATCTACATATAGGTTTGCTGGAATTACCTTTAAAGTGAGCTGCTATCATTAAAAAATACTGTGGATGGTAGGTATGCAGTAGGTTTGAAGGTGAGAAGATTCAGGGCATCTTCCACACAACTTCCTGCAAAGGATCAGGCAAAATCCTCCCTGATTGCAAGAGGTTATGGATTCCTAGGTTTGTGACTGACTTGTGCCCCTCAGTCTCTGTAGGAGAGTCAACAGGTTTTGGGTATGAAGGAGTATGTTTAATACAGTGTTGCAGCAGCTGTGCTCCTCCTGCAAGCTCATGGTTGTTCCTCCCAGAGACAGAAATATCTGGGAACCCTTCTGAATTTCTAGTAGCTCTTTGCTCCATTATCACAAAATCGATTGCAGATGGTGCTTTTGATGCTGACAGTTTGGGAAGATAGTCTCTTGGCTTAGATCTTGAGCACATTTGATCTGAAGTCACAGCAGAATTGTGACAGCCCATCATCTTGTCACTGATACAGAAACACTTTACTGACTACAGCTAAAAGTTTGGGCCAGTGTGAATGCTTTCCTTTAAATAGCAAACTTCAGTCTTAAATAGTTACACTTTGCCCTTGCTGTTTGGCGCTCTTGCATACCAAAGACTTAGCTCTTAGCAACATGAAATCCCATCCTAAGTAGCCTCTGTTTAACAATACCATTTTGTACTGTGTTCAGAATGCCAACCCCCTTCTATTCTGGGGTTCAAAGGAGGGGAACTTCTTATTTCAAGTTCAATGCAGTTCAAGACTCTTTCTGTGAAATGAATTTTTCTACTTTGAAGTGTAAAGCAAACAATTGCATTAAACCTGAACCACTCTGTATCAAACTAAAAGTAGCATTCATAAAAAATAATAATAAAAAAAACCCCCAAATGTAGCCCAATGTAAGCACAGCAAACTGCCTCTATAGTTCTGGATAATATGGTAGTGTCTTACATAGTTGACATACATAGTTCATGCTGTTCATAAAACTTATGTATAAGTGGTGAGGTGGGATGATTTGTTCCAGCTTGGCATTTGGCTGGAGAGAATTTGCATTGTTTACTCACAGGGGAGATGGTAAAGCCCTAAAGACAGCAGCTCTTACACATAGATAAGCTCTGTCCTGTGTTTGCATCAACATTTTCAACACCTCCCAACACTTTTTGGTACTGAAAATAGATCTATTCTAGACTATCCAACATTTCCAAAGGAAGTAAGATCTTAGTCTACCTGGCTGTGTACTTCAAACAGGTGCATGGTTTCATGACTCACTGTGAAATTAGTGCACTTTCAGATGATAAAACTTCCACCATTTGTTATGAGACAGTAAGAGTCCTTCTGCTGAAGCCTTAAAATCATGGGCATAGCAGTGTCATCATCTGTGTTTTGAGGCTGTTTTTTAATAATGGAAGTCTCAAGAGTGATGTACCTTCCTAGAATAAAAAGTTACACATGGAGATCTGCCTGTGAATGCCAATGGCTAACAGTGATCACTCACGTGTATTTTTGCATTTGGTCTCTTTGTAGGCTACTATAGTTATATTTCAGTCATCTCCCAGGAAAGTCTTGGGATTCCAGGAAATTTTCCAATCAGAAACCATCTGAAAATGTAAAGTGATAAGGCCAGGCTACCTTTTTCTTCAAGAAAGCTATTTACAGTATGTTTCACTTACTACCCCTGAAACTTTGACCTAATTTCCATCCCACAAATCCACTCCCCTTTGTTAACATTGAATAGGATTGTCTAAGATTGTGTCATGACCCAAGTATGCCTTTTTGCTTTAACTCCATGTTTTGTGGTTATAGAGAATTCCCTGCCACTTTCTGTCTGTCATGAAGTTATGCAATCCGCATGCTCACATATGCTTGAAGAGGCTTTATATCTTCATCAGTAAACAGAAGGAACCCTTGAAATGGGTTAGCTGCCTATTTTAAAGGAAAGACACTGTTATTGTACGACATATGTTCTAATCACTGCACATAAGTAAAAGGCAACCTGGCAAAACTTGCTGAAAAAGCTTTGCTGAGGCAAAATTCCAGTTACAAGTTTGAATGGATAATGGAGGCACTGTAAAGAGACATGGCCTTGAAACAGTTTATCAGCAAAGCTTTATTTTTCAGATCTCTCTGCCCATAGAACCCTGCAGGCAGGGACTGAAATTTGCCAAGAAAGTTCTGCCATGTTTTGGTCTTTCAAAGTCAATGGGCTGCTGGGTGCAGGTAGGAAACATATGTCTGTGGTTCCTGCACCCAGCAGCATCAGATAGGATGAGGGAAAGCTCTGTGGAGCTGTTACGTTAGCTTTGGATGGCAGAGCTGAAGGACTGTGAGCTCGGCCAGGTCAGGGGCTGAACGTGAGCTGGCCGAGGTTGTCCTCACTTATCGGATGTCACAGGGTAAACTGTAGTAGCTCCCCTGAGTGACAGAGTTTGCCTCCGTTGCTCAGGCTGGGAATGGGATGTCTATCATGTGCTCTGCCATCTCTGGATACCCAGATATCTGCACGGACACAAGTGGCAGAGAGGAAGCTGCTCTGATGCTGCTGCTCTACGAGCTTTCTACAGGGATTATTTTTCTCTCCCTCTGCCATCCAGCAGGTGGGAGGAGATCAACACACTGTGAAACAGAGGGTTAGCCAATGGATTGCTTCTAAAGGAAGCCTGACTTGATGGACAAGCCTCCTGAGGGCATATCCAGTTGCCCCCGTTTTAATACAACTACCTGACACTTGTGGGGGACATGACAACAGCATGTTTTTCGTCCCTTAGAAAGAAAGGGTCTCTCTGAATTCAATATTGCAGTGTCTGTGTTCATGAATCACAGCAAAGGGATCCCACTCTTGACCCAAGACCTGCCCAGCAATGTCCCCACGCAGGCATCTCGCTCCCTGCCCCAGGCCTGCCATGCTCCTGTCAGCAGTGGGGGCAGCACAGATGTGTCTTCATCTAATCTCTCTTCACACTTTCACAGCTTTTTCCTCATCAGTTTTAGACATTTCTGAGGTTATTTCTGTAAATGTAAGTTCTCAGGACATCCTCCAGAAGAAGCTGCTCTAGTATGCTGAAAATGGTCTGGAAAGAAAATACAATTATTTGCTCAAGCCTAGTGGAGGAGCTCTGTCAGAAGGTGCTACTTTGCTGAGCTGTCCATCTGATAATGAACTTTAGTCTTTTCCTTAACCTAACACTTTTCCTTAACCCAGTAATGGGGCCAGGAAATGACAATGCAGGGAATGTGAGAATTCCCTGTAAGAGAATTCCCTGCAAGAGAGGTAACAGACCTGTTGCAGCACAAGGGAAAAGAGAGACAGCACGGTCTGACCGGTGCACCTAGGGCTTGTGAATCCCTGCTTGGCCTTTGTTAATCTTATGCTGCAGTGATGTTTGCAGGTAAGTAAAAGCAAGATGCTCAAAGAATTATGTTTATAAGTCTTTCAGAATCAGAGAAAAGTAGTTAGTGGAGGTTCAAGCATGGGTTCATGCTGGATAAAGAGTTTATTTAGGCAGATCTACAATTTATTTGTCTTCTGATTTTATTAGGGGCTTGAAAAAAGCTTCAGTTGATTAAGCCTATAGCTCCAAAACTGTCTAACTGAGCACCCTTAATTGCTTCTATAGATATAGAAAATGTTGCTGACTCCAGAAGTATTTTATATGCTGAGATAATCTTTGGCTGTGTTAAACCATGATAGAGTATTTTTCCCTAATAGCATGCCTGATGTTGCATCAAAATGTTAAATGCATTTGAATAAAAAAAAAAAAACCCACACAACTACAGATTTTCTTCTGAAGAAGCAAAACTTGGTACTAGCACTTTTACTCCCAAATTTTCCTTCTCTTAACTTTGTGTTGTTCCTTTGGAAGGATATAAAAAGAGGGAATCATTAGTTCCCATTTATAAAGACAACTATGTAAAAACCTCTGAAAGCATTTGGTAATACAAGTGTCATGGGGGGTCAAATTATGAAAGAAACAGGATTTATTTATACATCAGAGCCTAATTTAGGCTTTCTTCTGACTTGCATTTGACTCATTTAGGATCTATCCCACACAACTGATCACAACACGCATTTCTGTTACACAGCAGAATGTACTTGGTTGGACCATCAGAGTAGGATTATCCTACCCAACTTCAGCTACTCAAAATTCATGCAATGAGTCAAACTGTCTATCCATCTACCATCAGCAGAGGCAGGGAACTCTTTCCAGCTTTCACCCAGAGGGGTCCAGATCTCACAAGTGAGTACAGAGGGAATTAATGGAGATAGAAAATTAAGACCTAGGGTATCCAGCATGGATTCACCAAGGGGAAATCATGCTTCACTAACCTGATAGCCTTCTATGATGGAATCATCAGCTGGATAGATGAGGGGAGAGCAGTGGATGTCATCTTTCTGGACTTCACCAAGGCTTTTGACACCGTCCCTCACAACATCCTCCTGGGCAAGCTCCAGAAGTGTGGGATAGATGAGTGCACAGGGAGGTGGGTTAGGAACTGGCTGGATGGCAGAGCTCAGAGGGTGGTGATCAGCGGTGCAGAGTCTAGTTGGAGGCCTGTAGCTAGCGGGTCCCCCAGGGGTCAGTCCTTGGTCCAGTCCTGTTCAATTTATTCATCAGTGACCTGGATGAAGGCACAGAGTGCTCCCTCAGCAAGTTTGCTGATGACATGAAACTGGGAGGAGTAGCTGATACACCAGAGGGCTGCGCTGCCATCCAGAGGGACCTGAACAGACTGGACAACTGGGCGGTGAAAAACCTCATGCAATTCAACAAGGCCAAGTGCAAGGTCCTGCACCTGGGGAGGAATAACCCCAGACACCAGTACAGGCTGGAGACTGACCTTCTGGAGAGCAGCTCTGCAGAGAGGGACCTGGGTGTCATGGTGGATGACAAGTTGACCATGAGGCAGCAGGGTGCCCTCGTGGCCAAGAAGGCCAATGGGATCCTGGGGTGCATTAAGAGCGTCTCCAGCAGGTTGAGGGAGGTGATCCTGCCCCTCTACTCAGCCCTGGTGAGGCCGCATCTGGAGTATTGTGTCCAGTTCTGGGCTCCACAGTACAAGAGGGATGTGGAGCTGCTGGAGAGAGTCCAGCACAGGGCTACAGGGATGATCAGGGGCCTGGAACATCTGCCCTATGAGGAGAGGCTGAGGGAGCTGGGCCTGTTCAGCCTGGAGAAGAGAAGACTGAGAGGGGACCTGATCAGTGTCTATAAGTACCTCAAGGGAGGGAGTGAGGAGGATGGTGCTGGCCTCTTTTCACTGGTGGCCACTGATAGAACTAGGGGAAACGGCCAGAAACTGAAGCATCAAAAGTTCCACAGGAACTTAAGGAAAAAATTCTTAACAGTGAGGGTGACAGAGCACTGGAACAGGCTGCCCAGAGAGGTTGTGGAGTCTCCTTCTCTGGAGATCTTCCAAACCCGCTTGGTGCCACGTGCTCTAGGTGACCCTGCGTGTGCAGGGGGGTTGAACTAGATGACCTCTAGAAGTCCCTTCCAACCTTGAGCATTCTGTGATTCTATGATTTCCGTAGACAGAGAACAGCTAATAGCAAAATGTAGTTACTGAGATGTCTGTTGCATGAAAATGAAACAAGCTTCCCTGTCTGCAGCACTTCTAAGAGCTGGATCTGTCTGTACGTAAAGAGTCACAAGAAATTGTGCAGAAGACATAGGCAGCTGGGGCCTTTGCTTAAATTGCAGCTCTCTCTATATATTTTTGCCCTTAAATTTCTGAGGTTAGCTTCTCATTATCAGTATTATTATAATAGCTGTATCTGAAAGTTTTGGTAGGATTACTGGGATTATTCGTTATCTGGAGAATTCTTTTTGGTCTCTCTCAGAATAAAAAGTCTTAAAAAATATGTTTTTAAATTTCCAAATTATGGCTTTAAAGTTCTGTGGGGTGGGCATTGTTGAGCTGGATTTGTAGTCAGTGCAGAAGCATCCGATAATTATGCATTACAATATGACAGAAAGTCTTATTTCAGTATTTCTTTTGAAAACATTACGAACTAAACATTCTTCAAGGCTATGTACTTACTTAACTCCATTAAATTCTTCACAAAAGGCCTTTTTAGAAAGTTTCTGAAAAAAGAACTTACTCTTCAGAAGATACCTTGACCATCCTAAAGTCTTTGCAGTCCATGCTGGGCTGATGCCTACTGATGCAGAGCTTTGCAGTATACAATATATATGAATATTTGATGAAGTAGTTACTTATTCAGTGTATCTGTAGAGACAAAGAGTCTCTTTATTGCAGCTCTTCTTAGCCATGGAAAAGATTGTGAGGACCATTTGGCACCAACCCATACCTGACCCCTTGGCATTTGTTTTGATCGTGTGTTTGTTGTGGACAGCATCAAAACAAAAAGGAGAAGAAAGGAAAAATGCTCTCTGTTAAGGGCACCATTGTGTCATTTGTAATTATTAACAACCTGGAATCACAGGCTCCTGACTGCATTAAAGCTAAATGGACTAAATAACAAAGCATAAGGTGCCGCTGGGGAAGGGGAATCTCCCACAGGCCGCTGAATCAAATTAGAGATGACGATGAGGTATTCCGTAAACTCCCCAAAGCTGAGGAAGGAAGGCTGAGGCTGAAAAAATATGAAAGACGACTGGAAACTTTCAGAAATACGACTAGATTAAGAAAAAAAAAGGCACCTTAGTTTCATAATCATAAGAGAAGAGTGTTTTTTTAAAAAACATCCTGAATCAATGTGTGAAGTGAAGGCACAGGTCAAAATAAAAAACCACCACAGCAAATGGACAAAAGGGGAAATATACAGCAATCAATAGAATTTAGATTTAGGAGAGTTTAGGAGAGTTTCCTTCCTCTGGCCAGCAAGGGCTTAAGAGAATAAAATGAGTTAAGACTATATTAATAACAAAACAAATCTTAACAAAGGTACATGCTGTAGCTTGATGGAGATCGTGAAATGATAATGTTGCAAAAAAGACAGAGGTATTCCATAAATATTTCTGTACTGCATTTAGAAAGAAAAAAGATGATGCACTTATAGCACATGGGCTGATGGGGGGAAAAATCCACTCCATTAGTGACTAGGAGGAATGTAAAGAATGTACTAGGAGTGAGTATTTCAAAATCAGCAGGTCTGGATTGCTTTTGCAAGAATATCTAATAGAGCTTATTTGACTGATCTCTAGCCTGCTGATGCTGATATTTAATAAATCCTGAAACAGCAAGGAAATATGAGAATATAAGATGAGTACTGTGGCAATACTAAAAATGACGAATTCAGGAACCCCAGTAGAAGTGCACTGGTACAAAAGTATTAACTGATATGAGAATCCTTTGACAACAAATGAAGAAAATAGAGATGCAGTTTCTATCATCACAAAATTTCTATCTTTGCAAAAAAAAAAAACTGTCAAGAACAATTTAAGTACTGTCACTCCTGCCATGAGTAGGAACATTGCTAGAAGAGTAAACGTACTTCTAGCCCTATTTTCTGTGGTTCCATGAAGAAGTATTATATAGCAGCCACAAAGTCTACGTTATATAAACACAGAGTAAGCTGACAGATTTAAAATACAGTTATGAATGTAGAATCCTCACTGGACAGGAATGAATGTATGTACAAGGTATGGCCTCTGGTTGATTCTGTTTCTTAAATTGTTTATGGCATTCAAATCAGGGACCTTGTTGGATCTTTGGAGCCAGATGCAGCTCAGACATTGAGAGGAACATAGTAAAATGGGATGCCTGAAACACAGGGAGAACAGTCCAGACTGGTTTGTTTACTGGACATACAGTAAAACTGGAAAAAGCCATTAAATGTTAACAGTGCTTTTCAAAAGCCATGGAGGAGGTATTAGGAAGACCATTAGATCAGTGCTGCTCAACATGTTCACCATTGCCCTAGAAGTAAGTATCAATGCCCTGCTGATAAAAGATGCAGATATTATGAAGTCTGCTGGGATGGAGTGATGAGAGACACATTTATACAGAAAAAGGCAGATCAGATGTGCTCAAGTAAAAAGCCTTTTACTGCAGCCAAATGCAAACTTATGCATGTGGGAACCAGAGAGGAGGTTAGGAGATGCGTAATCAGAAACTCTACCCTGGAAAAAAAGAGCTTGGAAAAGGATCAGGGTAGGCAAAGTATGGGGCAGTTTCACTGCAGTGCGACACTGTGGCAAAAAGGGTGAAATCAATCCTTGCATGCATAAACCAGGGCATAATGAGCAGAAGTAGAAGGTGCTTTACTTCTTTGTGGTCCTATCGAGATTAGTCTCACTCAGGTTTTTATTTTCAAAGGTTGTTGGAAAGCTGAGGGAGGTGCAAAAGAAGCTGTATAGTCATTCAAGATCTAAAGAAAATGCCTTGTTGCGATGGATCAGTTTAGCTTACTGAAAAGGAGCTGACTCGATTAATGAATTGGGAGTGTTGGGAGGAGGAAAACACTAGCGATAAGGGAACGGAGTAACTCGTATGAAGGACTGAGGGCAGGGGTAGGGAGCCAGGCAAGTCCAAGTGAGAAATGAGACACACAGGGTGATTAACCAGTAGAACAAGATAATGTGGTGAATTCTTCATCTCCTTATGTGTTCATATCAAGATTGGACATTTTTCTTACTGGCCTACAGCCAAATACAAATTGTCAGGCATGAGTTATAGCGTTTAATACTGAAATATTGCTGTGAAAATTAATAGTCTATGAGATTTAAGAAGTCATTCTACGCAGTAGTGATCTGAGATCCATAGTATCATGCCACAGGAGAGCAATATATTTATTAATTATTATTATTAAGTCAATGAGCTGTAGCTAAAAAAAAATGCAACTTTCTCTGTTTTGCCCTTTAACTGATGCCATTTAATAATAACAAGATGAATTAAGCCTGCCAAGATCACTAATGAACAAAATGGAGGATTATAAAAGTCCAATAATTTTTTTTTCCTCCTTATTTAGGTTTTCCAGCAGATGGTCACTTCACCACTAATTGCTGTAATACATGTGAAATATTGGTTACTGGATGACTTTTTCTCTCCTCCTCTTTGTTCCTCTGCCTAGAAATTTCCCTCTTGCTGTGGCATGTACCTATGGTAAGTCGGTAACCTGCCCTCATGCCCTCATCACATTCAGACAAGCAGCCAAAGTATTTTTAGAAGACAAATGGAAGTTGAGATTCTGTGTAGGAACCAAAACTATCCCCCAGCCATAGGAGACGAGGCCCCTGAAGCTATTTAGGAGCTGCAGCAAGGGAATATCTCTTGCAATAGTGATGCTTGATGGCTTTGAGACTTGCACCCGGCAGAATTTTCATGCTATGCAATCCCAGAGCGCCCGGGAGCACTTCACGCCCCAGGGCAAAGCCCGGGGACTACTGGTAGCCTGCAGAGCCATTCAAGGTAAGAGAGCGAGGGGTGAATCTCATCCCAGTGAAACTCTGGGGGAAACTCGGGGAAGCCGAATGGCGAAGGGCACTGTGCCCGAGCTGTACTTATAGCAGACAGTTTATCCGGCAGATTGAGCTGCTTCTCATGCTGCTTCAGTGCTGGTTGTGAGCAGCTTTCCTTCATCTCAGATGTTTTTGTTATTCCAAAAGCTCTCGGCCAGTGGAATGTTCTCGAGCAGTGCACTGTGAATATTTGATACATGAAAGTAAGGACTCAAACGGTGATTCTTAGCTCTGAATTGCTTTTATGTACCCCTTTGACTCATCCACTTTCCACATCATTCGAAATCTCGGAGGAACACTTTTTCAATTTCATTCATACTACTTAATTGCTCCCAACCTTCTCCATTTATCTCTTTTTATATTCTAACCCCTGTCTCTTCCATCATTTTCCCCCATCCATTCCCACCTCTCTATGGGTTATTATCATTGCTTGACTAATTTTTGAAAAGTGTATTATCAATGATTGGAGCAGGCACTTGTCATTTCACTGTTGTGCAGAGCATTTTGCATACATCTCGTGTTGTATAAATAAAAGCCACAGCTTTGGAAATATTTAGTCTCTGAACCATTTTGCAGTATAATACGTATAAAAGGCACCATATGAAATGGAATTATTTATTATAATTATCCATCTCTGGTACTGACATTCGAAAGCATTTTAGGTAGATCATTTGCCTTCTCTATTCTCTGTCTTAATTTATCAGCTAGCTTAGAGTTACAAAATGTGTCAGTGAAATGTGAGCACTGGGTTGTTCAGTATTATAGAAACCTTTAAATATTAACTCCTCTTTGCTTAGCCTGCTTTCTATCGGCATATTCCAAGGCAAAGGAAATAGGTTGCCTGTTTTACAGATAGGGAAACAAAGATACAGAGGTGAATTTGAAGGCACTGAGGAGCCCTGAAGCTTGGCCTGAGAAAGGGAATGATTTCTACAATTGCAGAGAGCAAGGCCAGATTTTTCCAAAATAGCACTAGGTTTCCTGCGGTTTTCTGCGCAGCTGTACACATTTTGAGGCCAGTAACACAGCACCTTACTGACACAGACAGGTAGATGCACAGCTGCATGGATAGATCATCGAAGAACTGAAATTTGGGGCCTAGATAAATAAAGAAGCTGTGGAGACCTAAATCCTGCCTTAGTCCCCGAGTGAGTCACGCACTTACTCTGTCAGGAGTGATGAATACGGTGCTAGTGCCTGAAGCCATAAAAAGAACCCAAACATATTTTGAAAAAGCCTGCAGGGGCAAAAAAGCCCATGCCACAAGCAAAAGAGAAGAAAAGGAACTATCTGAGCAGGAAGTCTCCTCCAGCTTGAAGGGATCATGTTTGAAAATTTCCTTCCTGATTTCTCAGAAAAAAAAAAGGGGGGGGGGCAGCGAAAAGCTATGGCTTGTGTGTGTTCTACCTCCACCAAAAATGAGCCACTGGAAGTGATTTCCATGCTAACACGTGAGGACCCCAGGACATTTGTCACCACAATAACTGGGGGCCTCTCAGAGGAGGGGCGGGGGGGAGAGAAAGGAGTCTCTGTAATTACTTTGCATGCTCTAAGACTGCTCTTTGCTCCTCAGATTCCTGACAAAGAAGTCTGTGTTTTGTGCATCTGTAAGGGGTTTATTAAATAAACACAGATTATCTTCTCTCTCTTCCGTTTGCTCAGAGAGCTGGAATTCCTGATTAGCTCTGCCATCCAGGACCTCCTCAGGCAAATGGGAGAGAAAAGGCCAGTACTCCCCAAGGAAGAAAAAAAAAAGAACAATTCCAACTGCTCAGAGACTTGCTAGGTTTTATAGGATTGAGGTTTTCCATAATAGATGTTGTCTTGGCCGCACTGGCTGGTTGGAGTTGGACTGAGCCAGGGCTGAGCAGAGGGCAGAAGGGCCCTCAGGTGAGATTCATTCCTCAGCATATGGTGGGGGAGGCAGGAGATTAGGATAAGGTGATTTTGTGAGTCAGGTGCTTAAACCCTGTTCTTGTTAGCTGGATCTATTCCTGCCTTCTCCATTAGTGCCTAATGCCAGGCAAGTTACTTAGACCGATCAGGTAATACCAGGTTCCTGTTTACAGACACTGCTTTCTCTAGATTGGTCCTTGATTTACAACAGGAATAAGTATCCAGCAGGAATGTAAATATAAGGAGACATAAAAATGAAATCCTCCCGGGGAAAAAAAAAGATGCTACAAATCTCAAATTCATGTTTCCTTTTGACTGTAACATATCTGAGCTTCGAACGTCAGTCTGCAAAGTGAGATCCTACCATGCTGGGAATGACTATGCATGCAGCAGTATCTCGGATACCAATGTAACGAATGCTTTAAGGAGTCCCTGGAGAAATAAGTCATTTTTCCTTCAGCATTAACAATTTTATCATAAACTAAACAGAACTAACGGAGAATAAGCTCTGCCAGACCCAAGGCGGAGGAGCGAGGGACCACCGTGGATATTTGTGTGCAGGGCAGTTACAAGCGGAGTACTGAGCACTTAGGACTGTGGTACTTTCCAAGACATTTCCATAGTCAGGTGATGCCACACCCACATGAATAAATCCTCCCGGAACGAGACAGGACATCAGGCGCAGACATCTGAGCTGGCTCTCAGCACACGGAGGAACCGGATCAGGAGCTATATGTGATCTCTGTTTTTCCAGATAAAGCCAAGCCATGTGTGACAGGATTGTGAAATGGTTATTAACAGGATCAGCTGCATTCCAGCCGGCTCCTGGGAGGACTAGAGTGTTCCTGGGTCACTGTGGGGTCTTCTCTTAGGAGCCAGCATCCCTCATGCAAATCCATGCATCCATCCCTCACTGGATGCTCTGCAGAGAGGCCTGGGAGAGCATTAGCATCCTAGGGAACTTGGCACTAAAGGGCAGACCTGGAAACCCCCTCTCTTTTGCCCTCAAGGCTCATCCTACTCCTGTTTTCACCATATTATAACCTCAAATCTGGTAGCTTTTTCTTTTCTGCTACTACATCAGACTAAGAGAAACAAGCTGGAGGGAGAAAAAATAGTGTTTTTTTTTTTTTTTGGAGCAGTTGATGTGTCTGGGGAGAAGAACGAGCGGGCAGGTGCAGAGCACCACCCCCAGGTGCTCTCTCTGACATCTCCCCCTTGCCTGTCCCTCTGTGCAGCGCTCATCTCCATCTCCGTTCGCCTCACCCTGCCATGCCGCCGCCTCCTGCCTCCCTTCCCATTCATCCTCAGCCCTCTCCTTTCTTCTCACCTCCTCCTTCCTTCCTCCGCTTGCAGTGACTAGATAGGGGAATGCAGGATTAAGCATTCCCTACGCGTGCTTCTCATTCACGCTGCTCGGTCCCTGGCTGGCAGTTTCTCCTTCCTGCAGGTGAGTATCTCCGAGCTCGCTTCTCCCTTTCTGACCTCTCCTCTGCTCCCTGTGAACATGCCGCGCTCTTGTGCCGGGCTCGCACCGCCTCATGCTGGGAAACCATCTCCCACCCTCTCTCGAGCAGCCTCCTCGCTGCCGGGAGACGCTATTCACAGAAAACACATAAGCACCGCATCAGACTGCTGTTCTCTCACGCTGTCTATCAGATACGGCATTTTAAAGGTGCTGCTCAGAATATCAGATATGCCTTAGCTATCACAGCATTTTCCCTTTCAGCTTTGTTGAAATATACGTAAAGCAAATGCTTTTTCTTTTCTTTAATGGAGCCGGAGGTCCCCAGCACACGCAGCCATGTCCTGGCTTGCACAGACCGGGCTAGCTGTGCGCTGTGCTCCATTTCCCCTTTAAAACGCTCCATCTTTCCGATAGCGGGGCTCTCCCGCAGCCTGGGCGATCAGGTGACGCGGTGACAGGCTGCCCTGCTGCATTGTGGCATCCGCGCTCTTTGCTCGCGGTCGCGCCGCGCTGGGCAGAGCCGCCGCGGGATCCATTCGGCATCTGCCGGCCCCCGGTGTCGGGGCTGAGGGAGCCCCCTCCTGCCTGCGGGGTCCTCGTGGCCGGACATGTTGGGCACTCGGCGCTGTCGTTGCCTCTGGCCTGCGCAGATCCCTTGCTGCCTCATCACTGTGAACATACATTATTGATAGCAAAAATGTTGAGTCATAAAATGGAGGTTGTAAAAAACATTATTATTATTCTGCTAGAAACATTAGCTCATCATTTCTGGTACTACAGAAGGCAGAAGAGGCCAGGAAAGCTGGAGCCTGAGAGAAAGAAATGTGGATTGCAGCCAAAGCCTGGAGAGACCGGAGAAGAGCCCCAAAGTCTGGGGCTAACCGGGAAAGGGAGAACTTTGCTTCAGCACCGGCTCTGAATTCAGCTGCCTCTCGTGACTTTGTGTCACTTGAGGTTGTTGTCCCTTTACTTGACTGTACTTTCATTTCCCTCTCTAAAATAGCAAATAGAACAATCTCCTTCACTTCTGCCCGCAGACCTTATGGCCCTTCGCAGCTCTAACTAGTTAACCCTCGCTCTAGCAACACGTGCAGAGCCAGAAAGCTGTTGCGAGCTCCCTTTTGCAGGGGGAAAGCAGGAGCAGGGGGCTGCTGGCTTGCTTGTGGGCTCTGGTTCAGGGTTGAATCTCATTTCCAATCCGAGACAAAGGTATTTGCCAGTGTTCTCACACACAAAGACAAAGAAATTTCATTTATTTTTCTATTTATTCTTTAAAGGTATTTTCTTTCTTCTCTTCTTTGAGCGATCTTCTCCATCCACAGAGATCTTTCCGGGTGGGAAAACACTTCTTGCAGGGATTGTGTTTCACTATTTTAACAGTGCAACTTGGGACAAATATTTCTCGGGATAGCTGAGCTTGACTTCCTGCACTGCAGGGCTGTCCGGTGCCTAGCCACATCCAACAGCAGGCCCGTGAGGGCTGCTATATTCCTTAGCTGCTTGGGATTTCTCCAGAAAAGTAAATTCCAAGGCCCCGTACCGCAAGTTCTCCAACCAAAAGCGGCACCGAGACCCCGGGGGATCCCGAGAGCGGCCGGAGGGGGCGATTCTCGGGGCTATTCGCGGCAGAGGGGCCGGTCCTGCCGTCGCTTTGGGGCTCCCCCCTGCGCGCGGCGCCGGCGCCGGCCGGGGCTCCTCGTGACGCGGCTGGCGCGGAGCGGGCGGCAAAGGGTTAAGGGAAGGTGGCGGGGCCGGGCGGCCGCCGGGAGCATGTGCAGAGCGCGCCGCATCCACGCCGCGGGACGGTGCCCGCGTCCCCGCCGCCGCGCCCCGCCGCCCATGGAGCCCGGTGAGGCCCTGCCGCGCCGCGGGATGCGCTGCCCGCGCCGGGAGGCGGCAAGGAAGGAAGGAAGGAAGGAAGGAAGGAAGGAGGCGCCGGCGCTGCGCTGCGCGGCGCGGGCGGCGGCGAGAAACAAAGGCGGGCGGCGGCGCCGGGAGCGGAGCGGAGCGGAGCGGGGCGGGCGGCACCGGCACCGCGCGGCCTCGAGGCGGGGGCGGCCTCCGCGCCGCGGATGCTGCGGGGCTCGTGGTGCAGCGGCGCGGGGCTGGAGGTCACCCGAAAGTGCCCTATTTTTTTTCGTTTATTTTTTAGCAGTGCATTTTGAAACATTTTTTTAAAGCCATTTCGGTGAAGCTGCCTTCATCCAGGAAGTCTTTTTTTTTTTTTTTTTTTTTTTTTCTCTTCCCCGTCTCTTTAGGAGAGCAAAATAAATAGGCAGCTCAGCGGCTGCAGAGCGGGTCTGGTGGGAGGGGGAGGGACTGCTGTCCTGTCAATATGACTTTCTGCAACCCTGCGAATTGCTGGTGGATGTTGGTATGCTTCTAGCCGGTCAGCTGAAAATATATTTTTTTGTGAGTTTTGTTCCTTTTTTTGGCATGGGAAAATATTTAGAATAACTGAATTTTTGAGAAATCAAAAGTCGGTTTCTTTCCACCCCCGGACCCTTTGCTTAGGATTTTGAAATGCATTTCTTAATGTTTTTTAACAGCTGAGGTGCTGTTCCTCCTCATTTTGAGTTGGAGTGGTACCCTAGGGCTTCTTAGGCAGCTTTTGGCATTGCTGGCGCCAAACTACTAGGTAAGTGCAAGCTTGATAAGGCTCCTAATTACCTAGCAGGAGCAGTAAAACTCTGTCAGAAGAAATATTTCATTCTCTTCTCTTTATTGACAGAATTATTCTATTCCCCCCTTAATTCTGAAGGGAAATCAGTCCCTGCAGGTGCTGAAATTCCTTGCAGGTGGGGTGCTAGCAAATCTGACCCTGCTAGAGCTGTGTGTGCCAGGAATTTGCAAGAGTAAATTGCCAAAAGATTGTCCAAGGAAGTGTTCAGTGGTTTCCAGGAATGCAAATGCATTTATGTATGCATATGTATAGGGTGTGTGTGTGTGTGTGTATACTTATATTTATTGCTTAGGAGTAGGGTTAGCCCCTATCTTAAAGTAAATAGGAAATTCTCAAAAGAAAAAAAAATCCTAAAATTGCTAGGAAGCCATAAAGGAAGACTTGGTGAAATGGAAACGGTAATGGCGGTAGCCACTTTCGGCCAGAGCTGAGGAAAGCCCTTTAGGATGTGCTTAAGTTTGTGCTTTGGCCACCGTGGCACATGTGACATATCCGTGAGGTCTTCCCCAAACCCCAGCGTCTGAGGGAGAAAGTGTTGCCTATTCCATGCAGGGATGTCAGTAGTGCAAAGTCCTGGGACAGGCTACAAAAATGGTGAAGAGAGCTAGAAAACAAGATTTAAGAGACTTTTGGTTGGCTTATCAACATGTGGGTTAAGAGCAAGCTGTGTACCTATGGAAATAATGGCTGGTGGTGGCATTTGGCAGCTTTGCTGATAAGGTCGTACATAGCATAACTGCCGAACAGTGAAAGACATCTTATTTCAAGGTTAAATGTTTAGGTTCCTGACTTTGAGCACAACTGGATGTCGGGAGTGGCTTTTGGCTGAGGTGGTGGTTTCAGCATTGCTTAGAGTCTTTAAATGGGGATCTCTTTCTACAACTCTCCTCTAAGGAGCTACAGGTGCCAGGGTCCCTTTGGCCCCCACTGATTCATTCCCTCCCATCAGGAGCTGTGGTGCGAATGAGAAGTTTTGTGATGTCCTAAATGTGCTCGTGGCACCTGTGTGTTTAAGACAACAGCAGTGCTTGATTCATGCTTCGGGCTGCAGCAAGCTGCTGCAGTGTGAGCAGGAATGGTGTTTCTTCTTACTACATAATTAGCCAGATACAGCTCGTTTTTGCCTTCTTCTGAGGTATTAGAAATTGCCACCATCAGGGACAGGCACAAGAGGAAGGAGCTGGGCCGGGAAGAGGGAGAAGAGATGGTACAGTCTGCTTGGGGGTGAAGCAAGGAGCTTTCTGCTGACATTAGGTGCTTAATGGTAAGTCTTGCATGTCTCTGAATCCATGCTTAACTGAGCTTTGGACTGGGTAGGTCATGGGCTTTGTAGGTTTTTACCTTCCTCTGCAGCATGGGATGTGGACCGTCTGCCAAAGACTAGCTGTGTGAGACTCTTTTAAAGGGTTCCTCACCAGGCTTGTAGCTGCTGTATTGGTGGTGGTTGGTTTCTGTGCTCTTTGTTCATGGTATGTACATCTGATCCCTTTAGACTAAGGGATTTCTGTCTTTATCCATGTTACTGAGTGCTGCTGCAAGGAAGCTGCATGAAATTCAATGAACGGTGATATGCAGGAGGTCTGACTAGATTAGGTAAGAAGTCCTTTCTGTCCTTAAACTTTCTGGCAGTGGGAAAGCTATCTTTCCTCATGAAAGATGAAGGGGAAGTATCCTGAAAAAGCACCTACAAAAGCAAAGCCGATTTCTTGTGAGGAGGTTTAAAACATAGTCTCTGACAGCAAAAGCGCGGAAGCAGGGGGAAATTTGGCTGTTGCAGTTTGTGCGTTGGGATTTTCTATGTTTCTGGATTACCTTTAATAAATGTCACGTTTAAGGAAGTGAAGTTTCCTCTCTTGGTGTCCGGCTGCCTGCTGTTATATGGTAAGACAAGAGAGGTAAGAGCACGGCTAATTGAAGTGCAACAGCCTTCCCTTCCCATTGGGCTAATTATTCTGTGGAAAATGGGTCAGTTACTCGGAGTTTGGCCGCAGGAGGCAGGAGAAGCTGCTGCTCCTACTCCTCACCTTCCCGTGTGCAAAGTCCTGCCCATAGGTGCTCGCAGAGGTTTCCCTGGGCTGGCTTGGAGGGAAATGAAGTTGAAAGACGTTAGGTGGGAGATGCACTTAGGAAAGAAAACCTGTTTGTTAAAAAAGGAAGAGTATGGGGTTTTTCCTTACTTCTTCCATAAGAAGCTTCATCGTCTGAGGAGCTAATGTTGTCCTATATAAAGGTATTGACTGTTTGTGGCTATGACTAGTATGGGTTTGTAAATCATCCTGCATTGCTTCTCACATCTGCTTCCTATATGTATTTTAGTGTTCTCTGGTGACCGTATTGCCTGGAAATAGATGAGCTCTGCAGACTCCGTACAGGCCGGGTAGGGGAGCAGAGGGCCCATTTACCTCATAGATCAGAAATGAATTGGTCTATTTTGTTATGTTTATGGGATGACACATGAGGCAGGAGTATCCAGATGGTTTCTGAGCTCTGAGGTGGAGGTGCTTGTGCAAGTACCAGAGCGGGCGGCGGCTTTGGCTCCAGGGGAGCAAGTTGGCAGCGTGTGGGCTGGCTGCGGGCACCGCACTCAGCCCGTTGAGCTGGAGCGCGGCGTTGCCGCCCATCAGCGATAATGCCCCATAGTGCCTGCGAGGAGCCAGCGTGCGGGCAGGCTCCGGGCCCTGCGCTCAGCCCGCTGAGCTGGAGCGTGGCGTTGCTGCCCATCAGCGATAATGCCCCATAGTGCCTGCGAGGAGCCAGCGTGCGGGCAGGCTCCGGGCCCTGCGCTCAGCCCGCTGAGCTGGCGTGCCGCGTTGCTGCCCGTCAGCGATAATGCCCCATAGTGCCTGCGAGGAGCCAGCGCGTGGGCAGGCTCCGGGCCCCGCGCTCAGCCCGTTGAGCTGGCGTGCCGCGTTGCTGCTCCGTCAGCGATAATGCCCCATAGTGCCTGCGAGGAGCCAGCACGCAGGCAGACTCCGGGCCCTGCGCTCAGCCCGTTGAGCTGGCGTGCGGCGTTGCTGCTCCGTCAGCGATACGCCCCATAGTGCCTGCGAGGAGCCAGCGCGCGTGCAGGCTCCAGGCCCTGCGCTCAGCCCGTTGAGCTGGAGCTTGGCGTTGCTGCTCCGTCAGCGATAATGCCCCATAGTGCCTGCGAGGAGCCAGCGCGCGTACAGGCTCCAGGCCCTGCGCTCAGCCCGTTGAGCTGGAGCGTGGCGTTGCTGCTCCGTCAGCGATAATGCCCCATAGTGCCTGCGAGGAGCCAGCGCGCGGGCAGGCTCAGACGCATGTCGGGGAGACTTCTGCACGGGTGGGCATTGCTGCTGAGTGCATGCCAGTGGGCTGCTTCGGAAACTCCTGTCCGCAGGAGCGGCTGAATGAGAGCACCTATCTACTGCTAGCTGAGCAATGGCTAATTACTAGCTGTATAGAAGAAAGAAGTGTTTTATGTTATCCTCTCTCTTGTTCTAGATTTTATCAGTGTCAGTGCCTAGGAGTTTGTCAGAACCTTATTCCAAGACACCCCACCCCCACAGACTTCTGTCAAAGCTGGATTAGACCGTGAAGACAATCTTCTCTACCACAACTGCATGCCGTCTTGCTGTCGTTGAATAAGATCAGAGCCCCAGCAGGCACTAGATAAGCATCGGTAGCACAAACTGGCCACGCTGTTGCTTGACTCCTTCCCTGTTGGATCTCTGTGCGGCGTACAGCGAAGATAGCGGGGAAGCGCTGCTCGGTCCCGTTGGGCGCCTGCTGCGAGTGCGGAGGTGATGGTGAAGTACGTGCGAAGCGGGAGGCTCTCTGGAGCGTGAATAGCGGCGGCACAGTGCTGCGCGCGCCGTGCCGGCTGGGGCTGGGACTCTGTTTGGCTTTGCTTTTTCACCCAGAATACACATGCGGAAAAGGGTCAGGCTCATTCAGCTCTTCCAGTCTAATCTTGGCCGAGAAATCTCAGCTGGGAAGTTGTGGCTGTACAGAGCTCCAGTCAGTGGCATTTCTTACTGCTGTGGGAGAGGGTGCCTCTTGCATATTTTGCAGTTCCCTCCTCTGCTGAATGCAAGGCTTGCATAATCCGCTTTTTTTGTTTGTTTATGGTGAGAATGTTTCAAGTAAATTCCAGAGGAAGAAGTATTTTTTTTGTTTTGTGATTTGTGGCATTTTCAAAATGTGCATAGGGTTTTCCTAGATAGCATGATGGGTGCTGTGTGATTGGGTTTATTTTGATCCAGCAGTTCTTTCCAATTACACCTTTAATTGGAAGTGCCCTTGCACCAGAGCTGCATGATATAGGGCACCCTTTATACGATGTCCTATCTACCAGAAAGAGAGGAGCTGCTCTAAAGGTAACACCACAATCCTTAGCAATACAGAACTTCACTACTGGTCCTTGGCATTTTCCATTGCTGCTTAATACTTTATGTTGGAAATGAGATAACGTGTTTCCGAAATGGCACATTCAGTCACCTGAGCTGACAGAGACCGGTATCAGGAGTGCCCTGGGCACCTGAGCCATTCGCACTCTGCGCAGCTGTAGTCAGAGGTGCTTGTATAAAGAAGGCGTCTTATTACATTATATTGGCATTTAACTTGCAGTTATGCAAAAGATCGACTTTTAGAATCCGAGTCCATGTGCTAACTAGTTATATCCTTTTGGAAATTATGCCTCAGTTTGAAATTTGTATTAATGAACATTATTGCTCACCATAAAGGCAACTAAAGGTCATTTTTTTCATAGGTTAGGTGGAGCGCAATTAGTTTTTCAAAGGCTGGATCAATAAGTAGAACAATGCTGGTTTCTAAAAATATCATGTATGCCCATGCACTTGTTCTGATTCCCATCTCATTTTCATGGTAAGAGCTCCGAGATGCAAAAGTTGGGCTAAGTTGCTGCTTCTTATTAAGGTTCCCCCTGGGCAGCTCTTGAACACTGAAGACGGGAAGGTGTCATGTTCTGATGGGAGAATTGTAGTTTTGTGGTTTGAGATTTTTTGGCCTGGAAAATAAGGGCTGGACAATGTCCTGACAACATTTGAATTTGCTATGCTTTAGACTAGGGCTTAGCAACGTGCGGAGTACTAAAAGGCCGTAAATGCTAACACCAGCGCTTCCCCAGCATCTTTCATCTGAGAATCTCCCTGTTCTTAATGAAATCTCGCTGTGTCTCTGGGAGGTGGGTATTATTAGTGTCATTCTGCAGACAAGCAGAGAAAATAAATTGCTTGTATAAGCACATTCAGTGAGCCAGGAGCAGTGAGGAATAAAATTCAGGAATGCTAATGCCTATTCTTGAGCTGCTGTCTTGCACTTCGTGCTGCAAGAAAAGAGACTAAAGGCATTAGTTGTGTTAGATTTTTGTTTTTTTAATTGGGTCAGGACACATAAAAGTGAGATATTATTATGCAACATAACTAACTATGCATGTGATACTTGAAAAAAAAATGGTAATCAGATAAGTTGCTAGGCAACAGTACCCTGCCTTGGAGTACCCAAAAGCCATGGAGTTTGCTTTTGTGATTTCACATGTGTGCTGTACTCCTTGAGAAAGTAAGTGTAGGTGGAGTTTAGAGAGATTTGCTGCTTTTTAACTCACCTACCACTTTGCTGGCATATTGTGAAGTAGGGCCTGACCCCAGATTTGGAGAGAAGTATTCTCAGAAATCGCAATCAACAGAAAAATGAGCTCTTAGAAGCAGTTAAGTGTTTGGGGCAGAAGTAAACCTTTCTGGCCCACAAGTACTGCCATGCCCATGTGGTGACTGCCCTTTGGTCTGTGGCTCTCTGGCTCACCCGGCCCATAGCTTATCCTTGGGAACTTGAAACGTAGGAAGGTGAGTGAGATTTTTATCATAAAGGCAGGTAGCAGAGATGTATGGCAGCCTGCGAGAAATGTGAACCATTTACAGTGACCAGTTGACCTAGAAATTTGGGGAGCTGTGGAAATATGTGAGATCCTGAATGTAAAAACAGCTGTTTTGTTTTCATTGTCTTAGCAGGAAAAGAACAGGGGGGGAAAAAAAAACCCATAAGCAATGAAGAGTGAGTACAGAGAAAAAGCAAGTGAGAATCTAATGGTATAAGACAGTCCTAGCAGCATGAGGGAGTTTATTTGTGTGTGTTTGAAACCATTTTTTTTTTTTTAAGACAGACTGCAGAATAACAGCAACAAAATGAAGACTCTTGGCAATTAGTCTAACCATATTTCTCCTTTTGACAGTAAATGATCACAGATCATTTGCAGACAGTGTAGTCCTGTGGGGGTGCAGGCATCTGCTCAAGTTGCTTCAGCTTTTGGGTGGCAGTGAGGCTTTTAAAAGAAATCTGAAACTCTGGAGGTCTAAAAACGTGATTCTCGAGGCTTTGGCAGAAGCTTCTAGTAGAGCTGGTGGACTGACCTAGAGATGCTTGGGGCAGGGTGTTCTGAGTCACCCAGGCTCTCTGGGTATCTGAAAGCTGTTGCTTTGCAGCCTGTATTTTGAGATGTGCAGTCCCCAGTGTGCTGACACCAGGAATGCTGGTGTCTTTGGAGGGGAATCGACAGCACCTGGCTAAGCACCAGGGTCGCTGTTTTACAGCACTGTGGTAGAAAAGCCAGAGTTTGGCTGCTGCAGTGGATTTTAACTCTGTATATGCAGTTGAATGGACACACCACTGCTTTAGCCCTACTACAAACATTTTAGTGTTTTAATTATTAGTACTTGAGGACGGGAAATTTGCCTATATGCAAAAGGCAAAGAAAAGATCCCTTACCTGAGCAGTCTAAACGTATTTTATGAACGTGCTAACTTTAAGATTGACTGTATATGCTCAGCTCTGCCTCTTTGCTCACATAATATGACATAGTCTTGGGAAATAGAGAGTTTGTCACCTGCTTATTTTTTGTTGTAGGTACATAGCTAAAGCTACAGTTTCACCATCTCTGAGCTCTTAGAAAATTTTTGCAAAAAAGAAACATTTTCCTGCTGGACGCCAGTAAAGCCTTCTGGTGGCTTCTGCGTATGCCCAGTCCAGGGACTGATAGGACTGCTCGGGCTATAGGGGATGGAGTTGAAATGAATGTCGAGTTCCCTGCTCTGGTCACTGTGAGGCTGCGTGCGTGACCTTCACGCCGGGCAAGGGAAGGGCTTAAATTGGGCAGCAAGGGGGAACCACGTCAGCGTCTTTTATAAATCAACTCATAGACAAACAGATCTAACTGTGAGGAGAGTTAATATTCCCGCTACTTGGGGAAAACGCTTTTCAGGTTTTTCTTTGCATTTGTTTGATAGAGTGAAATAGTTCAGTAGAAACGTGTACGCAACTGTGGCACATGTATATAGTGAAAATAATGTATGTACATCAATTAAGAACATCAATTTTAGAATGATGAAAACCAGAGCTAGCTCAGTTATAACAAAAAAAGCTCCCAATCTGATACAAAAATTTTAAAATAGCAATTATTTCTCATGGGAAGAGGGACTACAAAGCTTCCCTCTGCAAGAACTAGTGTGTATGCAGAAGGTGCTAAATTTGTCTTTATAATACCCATGTTACATTTATTTTAATTAATGGTTTTATGCTTATTCATCACTGTGTTAATCGTGGTAGGAGGGTTTTGTGGCAGGAGGATTAGTTATTTAATCTGCATTTTTAATTGGAATGTTTTTGTAGTTCCGTGCTATCTAAATAGAAACAGACACTCTTTTGTGTGCCGGAGCCTGCGTGACTCCTGTGGCGGTCGGTAGCGCAGCGCACTCGGAGCCAGCCCTTGAAGGGCAGGAGAAGTGCGGCCGGGCTCCGGGCCGTGAGGCGGGCTGGAAGGAAGCCCACGAGCGGGGAGAAGAGGCAGTGGCGGCGCCGCTGGAGTGCGCTGGGTGGGAGGCAACAGAATGGGGGGAACGTTCAGGGAGGCCACTTTGTGCTCCGGAGTGGGGTGGGGGGACAAGAAAGGTGGGATAACTGGGGAAGTAGACAAAAAAAGTGGGAAACATGGGGAGGGAGTGTTGGAAGCAGGAGGATTAGGATGAAAGAGACAGTAAGGAAGCTTGCTTCAAAATTGGGAAATGGGCAGGAAAACTAGAGACGAAGTGCTGTCTAGTAGACCTGCCAAGGGTTAAAAGAGACGTCAGCTGAGACGGTAGCAGTGAAGAACCTTTAACCATTGGCTCCAGTGAGGTTGCTCAGTGTGTTTGCCATGGCTGGGATCCAGGAGATTGAGAGGACAGTGAAGAACACGAGGACTCTAACCAGAAGAGAGGCAGTTGCCAGAAAGCTGCCCCTGGATGAGGGGTAGACAGAGGCACCTGCCTGGGCTCCTGAACAAGTCGGGCCTTCCATGTCCTGATCAACTGGAGCTAAGCTATCCAAACACATATCTCTTTAATTGCTTAAAGCCTCCTGTGCTCTGCTGTGCTTCATTAAGATTAAACTGTACTGCTTTGGTTTAGGAAGGCTGTCTGGTCGGCGTGTTAGCTGCTGGTCAAGCGCATCTGGCCCGAAAGCGGCAGGCATCTGAAACGGCTTGGACCTGCTGGAGCCACGGATGCTGTAACTGGGAGCCGACCAAAGAGCGGGAGAACTCCGGGATTCCTACCCAGAGAAGGTAAGGGCTGGCGGCTGAAACCAGCGGGAGTGTAGGCATAGACCAGAAATCTAGAGCACTTCCCTGAGTGCACAGCTACGTGTGTTGTAAATGGGACCTTTGAAATTTAGATGTGTAGGGCAGATAAGGGCTGGTCAAGAGGTGGAGTTATTTGTACCAGTCAAATCTGCTGTTGCTGTCTGGAAGTGTAAATAAGGTCACATCTATACACGTTGCTCTTGATCTCTCTCTGCATTTCTGTCATAATGTTCTGATCACTTGGCATTTTGATTGCCAAGCTTGTCCCAGCATTATTTGTTCTTTAAAACCTCATACCCGGATACTCTCAGGCAATTAAAACAACCAGGACAGTGGAGCAGTGCCTTTAAACTAAATGAGAGCAATAGGTAGAGTGGCTTGCTCTGTTGGTGTGGCACAGGTGTGAGTCAGGTGATATGGGACTTATTCCTGGCCTCACCGAGCCACTCAGTCTCTCTACGTGGTTCACTAGTGTATGACTCATCTTTTATGGCTCATCTGTCCTGTCTCTATTGCGGTCTTACTTGCACAGGGTGGGTATAAAATGCTATCAAATTCACCAGTCACTTGCCTGCTGGTGTGGAGCTTTGTATGTGATGCTGGCAGAAGGCCTGGCCATTGGGCAATCCTCAGCCTATGCAGTGTTTTCAGAGTATGCCTGCACCGTGTGGTGGGATGCCCTAGCAGGAGGCTACGCACAGGAGCTCATATGGCCTTGCAGGAGGTCAAGCTACAGAACTGTTTTTGCTGCTGTAGATGAGACTTCGTGAGCGGGTTGCACACAATACTTCAATCTTTTTGTAACTGGGAACCCCTTTTGAATATGTAGGTGCTATGAATATAAAATTCATGGACCACCTTTCCTCCCTCAGCCTATGCTGTGTCTTAGGGGGGTCTCACTACCCACTCTTCATGGTAGTGCCTAAAATCCCACTTGGACAGACCCCAGGGCTTTCCATGGTCCCCCTGCGGCAGCCAGTCCTGCTCCAATATCCAGCTATTCCTCTCCAAGACTAGGGACAAGACGCAGTCAGGAAGGAAAGTCATGGCCTTTGCCGCTAAGAGTGTGAATGAGCAGGGTCAGCTGCTGCCCCCAGCTCCACAGGTCACCTTGCCGCCTGTTGTGCAGCCGAAACCAGGGCTTCAGCTGGTTAGAAAGTGTCACCTATCGACAGCAGGGCTGGTGCCACCAGGTTAGGGCACGGCGAGCACCAGCAGCTCTCAGGGAAGGCTGCTGCCACCGAGCTGAGCCCTTGGAGTGTGTCCAACCGCTTTGTCAACCACGCAGCCACGAGTGCTCGTGAGGAAAGCGGTGCTTGGCAGGCGCCCTGGCGTATGGTGCTATTCCTGTGAGAAGAGCAAATGCTGCTTATCACATGCCCTCAAGAACCATCAAAGGGAGCGCAGACGTCTCCCGTTACTGCTAAAACAAAAAAACGAAGGCTATATGGGTGCAAGAAAACATAGACCCATTGGCAGCAGAACAAGATATAAATAATTAATTTCTCCGATGCCTCCTCTATGCTCCATGCTCTTGGGCTGCTGAGGACGCTGTCTGCCGGAGACGCGCACAGATCTGCTCCCAGACCAGCGGGAATGCAGCCCTGCAGACTGTGGTCACCATTCTGCTCGGTTTGTCCTCTGTGAAGCTCTGTTCTTGGGACATCCTTTAGGTCACAGAAGTAACATCATCCTGTAGGCTGTTGGTAGGAACTGTTGTAACACCAATAAAACTGGGAGATGTCCAGTAATGCCAGCCTGGAATTGGCTGGGATTGGTGAGGTAGGGTAAGGGAGTTAGGACTGAGAGTGGAAGAGCCGAATGCTGTGGCCCTTTTTGCAAAGAAGAGGCTGACTCTTGTGTAACAGTGGTTTGCTTTTGTAAGAGAGTTCATACGGTGCCGGTCTGCTTCCTGCAGGCTGAGAGTCCAGATTTCATCTGCTGAAAGGTCCCTGCGTACAGGTAAAATTTTTCTCTCCATGCAGAGTAATTTAGTGGCAGGGAGGAAAAAAGGTTTTAAGTGGCTGTTTGGCAACCTTGATGAAATATGTGGGTTTTTTGCAACTTGTTTACTAGTGGGCATTTGTCCATATAATGGTTGGCAGCCTTGTTCGCAGCTGAAGTTGAGAGGTGCTGAGGACTTACGGGGCCCCAGAGACTGAATCCTCCTGTGCTTCTCCCAAAAAGTACTCTGAGGTGAGAGGTGCGCTGGGAGGTCGGTGTGAGAGAAGACCCTGAAGATTCATTCAGCATAAACACCCATCTAGCAGCAGGGTATTTTTTATTCCTGTTTTGCTCTTTCCCTCCTGCAGGTCTGTTTGAAGATTCCTTCAGTCATTTCACATAGCCAGGTCGCAGCATCCATGCCATATTGCAGACTTTGGAGCATTTTCCCCATCTTCCTTCTGCACCTTCTGGAGTTACTCTTGACTATTAGGCTTTTACTGAGAGACATTCAGCTTTTTAGTGTGGGAAGAGCCACCTGTAATTAGCAGCTGCTGCAGAAATGGCAGGCTTCTTAAAGTGGAAGTTTAACCTTTGCGTTTACAGCTGTCTTGCGTGGTGTCCTGTGTCTCCTATTTTCTCCCATTTTGAAAATATTAAAAAAAAAAAAAAGGCATTTTGGGATAAGGAAATGATCCTGATCTTTTGCTCAACAGCTTTTTAGCTTCTGATTTAAGCAAACTGCCTGGATTGCTCTAGAGTGAGCCTTCTTTGCAGGAGGACTTGGCTTAGTGCAGAAGCTGAGGGAGACCTTGGGTGGCTGACAGAGCTGAAATCCCCCACGTGTTGACTCGTCAGACAAGGTTGGAACAGTCCCCCTGAAAGCTGCAGTGGAAACCTCCCACAAGGCTGCCCAGCTGGTGGAAAGGTTAGGGCAGGTTGCACAGAGAGCGCCCTGGAGGAGGAAAGGCTTGGTCCTGAACGAGGTAAAATGTGTTTGTGGGTGCTCTGTGGTCCGGGAAAGTGATAAGAGGGTAGATTAGAAGAATACGTTACTAACCAGCGAAATAGGTAGACAGGAAAAGGGAGCAGGCTGTGGATTTGTGGTTTCCATAGTGATGGAAATGTGGCAGCTGCTGCATGGCCGGGCTTTGCCACGCTGCAGTTTGTGGCTATAAGTGTGCAGCTCACGCCGGGCAAATGTGAATATGCGTCAAACGAGAAATGGCTGAAAATGCAACTGCATATTTGTGGTTTATTATGCCTGTTGCATTACCTGAACACACCATGCTGGGTAGCTTGGTTCCCTCATAGCTTATTTCTTCTTCATCTGCTGATAATACTGTGGTTCTTGCTACCAGTGAGTGATACGTTGACCTGCTTCGTTGCTTTTTTCTCTTCCCTATATACATGTGCATCCCACATCACTGATGCCTGGGATTTGAAGCATGAGCAGAGAAGGGTCTCTGCTCTACGCTTGCAATCATTGCATATTTGGAATCAGTGTGGGGGAGCAAACTCTTTTAGAGCACGCTAACTGACCAGAGCACCACTCTGTGAAATTTGGATGGGGGTCCTTCACGCTGTTCATAACTATCAGCTCAATTATTTCTGCAGGCTACAAAAAAGGGCTCTGTCTGTCATTAAATCATGGCTTACTTTAATGGAATTTCTGAAGGGTTTTAAATAGTGAAGACTTAAATCTGGCTTTCACAAGAGGCTTGTATGCAGAATTTCTTGTCATTGCAGCAAATGGGTTGTCAGTGGACTGTGGAGGGCAAGAGCCTGCACATGTGCATGTCAGGTGCGCACGTGCGCCCGCATCAAGCAGCTATACAAGTACCAGTCCTACACCCCCATGTACGTAATCCAGCCTTCCCGTTTCGCTTTTCAGGCATTTGTGCCTATTTAAACTCATTTGTGGTGAAGACCAAAGACCTCCACACCCCATGCGCTTTTTCTTTTTTGTTCCCTCTCCTCTCTTTCCTGCTTCCCTTTTACTGGTACTGCTGCTGGATGCTTCTCTTGTTGTTTCCTAACAAAACCATACCTTGGCTATTCATTTTACTTGTTGGATGGATGTAGTGGGTCATCTGTTCTCCTTAAAGAAAAGAATGTTAATTATTTTCAGAAGGCTAATTAGGTTGCTAATGAGAAGCTGCACTGCAGTAGTATTTCCTTTAATTACTCACTCGTAAGTGCTGTATAGAACAGCCTATTGATCATGCTGTTAAATACAAAGACTTGCATCTGTCTTGGAGATGCACTTCAGGCTACCCAAGAAAAATGCCTTGGTAAATCCAGGAGTCCATGAGATGCAACTGAGCAATTCAGGCTGGTGTTGGGAGCTGGGAGTCATGCAGAACTTAATTCTTTTGCAAGTGAGTGTCTGGAATTGCTCTCTATTTGAGTAGCACTTAATGACTTCTGGCAGCGTCAGTGACCAGGTGTGCTACCTGCCGAACCAATCCATGGTTAGACCTAGCTCTCATCAAATAGTTTAGTCTAATTAGCCAGATGGCAGGCAGAGGCACACAGAGGTGGAGTAGTCCAAGGTCATGCTGCAGATCAATGGCAAACCTAGTAATAAAAACGGTGTTTTAATAAAACATGAGTGTTATGTTAGTGCAGTGCATCATTTAGCCCTTCTTGTCTTTCCCATGGCCAACGTAAGCCAGCTGAGGCAAGTCTTGCATTACTGCTTCATGAAACAGCACAGGTTCTCTACAACCTAAGTCATGTGTCTACTGCAGCATAGGAATATCCATTTGCTTCTCCAAGTCCTGCCTACAACTTGCTTCTCTCTTTTTCACCCTTAGTTGTAGAAACCTCAATATAGATTTGCCACGAGAAAGCCACTCTTCTAGATAGTGTTCTAGTTGTGGTAATTCCAGAATGAGAAGTATTAGGGTGGATCTCTAGAAACCTCTGCTTCTCTGAGAAAGAGCTTCACCTTTTCTACAGCATCCTCTTTAGCTTGGTCTAAGACCTAAGACCTGATCCAGTCTCTTAAGGCACCATTCTGTGATTCTATGATCTTCCAATGGATTTCTGTTGTGCTCACAGTCAGGCTTTGGGGTGTTAGCACATGCCATAGGTCTGCCAGGGAGGATGATGAAGGAAGGCTGTTAAGTGGGGCATAAGCAGGCATAAGAAGGAGTGAGCGGAAGTTCGTATAGTGATCCTCATTGATACAGATTCTCCCTTAACTGGGTCTATATCGTGGCTGCAGTGCAAAGCGTCATACTGTGCAATATATTAAGGTGTCTAAATTTGGGTGACCGTGAGAGTGACTTAAGATGTAAAGTGACAAATACCAGGGAAGATTATTTTTGCCATGGAGTAACAGAGGTCACCCTCCAGTTCTTGAGTGTTTTCAAGGAGAGATGTGCATCCCTAGAACACCCTGTCTGTGCTCCACATGCCTGCTACAGCCTTGGCTGGCGCGTGGTAATTTAAGAATTAATTTTACGTATGCACAATTTCAGTTAACTTCACACATCATTGCAGCTGAAGGACTGCTGAAAGATGATGAAGAGACAATGAAGAAGCTTGTTTAGTTGCAGCATATATGCAGCTCCTAAGAGAGTATAGACCTAAGCACAAAGAGCTTATTTTAAGACTGCTTGGGATACCTTTGAATTGGGATAAGTTGTTATACAAGGCAGTGGAAATGGGTTTGTCATGAGTTTGTTACTGTGTGTATTAGGGCTAGTTACTCTGTGCAAGCATGCTCAGGCTGGTACTTGTTAATTTTCTTAGTATTTTCCTGATTTAGTGTTAGTAGAAGCAAAAATCTTAAATTCTTGTCTTACTAAGAGTATTGTTGAAAATAGTCGGTGCACTGAATTGCCTTCCCATCATATTTGATACCCGTTGATTGTCATAAAAGTCGTTACATGTTTCAGACGTGCACCTCTAGAAAAGAATGGGCAAAATGCCCAGAATGTGCCATTCCAGGACTGTCAATAAGAAATGCATGGTTTAGGCACAAAAATGACAGCTCTTAGGCATTTTATGTAAGCAGGGACAACATATGCTGCCTCTCTGGTTCCATTTGCCATGGGTCACCTGAGGCTCTATTTGTTGAACAGATTTTTAAAATGGTTTAAAGAGATTTTTTTTAACAGGCTTTTTGGTGGTCATTGTGAGCAGGATCAAACTGTTTCATTTAAAATTAAGGGATTCTATTCTGTTCACAAGACCATTCTCAACATACAGACAAAAACTGGCATCTCTGTTCAGCTGACCCCTCACCCAGAGGCATGAGATGCCTGCTGTTGCCTAGAAGAAAAACAAGATAAAGGGAAAAAAAAATTCTTCTCTAGCTGTTAACTGCAAAGAGAGCCTGAGAAGGCACAGCTTGCGACCTGGGTACCTCTTTCGTTAAGTGCCTGAAGTTTATGAATGAATTTCAGCCTGTGGGTAGGATGGGAGAAAAATGAAAACGTAAGTCAGTAGTTCAGGGCACCACAACTAGTAGAGAGTCAGATGGCAAGTCCAAGGTAGAAATCAGCCTGATTCTTTGCGAGGAGGGGAATGATTCTGTATCTCTATGACAAGTCATTAAACGGGCAGGATATTTCTGTCACCCCTGCCCAAGACTGTTCTGCCTAAATACTGTAGGGCAGTTGCATGGTACCTGGGTAAAGAGTTAGATGGGAGTTCAACAGAAAGAAATCGAGTTGCTGTTAAAAGGCCTCCCCAGCTGTGAGAACCCGAAAGAGACGGATCCCTTCTGCAGTGTCTTCATCCCACTGCCGAGCAGGCTCTTCTGGTTTTGTTTCTTCCCCTGAGTCCCTCCTGGGAGGTGCTGAGTGCCGCGAGTTCCTGTGGCAAGTGTGCAGGAGCTAGTGGGCAGCTTGGCACCTGAGGAAAGGGCAGACTAGCCATGGGAGGGATTGGGGAAGAGCAGTGCTTGAGTGGGAAGTAGCTTTTTTATCACTTCCTCCAGTGAGTTCCTGTCTGGTGTGTGTGCCTCTGTGGCACAGAGCTGATAGGCAGCGTCTCCTTCCCTTTTCCCCTGGAGAGCACAGCACAGGAGATAGCCCCCAGGCTGCCGAGGCTTCAGAAACCAGCCCCTTGTGGCACCCAGCACAACTCCAACTGTCTTCTCCTCAAAGACCCATGAGGTTTCTGAGGAGAGGCAGTTATGTTTTGCGGGCTCAGCTGATATTGCTGATGGAGGAAGGAGGGACCGGTGAGTTCAAGATCCTCAGGCTGCCTTAGGCCTTGAAGGTGTTTCAGACTGAATGCCAGGTTTCTGTTAGGCTGGCCCAAGTAGTAGGATCAGAGTTAGTGACAGCGCGGTGTGGTCTGCAGCAGCCCCCCTGTCCTCCCCGGTGCTAGGGAGGCTGCAAGCATTGCGGTCCCGGACAGTTCCTCTTCCGCATGCTCGCAGAGTCGCTTGGGGCAGGAGGGAGTCCCAGGCACAAGAGCACGGAGCCAGCACCTGCCTGGGGAGCAGAGCAGGATTTGCTTTCTGCAGATTGCGCCTTGCGTGAGGGAAAGCGGTCACCACGGTGGCCTTCTGGGCAGTGCCACCTGGGACAAGAGCGGTAGAGGAGCAGTCTTGACTTACCTTTGCACCTTTTACCATAGGGGTTTTGTCAGCTGTCTGACAGTGTTTGCAGTCAAGGATGAGAAACTTATTTTTCTCCTAGTGCTGTCAGAAAATTATTTTTTTTGTAACAGATCAGCTTTTTGGTCCATACCCAACCTTTTCCCTCTTTCTCCCCCCATTCATCTGCATTTGAGATTGTGCCATCCTTCCATCTTCTGTGTGGATTAATAGGTGATAGGAATGAAGAGGTGAGTAGTATTTTTATCTCCTTGCTGAGTTTAGGATTAGAGTTAGCAGTTCTTAAGGATTTTTCCTTTTAAGATGGAACCTTAATTCCCTTTTCAGGTATTTTGTAAATAGCTGGTATTAACATGTTATGGTTACGTCTCCTTCAGGACTGGTGGAATTTGTTAGATTGTTTGTAGAAATGGTTTACAATTTTTTCAGAAACCTAAATGTGTACATCAGGTCTGGCATAGGGGATCAGGGTTTAAGCAAGTACAATAGCTGAATACTATTAGATATGCAAAGCTGTCTGAAGCTGTGGTACTGCTTTATTTCATGAACTAGGCAGCCCTGTGCTATAAAAGATGAATTCCTGGACTCTAGGCATTCAGAAGCAGCTGATGTTACCTTGTGCACATAAATATCAACTTTTATGTCCTATTTTAAGAAACTTAACAGGCTAGTTTTGAAAATGTTGTCCTGTGTCAGTGCAATGAACTCATTTGCTGATTTTACCAGGGAGACACTTCAGTAGAGTCTGAGGTTAATTGGACTTGCTGTAGCCACAAAAGGAAAGGTCGGTCCCAAACCCAGTGCTGTAGTTTGTAGAGCCGCAAGACTGTTCTATGCAAAATTGTGTGTTTGTGTAGGCATATGGAAGAATGATATAGGCAAATGGTAAATGGATCCACTTTCAGAGAAGTTAGCTAAAGGCTCAAGCTGAGCGTGCCCTCTGAAGCTATGGTAAATGATTGGCAGGCTGCGGACAGGAATCCTGAATGCAACAGGAGTGTTTGTGAAAGATGACTTCAGCAAAAAAATGAGTATAGTCGGGGGGGAGGATTATGGGCAAAATTGCTTCTACTTGAGGGAAAGAAAAGGGAAATAAGGAAAACATGGCTTCCAGGAACGGTGGGCAGAAGTAGACCAGCAAATAGCAGTTCTGCTGAGGGCACGAATGTTGATGTTTATTCTTTTATTTAAAAGGAAGTGTGAATGGTCAGTCTGCCTTTGAGAAATCAGCCTTCCTAGAAGGAAAAGTGATTGAAATCTCTCTTTGGTGCTGGCTTTCTGAGAAAGAAAGCACATAAGCAGATGAATAAATCTGATTTGAGGAGAATCATGTATGTTAGAGGTTTATGGTGGATCTGAGGCTTCAGATTGATGGGAGAGAAAAACATAGGATGGGTTAAAAATACATACATATCCCCTTCATGTTTTATTCACAAGTGGTAAGCTTTGTGGTATGTTACTTTGAAGTAAAGCACTAAAAATGTAAACTGCCTTTTGCAGAGATGTGAATGGCAGTGAAGTGCCCAACACAACGGAGGAGCATATCTGCTGGATAGTTACTAAAAACTTAGGTTTTAGGGCCTTGCCCTGGACAGAAAAATATGACTAGTCTATGAAGACAGATGTACCCGCGCGATAGCAGTTACAGACTGCTCATTGTTCTGTCTAAATTGAAACAAACCTGAATGACAGAGAATCAAATTCACTCCGATTGTAAAGGCTTGTGTACTTCATAATGATAGAAGGAGAGGAAAGTGTTC
The DNA here is from genome assembly GCF_059628265.1 of Tinamus guttatus. Classification (NCBI taxonomy): domain Eukaryota; kingdom Metazoa; phylum Chordata; class Aves; order Tinamiformes; family Tinamidae; genus Tinamus; species Tinamus guttatus. Next base: position 1,368,321 of record NW_028289210.1, on the reverse strand, counting down.
TTTACAGCTACACCTATACCAAGAATTTTTAGGAACTGGTATCTTATTCTGTGGTAAATAAAACCCACCAAGTTAGCTGCTCTACTTTACCTGTAGCAAACTAGGGGAGGGCATCTTGGATCTGTCAACAGTTCTTTTTTATTTCTTTTCTTTTATTTATTTTCTTATTTTTTATACACACCGCTCTTCACAGATTTAAGTGACTTAGATTATGTTGCAGCATTAGCAGGACCAGGAATTTAGGTATTCCCACTTCTTTTAGATATTCCTGTGTGCTTTGCTCACCAACCTTCATTTTCAATGTGAAATGGGTTTGGATTTTTTTTTTTTTCACTCTTATTGCCAAGCCTGACTTTCCTCTGTTGTCAATTGGCCTCCAAACCAATTCTGGCTTGTTACTGCAAATTGTTAGAAGAGTTGGGCTATGTATATTTATTTGTTACTGTGGAACTGATACTGACCTCTAAGTTGTCCGGATCAATTTATTATTGTAGGGCTGTTCATCAGGATTGGACGGTTGTTAATTGCTTTTCGTTTTGGTTCAGAAAGAAGCCTGTGGGCATTTGCTAAGAAAAGGAAACCTTTTCACAGAAGAACTAAATTTCCAAACAGCTTTCAGGAATCATGTAAGATATGCGACGCTGATAATGTTCTGTTCTTAATGCTGTCCCCTCTTTAAGTCTGCTGGCTCTCTAGTGGTGGTGGAAAGATATTGGTTATGGCAAGATGTAAAGTTGCAGCGTGTTCTCAGGATGAGTTCTCTCTCCCCCTTCATCACTATGTTCTGGGTTACTTTTTTTACTAGTAAGGCGTGATGTGCATTATGTTCTTTGAATGTCAGATTTGATTCAGTCAGCTAATACAGTGTTTAAGCTCAAGCTTTCTTTCAAAAATAGCCATGTGTTTTGATTGCCGCCGTACTGGAACGCACAGTTTGAAGGGCAGGACCCTCAGGAACTCTGGAGTTGCACTGCTCCCTGGCAAGGAAGTATGAATGCCCAGGCGGAGCCCTGAAGTGATGCACTGAGCGCTTCTGGCAGCTCTTGAAAAGCTCCTAATGCTCAGTTCTGTTCTCACTGTAGAGAAGGAAGTTAAAATAAACCTTAGCATCACTCCAGGCTCAGATGAAGGTGAGTCTGGTGACTGAAACCCCAACGTGGAGTAAAGCTGATGTGGATCCTTGGGGCGTCCTGTGTCCCCTCCTAGTGCGTGGTCACCTGGGGACCGACCTTCCGTAGCGCTGGCCTCGGGCTCTGAGCTTGTAGCGGGGGACACTGCCTGCTCCTGCAGTGGGTCCCTGGCTTTAGAGCCTCGGCCTCTTGCTGAGGCTGCTTCAGAGGCACTTGGAGCCCTGCTTGGTTTGGAGCCATAGCATCAGGAAACACTGGGAACTCGGGACGGCTTTTCCAAAGAAAACGGAACAGCAGCTAAGGCACGGAATTGGTCGGGCAACAGGTTTTGGGTAGGATGTGACCTTGCCCAAAAGAGATGTTGGGGAGATTGTGATACCACCTTTTGTTGCAATACCTTTTTAGATGCCAAGATTGAACCGAGCAATTTTCCCAGGCTTATTATACGAGCCTGCTGCTTGTTTGCCTCTTGACAGCTCTTAACTTATGCCAGGCCCACAGGAAGCATCTGTCTTGGTCACTATAAGTACAGAGCTTCTGTCTTTACTTGCCCTCAGGTGAGAGTGGCCGTTGAGGGCTGAAGTCACTTCTCCTCGTAACGCACTTTCTGCGCGTTCTGTCTTGGCTTTCTGCATTTCCAGTGCCATTCATGAGATCGCATTAGGCAGAAAGAGGATTTTTTTTGAGAGCAGTGTATTCTTGTTTCCTCTTTGTTCCCTGACAAGGCTCCCCCAGCACGCTCCCTAGCCCTCCCCTCGCAACGAAATCCTCCTCGTCGTGAACGGTGCCTGCTGGGCAGCCCACACAGACACGTTCCTGATAAGAACGACACTTCCTCATCTCTTTGGCTTAGTTTGGTAATTGGATTCATCTAATCTTCTTTTTGTCGTCATTGTGTTTTACTGTATCCCAATTCTCTTTGGGACAGATTTGAAAGATGGGCAGGGATCAGAAGCTCCCTGTGGGTACAGAATGACCCAGGAGCAGCTGGGAAATGATGCCCTTTGCTAGGGGAAGGTGGCAGAGCATAATTGAGGGGAAAAGGCAGATTAGCAATGGTCTGTGCTCACTCACCATAGTGAGTGTGCTGGTTGACCTCTGAGGAAGGGAAAGAACAAAGACCCTCATGGAGTCCAGAGGGAGAGAAGCAGCAAGGACAGATTAATACATCCAGAGCTGACCAAAATCCCAGAGCTCCAGAAGTACTCAGAAACTGCCAGGAGGAAGGAGTGTACATCAAGTCTGTGCTCAGAGACAGCTGTCTGTGGTGCACTTTTAACTTTCATTGCAAAGCTTGATTAATCTATTTGCTGGAACTATTCCACACTTCAGTGCAATCGAAATTCTATTTTCTAAGCCACAGTTAATTGAGGCTCTCGGTTACCTGAAGGATGAATATCTCCTCAGAGCTATGACTTCAGCACATAAGTACTGCCGAGATTTTAGTGCATAAATCTTTAAACAGTAATGAACAAATGTCTTAGGGCCAAATCCAGCACTGGTGTTCTGTAAATCTTTATTTCTAAGGGTTTGTGCAAGACTTATATGAAAATGTTGAAGCCAGACTTGAAGCCCATTAATTGAATGTTGTCTCTGGTTGCAAAGGCACACTCATTTGGTGTTTACTTACAGGGAAAATGCAAAATTAAGGAGAAGAGAAATTAAATTTTAAAAGCACTGCCCCAGAATGCATGTTGATGTGTTTTTGTTTGTTTTCATCCACCAGTCCTTGTGTTTGCTGCTCTTTATTAAAACAACAACAAAAAACAGATACATGACTGACTTTCCAGCTCTTAAGCAAGAGTAGATACAAAGAATGGCAATGAAAGATATCCAAAGAGTCATGAAGAACTATGACTTTCATGTAAGCGCTCCTTGATTTAAAAAAAAAAAAAAATCGGGGACTATTATAAGTGGGAGAGCTGAAGGTCAAGGAGTGGCAGGTGCCACATATTTTGGAGCTCCAGTTGTGGAGACCCAAGCAGTGGCAGAACTGGCAGCCAGAGGCCCTGGCTTGTCAGAGGAGCTGTGCCCTGTGCTCTTCATTTATTAGCACCTCAGGACTAACTCGGGGTATCTTAGGTTGGTCTTAAGTAAGACCATGGGACAACGTGAGTCTTGAAGCACAGTTTGCTTTGGTAGCAGGGAGATGGGCAGAAGGCCACGGGAAGGAGAGCTCTGAACTGGCCAGTGGCCAATTGATCAGGCATAAACCTGGCATGCAGTGATGTCCCCCTCGTGGTGACAAACCTGCTGTTGTTTCTTCATATGCCAGTGGCTTGCCTGTTGGCTGCCTGGGCCACAGCAGCTGCAAACCCAAATACATTAGTGCTCCTCTTTGCATGAGGTGCCTCGCACCTTGGGAAGCTGTCCCTAGAGCAGTTGGGGTTCTCCTTGCTTTTCTGGTGCACTAGGTTGATCGGTGTCTTACCTCGGTCTAGGGCATGGTTAATATCCAATTAGGAGTCGATATTCTAAAATTTAGAGTGTCAGTGTTGTTACAACATCCTTTTTTCTTGCACCCCTAGATGAGAACATGCTGCCCTGATCATCAGAACCAGATCTCTGTGAGAAATAAAGCCCTCCATATTCTGTGCCTGTTAGAGCTGTGGTTTGGAAGTGCCTTTTTTTTGTTGTTGTAGGTGGAGCAGTTCAGGGCTCCTGTGCTGTCAGGAGGGTTTCCCGCACAGGCAGCGTGAGGAGAAATTCTAGGACTGTATGTTCCCAGGCTGATGTGCAGTTTCAGTGTAGTTGCCTTTTTATCATCTCTCAGCAGACTGGGGGAGAAAAAAATGGTCCTGCTAGAGAAAGAAAACTTCTGTGCTGGCCTACCTGTGTTTTGCAAATAATATACTGTTTTGAGGCACTGTTTCTTCAGCTGCTTGAAATATAAAGAGAATTTGCTGTTGATGAAAGGTATTAATTTCATATTTTCAAGCTTGGAAGCTGCCTATTTTCTACAAAATAGCACTATGTGAGCAGCAGCATTGCAAGCCCTGACCTTCCTGTGTGAAGGCTTGGTGAGGAGCTCGGTCTCCACAGCTTATTCCCTCCCTGCTGAGGCAGTTGCGCAGCTGGCAGCAATGTTGCTGCTTTTCAGGAGGTCAACATCCATCACCCTGTAACCACCTCACTGCTCCACATCACTTGTTTTGCTCGGGGAACTAAACAGCGATCGTATGTTCAAACTGCTTGATCTGCATTAACATCACTCCACGAAAAGTCTTGTATCACCAAGTTCAGGTATCTATTTTAGGCTTCTCACAATCTGCATCTCTCACTGGATCCCGTCTTGGCCTTCTGTTTAGCACGGTTCTTATGCATGAATTGCTGCCAAATAAAATAACACCTCTCCTCTTCGTGTCTCTCCTTAAGACCTTTGCTTGCTGTATTGCCTAACAGGGATCAGCCAGTTTGATGTGGTTGGGAAGTGAGATGCTTGGGACAGCTGCAATTTTAATTACTTTGTAAATGCTCAAGTGTCTTGTAGCTATTAAGTCCCCCACTTGTGTTTTGATGTGATATAGCGCATTGTATTTCTACTTCAGTATCCTCTCTTCTATTTCTTACTGTGTACTTTCTGTCTTATTTAAAATGAAGAATTTTGCACCAGGAGCTATTTATGGATTTATGTAGTGCCTAGCACCGTGGAACCAGCTCATTTTTGGGCTTCCACAGTTCATCTGCTCTGTTCTAGGATGCTTTTAATTGGCGGGCTGCCAGTGAGGACCATCTTTCAAGCATATTGTAAGAAGAAAGTTCCTGTGGAAGCTTAGGTTGCTTGAGATAGTAGAAGGGAAGTGCTGAGATGTAACCAGTGTATTGGTGCTTATCTCCTTGCAACTGTTGTGAAAGGGTCAGGATTCCAGGAACAGTCTTCATAATGGATTAATCTCAATTGCAGAGGTTGTCCTTAATCTACATTCAAATGTTACTCCTAGACTTCCAGTGTAGGGACTAGATATCTATTTTGCAAAATGTAAGAAAAGCAGAGAATAACTAGGTAATTAAGCATGTGGTGTATAATATCAGGAAAGAGAGATCTTTATTGCACAGTGCAACTTACATGGTGCAGAATTGGATATGACTTGCTGGGTACATTTGCTGGAGTCTTTGGCTTTGCGGGGCAGGCATAAGGCAAAGAGATAACTGGTTAAGGGATCCCTGGATGAAGAGAGATTGAGAGGAAAGGACCTTTGCACATTTGGGAAACCTGTTTTATTAAAGGTCTAGCTTTAGAAAGACTTCCAAAGCTATAAGGAACACCTGTCAGGCATGCTGCGTGTGTTTCCAGCTAACAGAATTCGAATACATTTTCTATAAAGTCATAGAGGGAAGGGTGAGAAGAGAGGAGCACCAGTGGAAAAGCTTACAAAGAATTACTGAGAAGACAGGAAAAACGTACAGCCGTTGGCAGTTTAGTGAAAACTTTACAATCGCTCTCTTCTGCAGAGAATGACAATTCTGTGTTTCCTTTGCACCTTACCTAGCAATAGATAGTACCTCTAAGACTTCTATTTTGGGGTTTTTTTTTTTTTTTTGGTGTCCATCTCCTCAGATGCAAGAAGTTTCTCCCTTCCTGCTGCAGCTGTATATCCTCATTCAGACTAAAGACAGTCACAGCCCACTTCCTTCTTACAATTTTCCTCTTTCCTGTAGCTCTGACTACTGTTTTCCTTTTGAAAATATGTGGAAATGGGAAGATTATATGAAGATTCAAGATCTTCCCCCCCAAGCTTGTTGATTATGCTGGAAAATGAACTAACATGTTGTTGCTAAACTGCTCTGCCTCTCAGGGAGGAGGTTTGCAGTGCCATTGCACATCAGCTTCTTGTGGCCTGTGTGCAGATACACACCATGCACATTTCTATGATGCCTCCACAGTTGTCTTGGAGCATCTCTTGTGATGGTACATGAGGGAATTTCTAGTCACTCCTTAGTCTTTTACCTGCAAGCTCACAGTTTGCTCTTGAACCATCTCTGCAGCATCTGAAGATAATTCAGTGACCTATGCATTTTGCTCACCTCCTTTGGGTTGGTTATTGTAAATTCTTTTCTTTCTTTATGAACCTTCTCTTTACCCCTCCCCTGGCAGAATCTCCTTTCAGTGCACTCTTGCATGTTACCATTTGCTTCAGAGAGGCACAGTGGTTGCAGAGCAGGGCAGCAGTACTCTGTTTCCAGATGGCATTGGTATGACTGCACGTGACATTGCTGCAGTCCTTTCCTAGCACCTTGTACCACTGAGTTGACAAGTGCTGAGCAAAGAAGTTAAATAATGCCTAATCAGGGGTCAAGAGAAATCTGACTTGAAAGCATATATTTAAAGAATGGAAGAGGTCATATTTGCCCTGTGTTGTATATCTGTAGGGTTTCAGTAAAATTACACCTAAAATAAATCTGGGCTAATGAGTTAGTGTGACAAGGCAGTGCTTAAGACTTTAGAAATCTCTACAATGAATTGAAAGTGTATAAAAACTAATTGTGCTGAGATTGTTCAATGATAGGTAAGTTATGCCCTTTCGAAGCCTTTTCACCAAGTTTCTTTCTGCAGAGGCAGTTTGAGTTTGTTCTCATTTCCTGTTTACTAGGACTAACTACCTCTCTATGCTCAGTTCTTCCTTTTAATTCTCATGCTTTATGCTTTGCTGTCCTGAACCCAAACCTGAATGGATTTCAGTGACTCTCTTGTGCTTTTTGACTTTGGACCAGGAGACCTGACACCATAATTCTTCTCTAAACCATCTTAATTCTATGATGGCATGTGAGTTCTCTAACAAGAGAATTAACAGTTCAATTACTGAGCAAAAGGTGTGGTATCTGAAAGGACAAAACTTCAGAAACTTTCTCTTCTAGTTTCCTTTCTGTTACCTTCATCACAGCATAGTTTTTCAGTACCCTGAACTTTTTGAGTACAAGGATTTAGGGGGCAGCTGAAAGGGCTAAAGTTTTCAGTGTTCCAAATCCATACTGGAAAGGGCAAAGTGCTGTCCTTGAAAGGAGCAGAGAGAAGACATGTGCTCCTTTTGAGATGCCTGCATTCTTCTACTGGCAATTGCATCTGGTAAGTTCTGTGGTTGCCCACTACTGGTCCCTTGTACCTTTTACCACCCGCTATAGCTGCTTGAAGTGGCTCTGGCCAGGCAGTTTAACCCATTCAGGCTCCTTCTGAGTCTCAGAGCCTAGTAAGGAGCCACCACGACTTAAATCCACTGCAGTAAAACTGAGATGATAACTCGCTCTCTTTCTCAGGTCCTTTGCGGGCGTTATGAGTTGCCGTGTGGGGGACGGGAGCTCGTGGCATCCTTCCTGACTTCTCTCCCTGCTGTCCTTTCAGAGTGTGCGCAGAAGAATGGCGGCAGCAGAGCCCCTGACCGCGTTCTCCCGGTGGTACCTCTACGCCATCCACGGTTACTTCTGTGAGGTGATGTTCACGGCTGCCTGGGAGTTTGTGGTCAACTTTAACTGGAAGTTCCCCGGTGTCACCAGCGTGTGGGCACTCTTCATTTATGGCACCTCCATCCTCATCGTGGAGAAGATGTACCTGTACCTCAAGGACAAGTGTAACATTGTGGTGCGCTGCCTCATTTACACTCTTTGGACATATCTCTGGGAGTTCACTACTGGCCTCATTCTGCGCCAGTTCAATGCCTGCCCATGGGACTATTCCCAGTTTGATTTTGACTTCATGGGCCTCATCACCCTGGAGTATGCCATCCCCTGGTTCTGTGCGTCCTTCATCATGGAGCAGCTGGTGATCAGAAACACCCTGCGTTTACGGTTTGATGAGACAGCGGAGCCAGGGGCCCCCACCGTCCCCGTTGCCTTGGCCAACGGCCACGTGAAGACCGACTGAGCGGTGACTCAGAGCCACTCTTAGCAGCTGAGAGAGCCTACACCTCTACTACAGACTGGCAGCGCTGGCTTTGAGGGACTTCTCTCTCCTGTATGATAAGATTCATAAGCCCCATTTTTTCTAAAGGGGGTGTGCATGGGATATACCAGAAAAAAATATGGAACCAATGATTTTTCTATGGATTTTATCCTTTGGACTCCAAGGACCAATGTCAGCTACTTGTTAGTTAGGTCATTTCTGATTTTAAATTATTACAGATGAAGGCAGTTCTTTTGCTTACATGTATGTGAAGAAAGAAGAAGAAAATGCTACAGTGGAAATGCATACGATTCTTTTTTTTTTTTTTTAAAAAAAAAAAAAAAAAGTTAGTGGATGGGCATGGATGTGCCAGCTAAGTTAACGATTGGCTTACTCTATTAGGCAATATTCAGGTGCTTGCTTGCAACCAATACCTCCCATGGGACCTGAGAAGCTGCAGGACCAAGGAAAATCCATGTGCTGTCAAGAAGAGCCAGGGACTGGCAGCGTGCTGGGGAGGTAGATGGAGGTCCCCTTGGCCTACCGCCAGGTTCTTTGTTTGCACCACAGTATAGGCTGGTGCTGGACATCTTGCTCAATTTATACCAGTCTTGTACTTTTTTTGAACTCTCAGACCTGATGTTCACTAGAGAACTCCTGCCCTCCCCCCGCCCTTTTTTTTTTTTTTAATAAAGGCCTTTTTTTGCCAAGTGAATTTTACCATAATCTCTGCAGTTTGGATCTTGGCAAGAAGAACAAGAACTAGCTTATGTCTTCCCATCACCTGTATCCCCTTGAAGCGGGACTTGCCCAAAGGGCTGCTCCAGATTCTGGTTTCCATCCCAACTGTGCAAAGTTTGTAAAGACTATACACACTGCAGGTGTTTGCTGCTTTCCTTCCCAGGGATTCCTCTGTTTCTGGTGCCGTTGCTGACTTTTTAGTCTGGCTGTAACCCCTTGTACTTGATCAAAGGTCAGAAATCTTTGTGTGGCTAAGGCAGGAGCCAGCATCCAGAGCCCTCTGGGATTGACTGTCAGCTTTCTTTAGCAGTGGCACCTCTTGGCCCAGTTCGCCCAATGTTCCTCTCAGAGTATCCAGAGCTGAGTTTATTTTTTTTCCCTCTTCCCCCACCTTACTTTGCATCACTACAGCAGCCCTGTGCCCTAACGCGGACGGGAGGCAGCCGGGGTAGGCCGCAGCACCCGGTACAGCGAGGCACGTTGGCAAAGCGGTTTCCGAAGAGCCCTTCTCGTGCGGCCCTGCCCGCCGCTGTGGTGAGGCGGGGAGCGCGGCCCGCAGCGAGGCCGAGGAAGTGCCCGGGCTCCGTTTTAGAGAGACCTGGGCTGGGCGGTTTGGAGTTCATTCAAGGTAGCAACGTTCTTGGAGCACACGGAAAGCTGTAATGCTAAAAAAGTGCTTCATTACTGGCAGCCACAGCTAATGATTTGCTTTGGGAAATCCTGATAGTTGGAATTAGCAACAAACATGGAGCTTCCAGCTGTCAGACCTCACTCCTAACAGTTTTAGGAGGAGGTTTGCTTAAATTGCCCTGTAGGGGCAGGTACAGTGTAGGGGTTGGTTCTTTCGCCAAAGCCACCAGAGCTGTGCCAGGGATGAATTTGGCTAGCAAAGCAGATCTGTGTGATTGTAGAATTCCACTCGTGTTGGAAATGCTCTTGTCTGTGTTGGTCCTCTGCTCCCAATAGGACGTGCTCAGCTATGGACCTGCTCCTTGCCCTGGAGCATCATTCCAGAGAGGAAAAGCACTTCTGGTTGCGTGAGGGGAATCGTCGCCAAGTTCTTCACTTACAAGGGCGATAATAATCCTTTTCGTAATACACAGAGTGCAATTATTTTATTGCTCCTTCACCCTTCTCACATGACATCTGTTGCTGGCAATGGACATGTGAAAACTCTGGTGTCAAGGAGTTAAGCAAACCTGCCTTGGGGTATGCGATGTTGTCTGAAGCACTCAGAATACTTAGGGGGGTATTTAGAGTTCCCTTTTGCTACTTCATTAAATTAAAAAAAGAACTAACACTGAGCCACTGAACAGATTTTTTCTTTTTTCTTTTCCTCTTTTTTTCTCATGCTGTGATGCCAGTATTATGAAATCATAGAAACGGTATGTTGCTTGTCAGCCTTGGTGGTCTCAAGGGTTTAGACCCAGGCAAAACAGTCACCTGTCACTGTACATGGCAGGGCGGGAAACACTGGAGCAGCAGGAGGTGCAAGTAGGAGCTGAGACCAGCTGAGTCCTAGGGTGACTAAACACAGTGTGTGAAATAGGCTGTCCTCTCCTGGCCCAGCTTAGCCCTGGTGTGATGCTGCCTTCCCCACAGTGCTCTGAAACGCCCAGCTTCGCAGAAGCAGCCTTTGGAAACTCTCCTTTATCCAGATGTCTGTTGGAGCTGTGAGCACCGTTTGTGATCGCACCCGCCGCGTGTGGGGCAGGGAGGAATGGCTGCTCACCCGGTGCGCTGCCCTGGCCCTTGCTTCCAGAAGCCTCTTGCCAAGTGACACTGTGTCACACAGTTAATGCGATACCAGGTACTCAAACCATGGAAGACTTCCCAGGTGGCATCCAGTATCTTATTCCATTATTCTTTATTGTTGGTGCCATTGTAACACTGTTGCAACCTGTTTTCTTTTGCTGTGTGACAGGCGCTACCCAGATATTGCATCTTCAGAGCGTTGTAATTTACACCCTGAAGTGCACTTTACTTGCAGCTTGCACACCAGAACCAGAATGGGATCCAGCAAGTGGTTAAATCAGTTCAAATAATCCCCTGGCAACTCATGCTTTCACAGGGTGTTCTGTAATGCCGTGTACCTAATGCAGCAGGATTATCTAGACTTCTTTCTGAGCAATGTGGTTACATTCAGAGCTTTACCTGTTCTGAGAAATCTCCCCCTTTTAATATATGTGATGCTTCTTCTGCCATCTTACAGGAGGAGTGTCCAGAGTCCAGTGAGACACCATGGGGCTCACGGGCAGTTCAGCAAGGGCAAAGGAGCTGCACTGAATTAAGAAGGAGGAAAAAAAAACGCACAAAGGCCTAACATTTGTACATGTATCTTCCTCAGTAGATTAAATTTGCCTGTTTTGAGTTCACCAGCAATAAAAAAAACTTGTGATTTATCCACTTTGTCCTTACTCTGCAGCAACAAGGACAGAGTTGTCCATTGCTGCTTTTTCTTTTTTTTTTTTTTTTGTTTTCTTTTTTTTATGTATGGTGGGATACGGGCTCAGATTACCTTCAGGTTTTATATTGCTTCCCTTGTCTTGGTTTTCACTTTTGCCGTCCACCTTAAGCATCTCAAAGTACAGAATAAAATAAGGAGTCTGGTGCCCTGTGTGCAAGAGTCCATTCAAGCATTACTGCAATGTCTGTTCATACTCCAAAGATCTTGCTGGAGGGGAACAGCTCATTTTAAGTAGGACTAGGCTGCATTTTGCTCTCTCTGGTGTTATAATTGGGAGAACTTTGTCCATATGTACCAGGTGCTGTTAAGCCTTTGGTCTGAGTGCATTTGGTAATTATAGTAGAATAATCCAAACAAAGTTTTGCTTGATTAGTCCTATGAATATGAAAGGTAAAAAAAACGACTGAAAGGCTTTTAACTGCTTTGAGCTGGGGAGCTGGCAACCCAAGGCCTCTGGAGCTCAGTAACATTGCCCTGCTCTGACCAAGTTTTGAAGCCTGCACAGAAAGAGTGGGACTAGTGTGAACTTCTGGCCTTTCTGTACTATGAATAAAACATGAGTCACCAGAAAGATGTGTGCTGAAACCAAACATTCTTCTGTTTTAGTTCATCCGGGGCACTGAGTTCCTGCCTGTCCCATATTCAAGAGGCCGGCTTGCAAACCAGGGCTCTCTCTGCTTCCGTCCTTCCTGCCTGCTAACTGCCTGAACCACCTGACACGGAAATGACTCTTTTCCCCCTCCTTCCTCCTCATCAGCTGCTGCCACATCCCTCTGTGAGCCAGCCCCTGTTGCAGCGGGAAATGGCAGCCCCTCTTTGTGCAGCCCCTTCCCAAGCAGACACTGTTTCCACACAGAAGCGTGCCCTCTCCTAGCTCCTATTGCACCTCCTTCTCTGGGCAGAGCCGCAGGGAGAGATCTCAGGAGTTCTGTCCCTGTTTGGGGTGAGGCCTCCACTCGTGTCCCCTTCCTGTGCCAGGAGCAGCCCCCTGGGAGGCAGGGTCCCTTTCTCCCGCCTCAGGCACTTCTGCGGCCCTTGTGCCGCAGCTGGGCGCTCGGTGCCGCTCCAGAGGCTCCCAGTGACCAAGGGTCGGCTCGGCCCGGCCTGGGCGGCGGGAACACTACTTAAGAGACAAGGTTTGGCTTCTGGAGGTGTGACAGTAGCCCACGTGGAATGGCTTGTTCTGAGGATGGCTACGGTTTCCTCCACCGGGCCACCCTGAACGCTGTCTTCTGACCACCCCACCGGGGAGAGGCTACAGGGCAGGCTGCGTGCCCAGTGCCTGCTCTGCTCTCGGGCTCATGGCAGCTAGCGCAGTTGCGGAAGGAAGAAGCGCTGTCTGGAAATAGGCCCCAGGGAGCACCTAGGGATGCGCTGGTTCATTAGTGTCTAACGGCTCCACTTCTTCAAATGCAAAGTGGCCCTTTCCCAGTGGGATCTTCACTAGGTGTGGCAATGAGGAAGCTACCTGCTGTCCCTGGAGTATGTCACTGCCTGAACTCACTGTGGAATAGAAGGAAAGATCAGAATCTTCAGTTGCTTTTTTTTTTTTCCCTAGGAGATTCCTGATTTGCATCTTTGTGGGAAAATACGTCATCTACAGAGATGCAAGCTAGTGCTCATTAAGCTAGTGTAGAAGCCATATAGCACTGTGCTATGTCCTAGCAAATTAATCATGAGAAGAAGCAGAACACACTGGCCCACAGAGAGTGCTGCAATGTGGCCATGCCACTTTTCAGCACCTGAGTTAGCACAAGGACCTTCTCTGGAATGCATTTTGCCTTATGAAATATACTCTTAATTCCATGGATTTCAATGGAAATGTTTTTCATGGGAAAGCAGGAGAGAGAGTGAAATACTTCTTGAACTTTAGTACTGCTTTTGATCTTGAGAGTGTCCTGTTTATAGTTTGAGCTACTTAACTGAGGCTCTAGAGACCAAACGTGGGAAAGTGATTTGTCTCAGCCTTGGAATAGGTCCCTGCATCATCGTGTAAGGGCAGTGCGTGCTGCACATAGTGGGCTTTGTACAACCCCCGCTCAAAGCCAGGAAGAGCTTCTGCCCTGCAAGGGCTGCGGTGACGAGCGATACCCCGAGTGCTGCAGGCAGTGTCTGGACTGCTGGTGAGATCTAGGCTCCCAAATCTTTAAGAGCTGGACAGATTGGTTAGAAAGAGCATCCCTGATCCCAAGACTAAGCTACTTTCTGGCAGAACCAGCTCTTTCATAGTCTCCATGTTTGCGACTTCTCGGAGGTCTAAAGGAATCTGGCAATATTTTTATTCTGACAACATCAGACCTTTCCTTGGCTCTTTTATTCTGGAGTCTGGGCTGCTCTCTTCTCCTTTTGTAGCACAGGGTTTTCTGATGTAATCTTCCTTAGCTCTCAGAAAACACTAGCTTTGGTAATTCCAAATACTTGACATCAGTTTGCATATACTTTTTAGTCATTTAAGGACCAAAAGGCCCCTAAGTATCTGGTAACACAGTTTATATCATTTTGTGGCATGCTGTCCTGGCTGCTCAGAGTTGATGCTATAAGGCAGAAGAAGGAGAAGGAAATCCAAGTAGCTTGCTCTTCAATAAAAATTAGTAAATATGCAGGTGAGAATATCAATATTCTTTGAATATATGAGTTTAGACATGCATAATGCTTGCAGATTTCTGGATTTGCAAACATGGGGTACACTTTGCAGTGCAGAACTTCTCTCTCCTTGGAGGTTAACTCCTTTTGCAATGCCTGCATTATCATCTCTGCATGGTACTTGGCCTAATATGATTTTTCTTTTTTTTTTTGGAGGGGGAGGGAAGGGAGTATAATAGTAATTGCCCTTCTTTCATTAGGTTCCCCTGCAGTATCTCAAAGTGCTTTTCCCACACCAGTTAAATGATTCTCACACCCGGCCTTTGACTGGGTCAGGATTAAGCCCAAATAACATGATGGAGAGCTCATGGTAATGTACTGACAGCTCCCAAAGAGTCTTTTCATATCTGGGAAAGGGAGTTGGACATTTTGCCCATTCTCCAAAAACTTTCAGGATTGAAGAGTGACGGAAGTTCCAAAAAATATTGTGAAACCAGGAAAGTCCCACGAGCTGCATGTCAGGACCTGTGTTTGTGCCCGAGTTGCCAGAGAGCTGCTGGACACACGCGGAGCCCAAGGCAGGGTCTCTGGGGTAGGAGCTGGCACTGGCTCTCCAAGGGCTTCCCAGGTCCCTGCAGGACAGGGCTGGGATGAGCTTGCAGCTGGCTCCGTGGGCACCCAGTTTCTGCTGCTGAGGTGTTTGCTTCAGAGCCTGGTCTGGATTATCCAGAGCCTTGTGCCAGCACAGCCCCACTGCTGCCACAGCCCAGCAAGGGGGCACGTTGCACGGCCACAGCACGCTGCCACCACGAGCTGTTTCTTCACTTAGCCGTTGCTTGTCTTCATACAGGACTGAACACGTACCTTGACACCTAGAGCTGAACTGCCCTGCGCTTCAGGGCACTGACCGCACTGGGGTTCTCCGTCTGTTTGCTGCATAAATCCTGTCTTCGTCAGTAGAGTATTTTTGGGTAAATATTGCTAGAGGCAACCAGCCACATTAGAGGCTAAACTGAGGTGACCATCTGCTCTATCAGCTCGTGTTGTTGCAGTTGTGGAAGAGCTTATCTACATTGCTGCTTCTGTTCTCAGACTGCTGCTACAGCTCTTCCTATTGATCCTGTTTCTCCATCAGCTCGTTTGGCAATCTGTCCCTTTCTGTGTTTCACATCTACCTCAAGTTCCTACTGCAGTCGCAGGCACCCTGAGCCTCTTGTTTAAACTGCACCCTGGGCAATTTACCCAGATGAGTTGATGAGCTATAGCTTCCATTAAGGTTCACAATAGCCCTGGCTTGTCAGCAGTTTGGGTGTTCAGGGCAGAAAACACTACACACACATGCCATCAGGCACACGTGTAGCGGCAAGTTAGCGATTACCATGCAGTGCCTTCGTTATAGCATCCGCACTGCGGTATATGAGAGGCTTCCGGGACTAAATTTGGCAAAAAGCTTCTTCTGTCAATCTCTGAGTTCCAGCATGTGCTCGATAACACTTAATTTCAGCTGATACTTCACATATACACACAGTGTGTCCATATGTTTACAGGGATAATCATAGTCAATGGCCTCCATACTGTGCCACGGGCTACATCACAACCTTTATGGTGAAAGAAGAGCTGCTTAGCTGTGAACAGCCATCTGGGCCACTCACTCAGATCCCGAGATGTTCCAAAACAACATGTACAAATCCACGTACAGATTAAACAGGTTAAGATCTGAATTGAGATGCTTTGACACTTGGGAAGGCCTTGTTTCAGTTTGGGGATTTAAAGCTTTTGACCTTTGAGTGCTCAGTTCAGAGAGGGGATAAGGCTGGTGTTTTTCAAATGTTTTATGCAAGGTTTTAAAAACAGATTCATATCTAAGGCAAAGAAAGGTACCAAGCTGTCTAGTTTCCACCTTTAAAAAATACAGATACATTATTTTGGGGATCATTTCATGTTGCTAGAAGTTAATTTCTCTGCAGGTTGATCACTAATTGTTGATGAGGGTGGTATGTACCAGCCAATGTCACAAACAGGCTCTCTAAGTGCTACAGTATCACAGAGAATATATATATATATACATATATATAAAGGAAAAAACAGCTCTCCAAGTCTTTAGGGATATGGGTAAACACCCCAGCTCTGTTCTGCCAGTAAAACCACTTGCACATGACCTTCCCAAGGCACTTCTGGTGCCACCTGCCCTCCAGCCTTGGGTGGGCAGCAGGCAGCGCGGGGGCACCCGCGCCCAGGACGCACCGTGCACGACACCGGGCGTGCAGACTAGCCGCGTATGGGCCTCGTGCGGCACGACGGGTTTGCAGTGTTGCTGCAGAGTCGCCTGGTGCTTCAGCAGAGCCCGACTGGAGCAAGCATGGCCACGACAACGGTGTTCTGCTTGGCAGATGTGCCAAGAAGGCCCAGCTGCCTTTGGGGGAATTATAGCTTGCAGTCACTCCTGGCAAATCTGGACAGATTCATCTGTCCTTTACCTGTGGATGAGCAGAACTGTGGGGAGGCACTGGAGGGCTAGTGATACTTGCACCACAGTAGATTTCCACCTCATTACAGCACAGCTCTTTTAGCAGCTGCCAAAATAGAGTTGCTTGAGCTGTGTCCCAGGTACTTTCCTGTCCAGCCAGCTCAAGCTTTTGAGTTAAAAGTCTGGATGGGATGTGAGCTAGCAGTAACATGCAATTAACTCCATTTAACTCTGCAAACCAGCCCTTAAATTTGAAATTTTTCCTCTGTCTGCACCACTTTTCCATAGCTCATAGGCGTAATCTCAGTATTACCTACCATGATGACTTCAGTCTCCTAGGGTCGGTTTTTCATGACACTCTCATTACTGCAGCATTGCCCACGTGCAATGAATAGCTATGAAGGGCTATATGCAGCAGGCCTGACTTCTCTCTGTGTTTCTAGCCCAAGTGACTCAGTCTTAACAGCTTCCCAGATCACTTTGAATAGCTTCTCAGAAGCTTTCCGAGTTGCCTAACGTTGTCTCTACTGCCTGGATGCAGGGTGGCAGTCCTCTGGAAAGGGCTGTATGGCTATGTCTCCTCCCAATGCCCTTGGCTTACTGGATCAGCTGCCCCCGCAGTGTCCATCAGTGCTCCCTGTTCCTCCACGTTAAGGTAAAGCTCTTCATGACCATCAGTTACACTCTTATTTGACCGGCCTTTATGTCTATCTTGTCCCCATCTCCTGAGGTCTCTCTATTGTGCTAATATTGATGTCCCATGTGCCTGTTTCATGTTACTCATCCTGCACACATGACATTTCTGTTCAGTTGACCTGCCAGAACATACCCTTCTCCCTGTTCCAGTCTGTCTCGCCAACACTACAAAACCCTGCAAATTAAACCATCTGCGTATCTATTTCACATGTTTATGAGTGAGACACTAATCCCTGCATAGTGAAAGGGTCATATGTACAAAAGGGGAAATGAGGACACTAGCATTAAAGGGAGAAGTGGGGGAAGTGGAGATCGGCTGCCATGGCAGGGCAGATGTCAAGGAAGGGAACTCACCGTGCTAAAAAAAAATGCAGAAAACTGAAACAGCAGCAAACCAAAAGCCACACTGATATTCTCTATTTGCTAACTGGCATTTAAACTCTTGCCTTTACTACACCTGCCTTTGTCTTCAGAGCAGGGACTGGGTCCTCCAGCTGACTGAAAACTGTACAAAGAAAAAAATCCATCAGACTCTCCTTTCTTCTTGCTGTAACAGAGGGTGATAATAGAGGGATAAAAGACACCTCTCCTCCCCTTCCACTGTAGAGGGAAAGATGATCTGTCAGACTGATTCATTTTCTAAGGTGACCCCCTCAGGGCTTTGCCCCGAAGGCTCTGACCTTTCTACGTTTGCGCTCGTAGGAAATTCTCTAATTTCCCTAGCAGAGCTCAGGCATGGTGCTGTTCCCAATGGGCAAAGGGTTTGCATGTGATGCTTTTACAGTGACCTCTGAAAATTCAGCTCTGTTTCCCATCTGTTGTGAGCTATTATTTTCCCAGGACTCAAAATCAAGTGAAAAGTGTGTTGGACACAATAGAAATCTCTCAGAACACAGTACTGGTAAAATAATGCCACTTAAAGCTGTAGAAGAATATTCTCCTATGCTGAAGAGGTCCTTTCATTCCCCCTCCTGTCCCCCATCCCTCCCCTCCTTTTTTTTTTTTTTTCCTAAAAATCCCAGCAAACATTTACAGAACCCTGCCCTGACTGATCTGGAAATTTGATGAGTTTCAGTCATCTTTTAACACAATACAGACAACAGACACTTCAAGAAAATTATGTTTGTTCATGAAAATTGGGTCTCCAGGGAGATGACACATTCAGGGCAAAGGGCTTTAGGGGTCTGGCTCTTTTGTGTCTGAGGAGGAGTTCTGTGCTTCCAGCAAGAATATGTGTAAAGCACAGGGCATTCTGCCAAGCCTTCTATATGGAGTCAGCAGAAATGCTGTTCCCAAGAGAGACGTTACCTACAACTCTGTCAGGGATCACTTTTATTGTAATAGTATCAGTTGATCAAATATCCCGCAGTCTTACACCTTGCAGCCTGAGGATCACACTAGCCCCTGATCAGATGACTGGCTCCCTTCAGGCAGGCAGGCAGAAATGGGCCCTTTATTACTTTTTGTACGCTGGTATCTTGCTTGTAGCAACCATCAGCCGGCAGTATAGAATATTTTAGGCAAGGAAGGGAATTATATCCAAAGTCACTTCAACAAGAGTCCCCCTGAGGTCCTTGCTGTGCACACTGACAGACCAGATATGATCTAGTTTTTAAGAGGTTTTTACAAAGAACCTGCCTCTTTCTCGTACCAGGTCTGCACATTAGTTAATCTATCTGCATTAGATATTGAAGGGTTAAGATGGATTGAGTCCTATAGCAATTTCAGATTCCACAGTCTTAGGAATCCAAACCTTGACCCTCAAAACCACTCCAGTTTTGAACTGGCGAGACCAGGATGTTAGTAAAATCAGTAAAACCGAGCACGGCCACAGCATTCCAGGGCATCAGGACACATCTGCGGTGCCCAGGAGCCATTGGAGCATCCCCTGCACCAGCCCTGTCCACTGCAAGTAGTGCTCTCCCAAGCCCAGGCTGGTAGGAAGACTGGACTGATCCAATAAGTTGTGTCCATGCAGATGACCTGCTTTTATGGGAAAGAACACGCACCAGCACAGAGAAGGCCTCCGCATGCCAGTTTCTGAGAAAAAAAAAAAAAAAGAAAAAAAGGAAGAGGTAGAGTCCTTGGTCCAGATGAATCTCTCCATAGCTCTGCATCTGGTGTAGTCATTTACAGCTCTGCTGACTAAGTGTGAAATACTAGGAAATCACAAAGGGAACCATGTACTCCCCTTGTAAGCTAAAATAAACAACAACATTGCATGAGAACCATGGGAAACACAGGCCTCAGCTATTACTAAATCCTAGCTCTGACAAAGCTGCTTCTAATTTAACGGAGGGCTTTTTCCTGAGGAGGGAATAAGTATTAACTAAAGAAATCAGGATTTACCTCAAATGCGGAAATTGCACAAGGGAAAGGAGCTGGTTTCAGCAGGTGCCCTCCAAAGCCCTTGGTGGCACCCTGGTGGCACCAGTCTGGCTTGGCACCGCAGCCGGCCTTCAAACACGGAGCGGGCCATCACCACCCCTGCTCTCACGTGCAGAGCTGGCTGGTGCCAGAAATGGGTAAATTCGGGAAGCATTTGTGCCCTGGAATGTAGAAAGTATCATTGCATAAAGCAGTGAGCAAAAGAGGAGCTGTGTATGCACTAAAGAGCCCTTACAGAGATGACACCCGTAGCCCTGCCTTCTCTCTTTATCCTGCAGCAGCTGCCGTGTGCAACAGCCCCAGCGTCTTGCAGGAGGGTAAATCTAGCAATGAATAAAGGACGGTGCAGGATGTCTGTCAGAATCTGCTTTGCCGGCACCCAAGCCCCCTCTGCGCAGCTACAAGCAGCCCTGCTGCAACCAGCCTGCGGATGCAGGAGAGAGGGACATCCCCAGGACATCTCCTAGAGGAACACAGGGCCTGCAGGAGCTCCCTGTGCTCTCCCAGTCAGGAAAAAGCGCACCTGGGCACGATGCTTGGATCGAGATCTTACACTTAGGACTTGTTAAGAAGTGAGTGAGACTCTGAGCAGGATGCCAGGGACAAAGTTATTCCGAAATGATGTGACAATAAATCTCATTTTACTCATGTGATCAGTCCACCCACCCAATTTTGATCTTGTTGTACTCCTTCAATAACCACAGCTCTGTGGCTAGAGGTGGTGGCAGCAATTACTTTTTCCCTCCCCTTTTTGAATATGCAGAAGGAAGAACTGAGGCACTGGTGAGCACAGAATTTAGCAATAGGGTGGAGAAACTAAGAGAAAATGTGTGCCCAACTGATTCCTCCTATTAAAATAGGTAATTTTTATCTTGTGTGTTCACTTAGATTTTTGGCAGATTGCATGAAAATGTGCCTGTGTGTTACTCTAGGCATTTTTGGCAGATATGTAGGAAAACTATCCAATTAAGATCAGCAGCTAACCCATAACAAAGCTTAATCCCCAGCCAAAAGCTTAATCCAACAGAAACGAACATCTGCCCTCCTCAGGCGCTCTGAGATGGAAACAGGGGCCCTGGCTTCCAGCGGGGCTCCGGAATTGTCTTCAGCATCCAACCCTGCCTCTTCCCGGTGAGCGGAGCAGGGCCCGTGCCCTCGCTCCGAGCTCCAGGTGGGGGAGGCTGTGGAACGCCAAGCTCTCCGCACAGCTCCAAACCCTGGAATAAACCAGACGGAGCCCGAGTGCCAGACCAGCGCCCCTCCGCTGCCCCGCAAAACCTGTTGCTACTTCTGGCCTTTCTCTCCCAGCATCTCTTCCCACACACAGCAGACTGAGGCTGTTACCCCTGGAATAAGACAGCGTGTGCTGCTTTTTTTGTTACTGTATCTCATTCCTGACCTCTGCTGCTTTTTTACTATTCTAGTCCTGACTTACGGGAAATTGAAAGCCCAAAGATTTTCTTCACATCTGATACTCATTCATCCTCCCAGCTTCTTTTCTCTTACAATCTAAAGGGTGGTGGGAAGAAACAGCAAAACACTGTGTATTTATTGTCCATACTTCTAATACCCCCAAACGCAATTCTGTTTTCTCTTAGTCTTGCTTTATGCCTGCCTAACTATTAATTTCACTGACCTTATTCTGGATCCTCAGTAATGTGAGGGGGAAGTCAAGTGAAACATTTAGAGAGTATTTATTTAAAACACAACATTAAGAGTTAAGATAAACAAGACTCATGTTCATCTGCCCACTTCCCAGCCCTGTTGACCTGTATTCAGTCCTGAGCCTGTCCCTTGTATTCAAGCCCAGAAATTTGAAAAGTGACCATAGATTTTGAGTGACTCAGTTTTACCAGTTTGAGACCTCTTTGTCCTGATTTTCAGATGGCTCCAGTTAAAGGCAGGGCATCCCTGAGGCTGAAAAATGTTTCCAATTGGAAACCCATAAAATGACGCCAGCTCATATCAGCGGCTTTTAAAAATCACTTGGCCTTAGTGTCTGGGTTGGTGAGTCCCTACTGAAAGGCAAGGATACAGTCAGCTCAGTGCAGGGTGAACAAGAGCCAGTCAAAAGAAACCCTCTCATGAGTCCTGAGCTATAATGAAGGGCAGTCACAAATGCAGCTTCATCTTCTGCAAGGTGCAAGGCATCTTTCCTTACAGTGCACTTTGGTCTGTAAGCCTGGGAGCTTACCCGTTCAACGCTCTTTTGCTCTGGCGTGCGAAAAGAGCCCAAGTTTGGGAGAAGTACGCTTCAGAGACTGGACTGGACTGCACTGTGACGCTTGCTGCAGATTTCTAAGCCCATATCCTGATGACCACTGCAACTAAATCTCAGTTATCTGACAATTAATAGGGCCTCCGTTCAGCAGAATAGCCAGTCATTCATTCAGCTTCTTGCTGTACAAATGTCCTATTTACTTCGATTAAGTATATGCTTAATTTGCTTCATAGTTCATTTAATATAATATGCTGCACTGATTCAAAAAATAGCTGTGACAGAAAAATTAATTTGCCATGAGTAGTCAATGGAGGGCCAGGATAATGTGATCACAGCTATGGCATCATGCCCAAACAGTGAGTGGCAGACAGGCTTGCCCGCATACTCTCTATAGTAATTGAGTTTAGGGTAGTGGGGCACTGGGGTGATGTTTGAATATACTATTCCTGTATGCCCATCCCAGTAAAACAAGTAAGAACTGCTATGTTTCAGGATTAAAAAAAAAAAAAAGAGCACTAAGGATCCATGCAATTAATCTGATGTCTTTTATCTGTGGTAAATCGTTCTATAATTATCCACCCAGATCTCTTGCATCTGCTCTTTAACACCATTAAGATACAGCGTAGGGGTTTCTGGTCCCATCTTGTTTGTAACTGCCAAGTTCCTTGTACATAGTGTGGGAGTGAGCAGTGTTCAGGTGCCTGACATGAAGATGTGTTACTCTTTCAGGGTGGAGCAGAAATCTATAAAGCACAAAGACTCTGAGACTGGAGACTTCCCTTTGCCTCCTCTGGCCAGGCTTGATGGTTTCTTCTTGCCTTCATGCTGCTCAGGCACCTTTGGAAACAGCTCAGCAATAGCTTTGGAGAAGCATGGTGGAATTAGGACTGTGAGAACATCTGGAACAGTTTCCTTTGTAATCTCAGCAGTAGGGATCTCATTCAGGGCTTTAAAAAGAAGTAGCATGAGAGGCATGCAAGAACCAAAGGCCCCAGACTGAAATGATTCATGGAATGAAACATTCCAGTGTTTGTTTGCTTGTTGGTTTGGGTGTTTGTTGTTTGAAATGAGAGCTACTGGGCTCAGTTCAGCTGCTGAGCTATCAAAGTGATTAATCTGCAACATCACAAAGTGGAGGATTCTGTTCCAGAAAAACAAAGCTCAGCTGATTTGGAACATGCTTCTTTGGCTATGAGCCGAATGAAAATCTTCACATTGGTGTTTTTTGACATTATGGATGAATGATTTTGTCTCTTTGTAGGGCACTCCCATTTTTAGCACCTGCACAGAAATGAGTAGCTGGGATTTATCCTCCTCTGTTGCTGTTGTCCAAAAACAAAAACTCAACTTCCTGTGGCATCCACCTGTTCTGATGAACTCTGCAGATGCAGTGAAGCCTATACCCAAAAGGAGCAGATGTCCTACTGTATCCATCAAAACCAAGTCTGTAGGTGCACCATAGGTGCTAATTTAAGTGGAGTCTGATTCTGTGCGTGGTTACAAGGGGATGCACCGTGTACTTTTTCTACTGATCGCTGTGAGGTGCTTGGATTATTTTAGTCTAATTGCTCCTCCTCAGCAGAGGCTGGCTGCTGTGAAGCATCACGGGGAGCTTTGCTAGATTGCATAGTCACAGAGAATATTGCTTATCAAGGGGAACTGCGCAACTACCGAGTCTGTTTCCATAGCTGGTCACTGCGAAACAAACCTACTTCACAGCATATAAGACTAAATATACCTCAGGTTTCTGGAAAAAAAAAAAAAAAAAAGGGGGGGCGGGGTAGGCTGCAGTTTTTCCATGTTTTAGCAGGAACGCTGTAGTGGTGATTAAAGGATCACATTGGTTAAACAGTATTTTGTGCAATGCTACTAAATGCCTACCGGTTCTGCTGCTGCAGGATTTGCCATTCCTCAGCACCCCATGGAAAGCTGCAGGAAATCCTGTGGTGAGTGTGGCAACACCTGGGGAGAGCAGGCATCACTACTGGGACAGCTCCTGCACCACAGGAAAGAGAAACCCAAGACAAGGCTGTAAACAAAGGTCACTTAGGGCGCTTACGAAAGGCAGGATGAGGTCAGGTTTGTTGTAGGTAGGATAGACGGCTTTACCACATGCCGGTAAAGATCTGCTTCCGGTAACAACGGCTCTGCAGCGATCGCCGTGCGTCACTTCACCCGCTCATCGCCTTCTCGTCTGACCGAAAGTTACCAAGGAACTGTAAAAAGCCACAGACTTGATGACTCCTTCTGTCCCTTTAAATGAAGCAGGTAAACAAAGTAGTTGCTAAATGAAGTAGGAAGCTGATCTTGGAGGGCAATCAGCTTAGAGGAGAGGCTAAAGGTGTAATAAAGCCTGAGGTACCCTGTTGTTTGCTGTATTTGGGGCAGAAAGCAAAGGTATATGTGTTTTTCAAACCTGTAAGGTGCAGGTGGATCGGTCCCTCTGCCCACCACAGCAAGGCCGTGAGGCAGCCCTGAGGGCAGTTGTTCTGCTTTACTGTACGAAGGGCAGGAGGTACAGACGCTCTCTTTCAAAAACACTATGTTGCTCCTGAATAATTGTGAAATGGCTTTCAGGGCGATGGATAATACCAAACTTTCCTCACAGCAGCATGTGTGAAGAGGTTGACAATGGAGAAATGCCTTCCGAGTGTCCTGAGAGGAAAGCTTCTTTTTCCTGGGTGTAAACGTGTAGCCATGCAGGTCCTTACTCATACCTTAGAAGGATTAATTATAATTGAATTTAATCCTTCCTGTGCAGGAGGAAAAAGGTTAATAGCCTGGTGACAAGCACTCATCTGGTTCATAGACTCCCCAGAGGAACAGAGGGCTCAGCCAGAATGAGAAGATGGGTTAATATCCTCCAAGGCTGTTGTTCTTGAACTGCTTATTACAGCCAGTGACAAGGTGCTAGGTTGGGTGACTCTTCTGACTCAGAGCTATTGATATCCTCTTGTACAGTGGACTCTTCTGGGGAGACACCTTCCTACAACCTGAATAGGGGGAGTCATTGGCAGTTGTTTTAAGGCAGTCATGGTTAGAAAACACTAATTGGCCTGAGGAAGGTGGCCAATGTCTCAGGTTGTCAAGCTTGTGTCTGAGGCTCTTCTTGTAATTCAGCGATCTGAAATGTTTCAGAATGCAAAACTATTAAACTGTTATCCAAAGGTGGTCTCGAAAGTATGTCTTGGATTAGAGGAAGGACCCGTTTTGTGGATTCTTTTTCAGAAAGACATATTTTGCTATTATTAATTCTGGGGCGCTGCAGTTTTAACTAACCAACGAACATGTATTTGGGTAAAACCTAGTAAATTATTCCATTCTGCACCCTTCAAATCAGGGTCTGTCCTTACGGCCCGGCCCCTTCGCAAGCGGATTACAGCTGTATCCTTGATGGTAGTTGGTGGGTTTGGTGTGTGTGGAGCACCCCGCTCTGCAGGACGGCCTTTGCTGCTGCTGCTGTGCCTAGCCTTCCTGCAAGAGCCTTGCTCCAGTGCTGCCGCTTAAGAGGTTCTTAAATTAATGTGAATTAATGCGGTCTTGGGAAGCCAACATCCGCAGGCTTCAGGAATCCCTGTGACAGGAGCGGAGCCCTGCTGTGTCACGGCCAGCAGCGGTTTGCTCCGGCAGGCGCTCTGCTGTGCTTGCAGCCCAAATGGGTAAAGCTGGAAAGGAGCAGGAAAGCGGATACCCTGCGATTAAGGGACTTGGACAAGGTCACCAGGCAGAGGACGCCCCTCGCCTCCCCTCAGGCCCCAGTTTGCACCACTGGAGCCCACTTTTAAAGGCAAGCAGGTGCCCTGCCGCACTAGGAGCAGCTTGTTCTCCCCCTGTCTCCCCTCTTCTTGCTCCCCCCACCATTTGCTGAAGCTCTGCCCTGATTTTTGGCTCCGCTGGAGGATTTAAGGAGGGGGCCTCCTCTGCACTTTGGGTGTGCTTCATTTCGCGTATAAATGAAGTACTGATTCCAGAGAATCGTTTTGCTAGTATCGTTATTTATATACAGATTATACATGTTTTAATGACAACAACCATCTCGCCTCTCAGTGTTTCCAGCCGCCTCATGGCGCCTCTCCCGCGCCAGGAACTACAACTCCCAGCATGCCTCGGGCGCACCACGTGCCCCGGTCGATGCCAGCGATTGGTGGGCGGGGAGCCAATGGCGGGCCTAGGCGCTGCGTGGCGGCAGGGAGACACTTAAAAAGTTCCCAGGTGAGCGGCGCGCGGGCGGCCCGGGAGCCCCGGGAGGCCCCGGAGCCCCGGGAGGCCGGAGCGGGCCCCCCGCGCAGCGACAGCGGGGATGGGTGACTGCGCCAACCCAGAGTATGGTCGGGGAGATCCACCCCCCTCTCCCTTTTTACTTCCCCCTTTTTGTTTGACCTGAAGTTCTAACTAAATAAATACCAGGAATAATCCCTAGTAGTATATGTGAGAGTATATACAGGTGTTTTAACACATGCCGAGCTTAAGACAGTGGGTGCTTCAGGTGGTTGTGCGTGTTTCCCCTTTCAGGAGCCAGGTGCAGGACCGAGTGCTGGTGCCTGCTGCGATTTTGCTCGCTGGGATGGATAGGCAGGAAAACTGTACACAGAGACAAGCAGAAATGGCTGGGGTTTGCACTATTTTTAAGGAAAGAAAGTATCACTGTGATAATATGTCAGATAACTGTCTGCTGTGTACAACAGTTTTAGGACTTCTCTGAATTAAGTGGATATTCTTTAAGCCGGCATCTCAAAACAACAAATAAAATATTCTCCAGCTGCTGTGGAATTTACCACAGCACTTGCTACGATGCATGTAGCAGGGTGATTGTACAGGCCTTTTTCAAACATTTTTTTCCCCCACAGATAAGGGAGAATGGCTGCTAAGAAACTGCGAAGAGCAAAATTGTCTCCGGAGCTGTGTGAAAGGCTGGGTCGCCATCAGATCACTACCTGTCAGGTGAAAGGCTGGGTTTGTGTTTTATTTCCAGTACTGTTTACTTTGTTTTTCAAAACAATGTGCCTGAAGCTTTGCTTTCTATAAAGTATGGGGCACTTAAGGCTTTGTCTTGCCTGCTGTCCTGTAAAAATAGCGTTTTAAAGCAATAGATGCCTAACTCAAACATTTAAATGTTTACCTTTCCTTCTACGAAACTTTAAAGCCTCCCTTTTAATGGAGGGCCACAGCTGCTACCTGTGTGGAGTATGACACCATACTCCACATAAGTGCCCCATAAAATATACCTGTATCACATACCTAGTGTATGAAGAGCATGTTCATTAGAAGTGACGTTGATACTTTTCTATTTTCTGGGCTCAGATCAAACCCTGAATGTAGGGAGGTGTTATTCTGTGTCTTGTTGGCTGATCAGGGATATATCCTGAAGTCTTTCTTGTGAACACTTGCTAAAGAAAGCCAAGAGATCCCACTTATATACCTAAGTTGTATGCATGGGAAATATAGGATCTAGCCCTGAGTTTGCTGAGTGGAAGATGCAATATAATCTGAATGTTTTTCAGGTATGCAGAGACTTTTGGGGAGGGCAAGGCGAAGTTATCTCATTGCAGTTGTATCAGGCAGTTCTTATATTTTTGATCCATTGACTCTTGTCTTGTAAAATATGAATAAAATTTCCTCTACTTACTGTAACCTTACTGGTATCAGAGGAAGGTAGGAGAGGTATAGCATAGCACTGAATAATGTTGTATGGTTGTAAATCTCGTATAAAGCACATAAAACAGTTACGAGTAAACTGCATCATGTTAGTTCCCAGCCTTGGTACCTAGGTTGAGTTCTCTGAACTGCTGTATTGTTTTACAGGACTTTTTATGTCTTTCACTATTGGAGCTAATGAAGGTGACGGGGCAGAGCTACAGCAATGTGCAGAAGCTTCTTTGTAAAGTCAGCCTAGCTTGTGCTCCCAAAATGCAGACAGTAAGTAAGCGTGCATTGACTCTGTTTTTAATTCTGTGCCTGAGAGAAAGCTAAATAATGTGCCTTTTCTTTCTACCTTGGGGAAAATGGCATATGTTTGTCATATCTCAGTTTGATTACACAATATTTTGATGCAGTGCCTTTTATGAGGCATTGTAGCCTAAAGATATTGTTCAGGCTTGCAGCATTGTTTTGGAGTAATATAGAAAAGTATGGAATTCTGTCTTGCATTTCAGTGTGTATATGAGTTGCTTCTATTTTGAGCCCTGCAATTCTAGGAAATGTTTGCTGCAAGCAAAGAATGAGAATTTCAGTACAAACTGGCTTTTAGACAAGAAGTGAAGTGATCCTGAAAGTACTGTATTTTGTTTGGAGCAATTTTTCCCTCCATGTAAATGAGCATATAAAGTGTCTTAGGACACATCTAATCTAACTGGGGAGAAGGGTGTTAGCTGCAGTACAAATGGCTGGGTTTTATTTTCTTTTTTAAGTTTGACATAAATAATGTTCTGTTAAAACAGAGGAAACAGAGGAAAAAATAAAATATTTAGCAACTAGGAGGGTTTACCATGGGAACAGATTGTCTAAGGTAAATATACATTCACTTGGATTCCTTATTTAGATTTTTCTTATTTTTTCTCAAGATTCCTCTGGTTCAACTATAATTTTGTAGATTAAAAACACAAGATAAAATTTTAGGGTGTGTGTTATGTAGGAAAGCTGGATTAGGTGATTATTTGTTGCTATGGTACAGTTCAGGGATTAAGTTCTGCCATAGGTTAAACAAAAATTGTTAAATTGAAAAATATATTCCACACTACATTCACTCCTCAAGTTTATTCTGAGCCTAAATGCAGATTTGAGCAAAGTAAAATTCATTGGCTTTATTTTGGCCTGTTTTGTGTCCTGAGAGCTATTTTTTTTCTTCTTATAAAATTTTTCCTCAGTAGAACTGAAGAGCGGAGATCTGAATGATTTTTGAGTATTACTCAATTAGAATATTACTCTAACCATACTCTAGACATTTCCTCTCATAACTGAGAGGAAAACTGTGCCCTTTTTTTTTTTTTTTTTCATGATAGTTCTGACAGTTGTCTTAGCCTGCTGGTATAACTGTCTGGATTTTTTTTTCTGATAAACTTCAAAAACTTCTAATGCTCAATGGTTGAATTAAGGAGTATGCTGGTCTTAGCAGATTTTGCAAGGTCCATAAAAGACCTTTCTTTTGAAAGCATCATGTTTTGGTGTTTCCAGATCAATGTTCCCTTTCTATTATTTCTTTGGTTTAAATTGGTTCCCAAAACGAATATAATCCTGGTGAACTGGAATACTGATCTTGGGACAATTCTAGTCAACCGAGGAACTTGGAATTCAACCCTTTTATTTGTATCTAATTCCCTAACTAGCCTTCCTCACAAAAAGAATAATAAAAAAATGAATGGCTATAGGATCTGCTCAGTTCTTGTTCAAAGACTTAAGAATCTTTTCTTGAACCTAGATAGATTTGAATTCCTAATGAACATTGACCTAAACTCTGGTTTTAGGTTTCTCTGTGAATGTTCTTCATACTAACTACATGTATAGTGTTTCCTCATTTAAAAGTTGTAGTTTTATGGGTTAAAAGCAAGCCCTGGTGAATACAAACAACAACACTTAGAAATATAATTGTAAAATACTTCTTTTGATTTAATACTACGGTGTGGAAAAAAATCAAATATGGGAGTATAAGACCTTTATGTGGATGCAACAAACTTTTAAAATGTGCTCTGAAAGCTGTAAGTGGGATAAAATGTGATTGAAGAAGTGATGGGGAAAGAAGGCAGTGCAGCTGAAGATTAAAACTGTATGCTTATTGGCAAGTGCTAAGTCATTTTAGGTCGATAAAGTAAATGAGTTCGCTCTTCCAGGGTGTTTAAAAATTAATAATAATAATAATAATAAAAGTTTTTCTTGACTTGATTTTTTTTTCTCCCTCCCATCTGTTTCAGGCTTATGAAATGAAAGTGAGGAGGGCTGTCAATCCCTCCTCAGCATTCTTGTCCACCAGCTTGCACGGTTTGGATAAAGTCTTGCATGGAGGAGTGCCCTGTGGATCCCTCACAGAGGTAACATTGTTCAGTGTATTTTGTGGCAGTTGCACATCACACCTAGAATTCACCTGTCACAACCGTATTGCACTCCATTGTGTCTTGTCTCTCTTAGTGTTTGATGAGATTCTTTTCTTCTTTTAATTAGCAGAAGCTGCATTTTGCATGTCTCTGCAGTGTGTCATGTAACTGAGAAAACTAAAAAAATTTGGTGACCGTGTTTTTTCTTCATAAATATGAAAATTCTCCTAGAAACTGAAGTAACAAATGCCCCATGGAAGCGTAAAATGAGACCTGCTGTGCTGCTTAGCGATCAGAGCAGAAGGTGCCGAGTCGTGAGTTTGTGTATTCCAACACAGAGTCACTCTGGCTCTACGGAGTCATTAGCTTTCATACAGGTACAATGAGCAATCGGAACAAGAGCAGGTCTGAAAATGATTTTGTACAGTTTTCCATTTTTATAACTAATTTATACAGTAATTCTGTAAGGTTCTTTATGTAGTTAAGGCTTATGTTATAGTTTATATGCGCATATGTTACAACACTACAAATTGTAAATAGAACTAAATCTGTTTCTCTGGCTTTTTTTTTTTGCCTGGAAAAACAGAGCACTTTGTCTTCTAGTACTTGACAGTCCTGATCTTGCAGAAATTGATAGCAACTTGCACAGTTCATAAAATCTGGAAAGAGGGTTTAGCTAAATGTTCAGAGGAGTAATTGAGTATTACAAAAGCACCAAGATGCAACTTCTGTCTCAGGAAGTTGCTGAGGTAGAAATTGCTGGAGGTGGAGAAGCATATATTGGAGGGAGCATCAGTACATGTGCCCTTTTCTTATCTGATTCCCTAGCTCTGTGTTGTAAGCACACGTTGGATACAGAATCCCAAGCTAGACAGACATTGCTTTTATGCACTGTAGACACATGCACATTTTTATAGTAAAGTTTTTGTGAACTGAGTTATGCACTTGAAATAACTGGGAAAAAAATATGTCTTATGTTCTGAATTTAGGTAAGTTGAAAGTTGAAACCATATTTCCCTGAACATTTTAACAACCCTCACCAGTTGTTTTTTTTGTCAACTTTCCGCAGTAGAGTAAAACAAGTGAGAAGTTGCAAAAATGTTGTTATGAAGAATGTACTTTTTCCCCTTGTGTGGTGCTCTAGGTGATTCTGCTTGACAGGGAGAGCTGGACTAGGTGTTAACTAAAGATGCCTTCTGACCTCAACTGCACCATGATGCTTGATTCATGCAGGCACCTGACAAAATAGCAAAGTGTTTGAAAAGTGCTGCGTCCAGTTCTGGGCTCAGCAGGAAAGAGATAATGGTGTTATTGGAGCAAGTGGAGAAAATCCAGCAAGTAGACACTAAGATGCTTAAGGCACAGGAGCATCTGTGACGTGATAAAAGGCTGAAAGCCATGGGACTATTTGGCCTGGAGAAGAGATGGCATGGGGCATCCTGTCAACATATGTATCTCATGGCGGGGTATAAAAGGGACAGAGCCAGGCTCTTCAGTGGTGCCTCCTGACAGGGCAGAAACTAAAAACAGTGACAGTTTGCCCATAGAAATTATGGAGTCTCCATCCATGGGAATGTTCTAAAGCTTTCTGGGCATGGTCCTGGGCAGCCTGGGTGTTCAACATGACCCTGCTTAAGCGAGGTGGGTAGCTGGAGTGAGGAACTAAATGATCTTCAGAAGTCCCAACGTCAACCAATTTGTGATTATGTGAAAGTAAATGATGCCTTCTTGTGGCTTGGATTTGGTTTTCAGGGCATTTCCATCTGATTCTGTGACTTTTCCTTGATGAGGAATTGCTGTTCACCAATAATTGCGTCAAGAGTACTTGTGCCTCAAGTACTTAATTTCACTTCTTTAGTTGGTGTTTAGATGCACTGCTGCATGTGTAGGAGAAAGAGCTTTTCCTGTGCCTTTTTCTGTGTTGTGCCTATGCTGGCATGTCCTTGAGTCTGTCATTTGCCTTGGGCACCACGCATGAGGCAGAATGTCATCTTTGGATGTTATTGGATGATCACTCAGCCCCCCGGTGACTCCATCCTGCAGCTTGTCATGTTGGAGTAAACGATGGCCCATGCACAGGGGCACACTCTGCGTTAAGAGCAGCTTAAGCAGCTCTTGCCTGATACCCGCGTGGGGTGGCTCTGGGCACAGGCATCAAGTTGACTCATTACTGCATTAAGGGCCTGGCCTCAGTGTAAGGACTGACCAGAGTTGTCACTGGTGGGCTGGGGCTTTGACTGGAGTTCAGCTGAACACTGACCTTAAAGGTTAAAGGACTCATTTGTTTGTTTTTTAAGGGAAGGGCTGCAAATGGCTGATCTCAAAACATGAGTGTCAGGCATATTTTTCCTCAGATGGTATAAAATAATGATTATCAGGAAATAAGTAAAATGTTTAGTTTTCTAGTGCTATGTATTTTATAATCCTTCTTAGCTTTATTAATTATAACGATACTTAAATTTGTATTTTTTAACTTTGAGTATTTCTTTAAAACATTGGCCTTTTAGATGTCAGAATATATGGGAGACTTTTGCTAAAGCCTATTTTAAGAATGGCCAAACTCCATAAATATCCATGTATTTGAAAGTAACTGAGAGAAATAAAATATATATTCAAAGTTGAGTTAACTTGGTTGCAAATGGAAAGCCCTCTGTCAGGATAACCTTTGGACTTAAAATCTTTCTCTGAAGAATATTTTTGTGTTCAATCTCTTTATTTTAACATCTTTTGATTAAAAAAAATGCAGAGGCCTGTCTAATGCAGTTATCTTAAATGCCCATATGGTATATTAAAAGATTTAGATATTGAAGTCTGTACAAGACATCTAGTGGATGAGGCTGTAATTGCAAGTGCTAGGTCCTTCCACAAGTAGCTTGGTGCTGCTTGCACTGTCGTAGCGGTTCACACTGCAGTACACATCAGCGTCAGCCATCAGAAATACCTTCAACATAACCGGGCAGAATCCAGAAATTAGAAGATTAACTTGGAGATGGTGGCTATGAAAAAGTGTTTTGCTTTTTACTTGCCCTTTATGTGGTAAATCTGAAAAGGGATTAGGCCATGTATTTTCCGTTTCCCAACAAGCATAACAACAAAGGACAATTACCTGCACAGCAAATGATTTTTCTGTTTAAAGCCTTGTTCTGGAGTAATGTGACTGAAAGAATTTTTGCAGGAGTCATGAGATCTCAAGTAGTCTCGAAGGTTGGCAGCACTGCAAGTGTTCTTCAGTGTGATTGTCAGTGAAATTTTAGTAGAAGCCTATCAAATATCGGCTGCTATTGCTTTGATCCTGCACTGTGGCATGCAAACACTAGCAGGTCCTGTTCTTTTTTGGATTCAAGTGATTCTGGAGCTTAAAATCATTCTAAATTGCTCCTTAAATGGCCTGGAGCACAGCTGACCAGCAGATTGTCCTTCAGTATTTTTGTTATTAGATATTCCAAGTTTGAGAGAAGCTCTCTTCAAAACTGTTGTTTGGAACATTTACATCTTGACTGATGTGGCTAAATCATCTTCTTCCTGTTACTTTACCAGCAGTCAGGGTGGTTGGAAACTTGGAATTTGAATACATGAGCCACAGGGTTAAGAGTTCTGGCAGTGTCTTCTACAGCCAAGTCTGCTGGCTTTTCGAGTGCCAGAGGGATTTCATTTGCCTTATACTGTCTCAGACCATTTTTCCCAAACCACTTTTAGGGTTTAGGTTGGAAATGAAATCATGACTGAAATTTTGTGGTCAGATGTCAGACCTTTTGGCCAGCTCCTCTGAGAGAAAGCTCAAGTTTGTGGATATTGAAGAGTTTAATCCTCCTCTTGGGAAGAAGAATTAGTTCCTTGTGACTCTATCCAAACTGTACAGATGTGCCATGGAAAATAATATATAACTTACTGAAAAATAAAAGCATATTTTATTAGGTAGAGACAAATTAAAAACTGTTGTAGTTCTGACATTTCTGTCTGTGTGGACTCTTGATTTAAAAGCAAATTTAGAGTAAGACAAGCTCAGCAAACTTTGTGCAGACATTGGCGTTAAATTGTATTAGAGGCACTTGAGCCTTTTTTTCCAGCTACATTTGTATTGTTCAAAATGCTTGCTGATGCCATAATATGTAGCCATAATGAAATGGTATAGTCTTAAAAATTGTGTATTGTGGTTTACTTCAAATGCCATTTTAATGTCTATTAACTGAATGCTGATTAAAGGTGAAGTAGTGCTGCCTTCTGGAATGGAAATTCTCTCCTGCTTCACTGAGTTGCTCTCTTGTCCTTTTGTAAGATTCTCTGTCTCAGCTAGGGTACAGACCTACCCAGACCTGCTTATGGCACCTCTGCTAAAATAACTTGCGTATTAATTAATTAACCACTGAAATGTTTTGGATTTCAGTGCACCTCCCAGGCAGGGCTCAATTTTCAAAGGTTTTTATGAAGCCTCCTCGCAGTTGTCCAAACACTTCAGTTTAAGAACTGGATTGATGACCTCCCCTCATGCATTTCAAGTTGACTTGTTAAACAGAAACAGCTGCTAGGATTCTTTGGCTCTCACTGTCTGAAAAATATGTATTGTCTCTGCAATTTTAATATATGCTTTGGGTTCCCATTAAAGTGTGGCAGCTGTTGTTGATGCAGTATTTTATAAACTAGATATGATGGATGGGGTACTGCTACTTGCATAAATATGGCTAGTGCCTGATGGGTAGTTCACTAAATCCAGCATATGCTCCTAAAGAAAAAGCCATCATGTATGTTCCGTAAATGAAAGCTTGCAGTGAGTTGATGGATATGACTTGATTTTTGGTCCTTTTTTGAAGACAAAAGTGATGAGAGGGAATTTTTACTGGAGAGTGAAGCAGTAGGTAATGCTCCTGCTTAAAATGGCAGCATGCTAGAGCTGTAGTGCCTTGAGTTAAAGCAATGCTTGTACTTAACACCAAACTGTCATATGCTCTGGCTCTTTTTTTTTTTTTTTTTAAATTTCAATATATTTATCTCTGAATCTAATTCTCTCTTTTGGCAATACTTGATATTTTGAGGGGCTGTTTTATTTTGTAGAGTAGCTTTCCTGGGCACGCTTTCATTTCTCCTGCATTGTTATTTAGTCCTGGTTACTATCAGAATGGACCTATGGCTCTCACTGTTAGTGTGTTAGGTCATTTCTGCTTCATATTTACTCTGTTTTTCAGTCCCCTTAGAATTAATTGCATGTCCTCATCTCCCTTCCCAGAAGCAGCAACAGTATGATATTGCATTAGAAAAAAATATAGTACCAATGGACGTGCAGTTATTTGAACAGAGTCCAGCATTTGCAGGCTCTGCAAAGTCGTGCGTAGATAAAGAATGACTTCCTGCCGTCCCTCATAGACAGCTCATGTGCTCAGGGGCTGGGGATCCCCTCAAACAATGTCGTTGTCTGATCGCTGAGGTTTTGCTCTTGAATCAAAGTCATTCTGGAACCATTTCACACAAGCTGAATGCGTTCTGTTTGAATAATGCCCAACCGCAGGAGGCTTTGAGTAAGTGCAGGTGCAAGCTGAAAATTGGCATGCTTACCTGCCTGGTTAGATGCTCTGTGTGTGTTGAAATATGGTGATAGGGAGGTAACACCAAGGGCAAAATGCATGCTGAATAGATAATAATTTCAGTGAAGTATGATAAGCTAATATCTCGCATCTCCTGTTACTTTATACCAGGAATATTAAAGATGTCTTCTCTGGGAGAGATAAAATCTGCTTATGCATGTATGTGGTTCATATTACAGATGCAGACTTCACAGGATATATGCAGTTATACTTGTGGTTTCCAAGTGGGACCTGATTGTAACCAAGGCAATAATGATACCTCATCAGTGATTTAGCCCTGTGAATCTGCTAGCTTTTGACTTGCTTTCAAGCAGATATGGGCTCTAATGGCCACAGACATAATGTAATGTGAATACCGCCTGTGAATCTTTCACCTTGCTGTATTTTAGAAGGTAGCACAAAGCAGATGAATAGTCTGGCCGTGGCTTTAGGGAAGAGCCTATTTGTGAATCGGGAAGGGAACAGAGCATCTCAAAGATGAGATGTAAGAAAGCAGAGAAAGAGGGATGGTGAAGAAAGAAAAATGAAGCCAAGAGTAGAGTTGCTTCTGAAGGGGAATTATTTATTTTTCAGTAGTGATGAATTTTACTGCAAGAGTGAAATGAATGTGACATCTCTTGCTTCTGCTGTTACCTTTTCCTTCTAGCTAACAAGCCCGCCAGGTTGTGGCAAAACTCAATTTTGTATTATGATGAGTGTTCTGGCTACGCTACCTGTGAGCATGGGAGGACTGGATGGGGCTGTTATATACATTGACACCGAGTCTGCGTTCAGTGCTGAAAGGTAAGAACATAATTCCATAACACATGCTTTCAGTTTCTTTAGCGCTCTGTCTTGTAGGCATCAAATACATTTTGAGCAATAATTAAGCTTTTCCAAAATAGTTGCCTATGGTAGTTATTAAGCATTCAGCTGCTATAATTCACTTAGAAGTATTTGCCTACCTTAATTTTTATTATACTTAGGATTCCAGTTGTGATATGGTTGGATCACACTCTTTTGAATTTATAAATGATCTTAGCAATCCCATACATAAAATATTTATTCATACTATAGTTTGTGAAGTTAGCAAGGATCTTTCTGAGGATGTGAAAGCTCAACATTTTAAGTACAAGAGAAATACAAGTTGTTGTCTAATCAGGACTAACGTTTTTCTTCAGATTGCTGAGCTGCTGCTGGCCCTCCCTTTCTTCTGATTTCCTTCTGCAGTAACCTCATTCCCCTCCTCTGTTATTGGCCCTGCAGTACACAATATTCCATTCCCTGTGTAGTATTTCTGCTTCATCCTGCTTTGCCCCCACAATAAGAACTACTCATCTGTGCACTTACTGTCTTTCCTAACAATTGAATGGACAGGAGACAGTATGTGCTCTGCCTGGTTGAGAGCACAGATGTATGCATGTTGTTAGCAGTGAGTGTGGCAAGAGGGACTCCATGGCTCTGAGGATAAGTCAGACCCAGTGGCCCCGGTGGTGTTCTCCTAGATTCTGTTGGGAAAGGCTTGGGAAAAGCAGACAAATCCTGTGGATTGATCCCCGGTTGTGCAGCTGGTGAGACTCACTTTGAGGATGGAGGACTATTACAGAGAAGTGGGGCCCCCTTGACAAGGGGCAAGAACATCTTTGCCACCAGATTGGTCAGTCTGGTGAGAGTTTTAAATTAGGAATTGCAGAGGAGGTAGCAGTGGACAGGATTTGGAAGCAAAGCTTATCGGGTAACAGGAACAAGAAACGTTAGAAGTGATAACAGTGTGAAAATGCTCCCATGTGTGAAGAAGGTGGTGATTTGGAAGAACTAGAGTGGATGTACTAAGGGTAAATCATACCTAACGGGTCTCCTTGCAAAAAAGACAAAGTTTGTCAATGCCTTGACTTTAGAAAGGCTTTCAACACAATCCCCCACAGTATCCAGGTTAGGATGGTGCGATCTGAATGGGGGGAGAGCTGCATAGGTGAGGCCTTGGTTGGGCTCAGAGTAGTGGTTAGTGAGTCATACTCTGGAGTTACCAGTGGGGTCCTGGGTTAGGAGGGTTTGTTCTGGGATGTGTCCTGTTCTACAGCTTGGCCAGTGGCCTGGAAGGAGGTCAAGTGCACTGTGCTAAGTCTTCAGTTGATGCTAGATTGTGGGGGGACCTGTCTAGAAGCCTGAGGGTGACACTACCATTTGGAGGGGTTTAGACAGACTGGTGGAACTGGCCAACAGGAACTTGATAACATTCGGCCAGGATAGAGGCAGGTTCCTGCACCTAGAAAGGAGGAATCTCTTGCAACAACACATGCTGGGACGACTGGCTGGGGAGCAGCTCTGCTGGGAGGGGTTTATGGGTCTTGACAGGCATCAGGCTTCGGTGGGGCAGCAGCATGCCCTGGCAGTAAAGATCCTCACCCTCCTGGGCTCAGTTCACAGAGCCAGCGCTGAGGGGTTTACCCCCCTCTACCTGCTACTCATTAGACCACATCTAGATACTGTGTCCAGTTTTGGGCCCCCAGTAAAACAAAGACTTGGCAAACTGGAGTGAGGTAAGTGAAGGGCCACCAAGATGGTTGGAAGTTACAGTACTTGTCTGTGAACACAGGCTGAGGAAGACACAATGTTGAGGGGATCATAGTGGCCTTTCCCCTATCTAGGAAGAGGTTATCAAAAAAAAAAAAAAAAAAAAAAAAGCCAGCACAGTGCTACAGTAGCAGGGAGACAACAAGCATAAATTGAAACGACCAGTTTCAAATGGATATAAGGAGAAGATGCTCATGTGAAGTTAGTGAGGCACAGGAATTGGTTCCTCAGAAAGGCTGTGCTACCTTGGAGGATTTTGAAACCTGACTAGCCAGCCTTGAAAAATCTGGTCTCACCTCATAGCTGACCCTACTTTAAGCAGGATGTAACCACATCAACATGTGGACACCAAAGCAGGTAGACGGAATTCTGGAAATTAAAATTATCGTAATGGGTTTTGTAGCTTTTCAAATATAGCCAACTATTAACTGAACATGTACCAAACCTGTTCAGAAATTCTGAAAGTAACTTTGTCTGCTTACTCTTTAGCTGTATTTGTTGATTCTGAAAAGCAGTGGATACAATTTTTCATAAGCCAGTGCTGAGACTATTGAGGGATTTTCTACCTCATGATCTGCCTGATTACAGAGAAGGTCACTTATGTTCTGTGCAGTGCTTGGGTTCCCCACAACAAACAGGATTTAGATCTTAAAGAACTCTGAACCTACATGGTGCTGTGCAAATAGTACTGCGAACTTAACAAGACTTCAGTAAGTAGGTAATTTAAAGTCAGTTTGTGTAATGGTGATGTTCTCTGTGATATGCTTATTGGAAGTATCCCATCTGGAAGTATCCCATCCTTTCATATTGACAATTGAATAACTCGCAGGTTATTTACCCCTTGCAGAATCCAAAATGAGGTGCATGGTTTCCTATGCAAATGCAGAGCCAAGAGTCTGACCCTCCAAGCACTTCAGGGACAGTTTGGATGTAATGAGCAGTATATATAAAGGAATGAGATAGTCTGTTATAATGATATTTCTTCCCTGGGACAGGTGTATTAATATTCAAGCTTGTTGTTGCTATTTTTAAAAATAGCTTTAACATTTCTGGCTTTAATAAAAGGGACTTAAATTAAAAGGATTAATAGCACTAGTAAGTTGTATCTATGGATATCATCCACTAGAAGTCACCCTTTCCAAGCTCATAGGGTGTAGGACATGTATGCTTAAATGATAAGTATTTTTTATTTTTGTTCCCCCAAATATCTTCATTGTGAAAAATATTTACTCTGCTCAGATTTGTGCTCAGATTTCTAAAGTTAAAATTCTTGGATCTATATTTACTGACCTAGAAGAAATTGCCCTGTGTCCAGAGGTGTGAAACTTCTTTCCACTGACTTCAGGAGAATTTGCAGTCAGTCAGTAAAACGTGTGGCATTTAGTATTCTCAGTAATTTTATATATGCAAGTTAATTGAAAATATTGGCCTTTCATCACTAAATTGTTAAGCTTTACATTGGAATATGAGTACTTGACCATAAAGGACAAATACCCAACTATCAAATCTCCTTTGACTCTTTTTAGAGTTAATCACCAGTTGTCTGATAAAATTACTCTACAATGGTAATAAACAGTGCTATGTTTAACAGTTGTAATTCAGGGTTTTGAATTTGCTAATGAGGTAATACAAAATAATCAGGCAGGAAATCACTTACTCAAATCCTTCACTGGAGCTACCACTTAAGCTGTCTAGTTGTATCATTGTATCATGTCAGTTATACCTGTCCTGTATGATGGAATAGATGTTCTGTCATAGCCACCTGGCAACTTGCCTAGGTACCTTGGATACTTTTTGAGACAATGTTGAATTTTTTTTTCCTAATGTTCTAAAAACCACATTTTCTTAAGATTTCTCTAAGCTTATTTTGCCAAGAGGTACTGTCACAATGAAAATAGTGCGCACATCTCCTATCTTAATGAAATTGCTCTGATTTTTGAGGATACACTATATAGGAACAGATTTTCACCTGACAAATGGTTTTTAATACTTACAAGTATTCACAATTGACTTCAAATACTTTGAAGTCTTAATTCCATATTGTCTGGTTCTTATCGCAGAGGTCCTAAATCTGTTTGTTAGCAGCTTATTGCCAAACATCTATGGTGACAGGAAGCCTGCTTTATGACAGACTTTATTATATCTCAATGAAAGATAAAGGTAGAAAGTTGGAGAAATTAGTTAAATATTATAATTAAAATAGGAGAATACGTGGCGATTGTGCACAGCCTCTTGAGTGCAATACTCAGAACTTTGCATTCAGTGACTGTGAACTTTGCTGCTTTCTTCTGCTAGAGAAGTGCTGCTTCTTTGTACAGGCATATTATGTCTTGACCAAGTTTACCACTGGCTCTAGCATCACTGTGAAGAGAACCTAGATGTTCTGACTTCCAGGATTTTAGCCTGACCACTGAAGTATGCTTTACCTTTGGAAAAGATTTGGTGCGTACCTATCTTTCTGAGCATTGCTTTGCTTTGTATGGTGAATCCTTGATGCTTTATTATTACCCAGTAGGTCTATTGCTTTTTCAGTGCTTTGTCTTTTGTTTTTTTTGTAGGTTGCTCGAGATAGCAGAAAGCAGATTCCCTGCTTATTTTGACTCAGAGGAAAAGCTGTTTTCCATGACGCGCAGCATTCACCTGTATCGGGAGCTGACCTGTGGCAGTGTGCTGAAAAGGTATTTTTCTTGAGGTGAAAAAGAGTGCAGTCAAAATGGCCTATCTACAACAGTATTTGCTGGATTGAAAAGTTCTATGAAGAGCAATTAATTTCTTTGAGGCCTTTCTATGTTGATACCAGAACAGGTCCTACAAAGTAAATTGTCACAAAAAGACATTACTCACTATTTGTAAAGTTTATGAACAGTTTTTGATAGATAACTTCCGTATGATCTGAGCTTTGTAAGCATTTGAAAGAAGAGTGTTGACAGGTGTTTGACTTGACCTGTTGATTTCTGTGGAGAGACTAGTTAAATTTGCCAAGAGGATGGTGCTGGCCTCTTTTCAGTGGTGGCCACTGACAGAACTAGAGGAAACGGCCAGAAACTGAAGCATCAAAAGTTCCATAGGAACTTAAGGAAAAATTTCTTAACAGTGAGGGTGACAGAGCACTGGAACAGGCTGCCCAGAGAGGTTGTGGAATCTCCTTCTCTGGAGATCTTCAAAACCCGCTTGGACGCAGTCCTGTGCCACGTGCTCTAGGTGTCCCTGCGTGTGCAGGGGGGTTGGACTAGAGGATCTCTAGAGATCCCTTCCAACCTTAACGATTCTATGATTAGGAAGACAGAGACCCCTCTAGCAGTGGGAGAGGGGGCTTGTTTTGCAGTCACAAATCCCAAGACTGATGCTGACAGCTTTGTATTGTTGCGTTGCTACTTTAATTTGTCAATACATATTGGGATGAAAATGATTTAATAGATTAATATTTAAGCATCTTTGTAAGCGTTCTGCACTAGTGACAGGATACCTGTTCCT
Source organism: Tinamus guttatus (assembly GCF_059628265.1). NCBI lineage: Eukaryota > Metazoa > Chordata > Aves > Tinamiformes > Tinamidae > Tinamus > Tinamus guttatus. Next base: position 1,327,127 of record NW_028289210.1, on the reverse strand, counting down.
TCAAGTATAGTTTTAATCAGAGAAGTGTAGGTATTATTGTGTTATAGATGGATTAGGTTTAGCATGCTGTGTCTGAAGTACAGAGAAAGGTTATTTTGGCTTTCTGTATGCATAGATGCTGAGGATTCTGGTCTTCGCAGTGGGATGCTACTATGAGCAAAAAGGCACAGTTTCAGTGTCTGCTTAACTTTCTGCACCATTCAAGGGCTGTACAGGATAGTGTTGCTCACTACAGATTCTTCCAGACCCCTCTTTGGAAGGATTCCTGCCCTGGCTTATGTGTCCCTTTGCATCCTGAGATTCCTTTTCAGATAGATCTCTTTAAAGCATTCAGATGTTGTAGGAGTGGTATGAGAGAGAAAGAGGAGCTGACCCTAAAATGTACCTTTATTTGAACAATTTCAGGATTATAAAACACAATGTTTGGCTAACTTTAAGTTACTGTTTTATAGGATTAAATCTTTGGAAGAAGAAATTATTTCAAAGAAGGTTAAGCTCATAATAATCGATTCTGTTGCGTCAGTTGTCAGAAAGGAGTTTGATCCAAAGCTCCAAGGCAACCTGACAGAAAGAAGTAACTTCTTGGCTAAAGAAGCATCACTGTTGAAGTATTTGGCAGAGGAGTTCTCAATACCAGTAAGTTCTTCCTCCTTTTTTAACTTTATGACTTACAATACTGAGTAATAAAATTAAAGAAAATTAAAATGTTAGGAAGATTTAAAAAAAAAAAAAAAGATGAAGCTCCTAGCAGGGCTTTACAAGGAGGTATCAGGTCATTTTTTTTCCTTAATACATATTTGTGAGTTCAAAGAAGTCCTTTACAAGATTTTTTTTCTGTGTTTTTCAGTGTTTTGTTATTTTTTATCTCTGTGTTGCTACAGCTTAATGTAGTTTGCACTGATGGTACCTTTCTAATGCAATGCTTCCTTACTCTGCTTCAGTGAAGATCTCTTTTGACCTCTGTCACTTCCGTTTAAATTTGTAGAATCCGAAGAGGCCTTATGTTCTATAGCAGTGTACATTGTTTTGTGAATGATGATGTACATTAACTAACATGGAAAGGATGTTACCTCACCAAATCCTTGTCTGTGGATTTGCCCATAGAATATGAAGGAAGAATTCACTGTATCAGAGACGCCCTTAGTCCAGGGATTAACTGTAAATGCTGAAAAGGTTGTTATAACTTGTAAGTCTCAAGAAAGTAGATTGGGGAAAAATAGCGTCTTTTATGATATGGTCATGAAATGGGTCAGAAACAGAATTCAAAAGATGTCATTGAGACTCAAGTGTCAGAAATATTTCATAGTGCAGGTAAGATACTCTGCACTGCTAAGAGGAAAAACTGTCAAGAACTTGAGTTAGACTGATGAGGTCCCAGGCTCTGTCTCTGCAGAGGTAACTATGCAGTAACTGTGATGTCAAAAATGCGTGTCAGAGGTGTAGGAGTGAATTTAAGGGGGGTGGATTTCTTTCTGCCATATGTTCTGCCAGATGTTAGGACCTTTGGGGGAAAACCAAGCCTGCAGAAGTGCCTTTAAAGTTCAGGTACAAAAGATGATGTCCTAAATCAGTGTACCTATTAGTATGTATAGTGTTAAAAACAAGCTAGGAAAACAGATACACTGATGGCACTGATATTTTGGGAAAATCTGATGCCATTCTTTGAAAACAGGCAACTTATGATTGGAAGATATTATTTCTTTATTTTCTTTTCCCTTTCTTCCACCTCCTTTTTCTCCTCCCATCATTTAAAGTGGTGAAATGGAGCCGGGCCGGAGGCTCTGGCAGTCGGGGCTGCTGCTCTGCCTGCAGTCACTGAGACGGTGTTGATATTTGCAAAGCTCTTCAAGTTGTTCAAAGGCAAGCAGCATAAGCTTACAGTCCTAACTCAGCTATATAAGCGCAAAAACAACCCTAGGGCATTTAAGGGTTTCCATTATGTTAAATCTAATGTGTTTACTCTGAAGCATTCATGGTACCCGATGGACTATTTCTGTCTGTGCTTCTTATTGTAAACGCTTAGCTAAGGAGTTTGGGAATTTTGGCCAAGAATTTGTGGCTGCAACTCTGCCTGTTTGATTTGATCTAAGAAGCACTTCAGCTTTTAAATAAGGTCTTTAAAAAATGTGCAATTACCAGTAAATATACATATTGAATGTTTTTCTTATTTTTAAGATATAATTAACACATATTGATTGTGCATTGCTTTTTGAAGTATTTTAAGTATTTGTTGAATTTTATGAAATAAATGGTGGTAACTCTTGTTAACAGTGATTCTAAAAAAGCCTTGGTCAGACTTGTATACCTGCAAACACAGATCCTGCAACTGTGAGTATGTAACATGGGAAAACCCACAGCGCTGTCTTCCACATCTACAAGTGTTGATCCAACCACACTGATGCCTGAACAGTCACTGGAGCTTTCTCCAGAATGGGATGTTAGGTAGCAATGTCCCTCCCCTTCTCTGCTACCACCTAGACCAAGAGCTTCTTTTCCCTTGGATTTGGTTGAAATTGGTCAGTGTGCTCAAAGTGATTGCTAGGAGCTGAGACAGACAACAGTGAGAGTGCACATCAGAAAACCTACTTTACATTTATTTGTTTCAGAGCATGCTGTACTTGAGCACATTTGGATCTGAATTTGTTACATTGTGTGTTGATATGCTTCTTGTACATTTTTAAGGAGCAGTAATCAGTCCTTTATGTTTTCTGTCTAGTTTCCTAACATCATTAACATTCTCAAAATGAATAGAAAGCAAAATACCTTTTGAATGTTTATTCATATTTTTGATCAGTCAGTAATATTTTGTTAAAATAGACTAAAATAGTCTTTTATTCTAAAATAGTTTAGTGTTCAAATTAGTTGTAGGAAAAATAATTTTTCCTTTTCAGTGAAGAGCTAAAACTAAAATTGAATATAGAATAAAATCAGCATCAGTAGTAGTGTTCTTGATGCTTTTTAGCCCATAAAAATTTAACATTTATAGCTACTGGTAGCTATCAGTTCTAGCTACTAGCAACGGATGATATGATTGAAACTGGCTAGACATCCCCCTTGGAAAAGCACCTCAGAACTAACCTGCTCTTAAATGACAGGTTGGTACCGGAGATGAAACTTACTTTGTAAAGCACCAATATTAATCAAAGAATAGCACTAGCTGCCCATTAAACTGTTATCTGGGTTGTGTCCTCTAGATCTGTGTAAAGAACATTTGTTATTTATGATAAGCAACCTGGCTATCATTGCTACTGACAAATGAACAGTATATCTTTTTAAAATTTTCTATATTATTAAATACTTTAGGAGGAGAGAGACTTTCTTTCCCTCATAATGATTTCTTGTGCAAATTAAAGATAGACTTTTACTATTCTCTAATGCTTTTATTTGCTGTGGTATAAAAAGTTTATGGTAGTCAAGAAGACGATAGCATCTACAGATAGTTTTTTCATCCCAGATTTGGTATTTGAAAACTAAAAATTCACTTGGTCTGTTTGATTATGCAATTAAAGTAACTTGTCAGAGGCCTCTTTGCACTCTTGGCTCTCACGTTTCTCACCTCCGTGTGTTTCACGCCGCAGTGTACTGTTCTGTAACCCTTAAACCTAAATGCTGGATCTCATATTCTTTGGAAAACCAAGTGTTCAGCTTGATTCATGCTTTGAGGCTTTGTAGACTTCTCAAAATCAATTTACATTCAGAAACTGTTTGACATCCGCAGTGTCACTTCTGCTGTCTTTTGTGAAGTGTTTTTGGCTCTATTATCTTAGCTTTCTGTAGTGATGTGCCTCAGCAGAGGGAAGGACATCTTTTGGCAAAGAGCATCTTCAAACTGGACTCTAATAATTTGCTCTTTCATTATAATCAAGTATTTCCATTTGGTCTCATCCTTGGTTCCGTTTTAATGTGTTTCCATAGAGGTGGTTGTTTGTCAGCTCCTCCTCACCTTCATTTTCTTGGTTCTGATAAGTGAAAATATTAGTGTATGGAGATCTAAACAAACTCCAAAGCGGAATGTCTAAAAAGCTGTTTCTGTGCCATTTTCCTTAGACTTGTTAAAAATGTGTAGAAAGTTTGGGGAAATGAGCTGATTTATTGTTACAGTTGATGATTACTGTGTTAATTTTCCAAAATTATGGAGATGCATCAGATTTCCAGATTGATTTGGCCATCTGGCCTGTCATCTGCTGACATGCAAGCCTGTTTTTTATAGAAATAGTTGCTAGAATTCTTTTTTCACGATTTTAAAATCTAAAAATAAGACAAAGTTTTTTCTCCTGAAACTTGAAAAACTGAATTTATTTTGAAATTTTCTAAAGTGAGAAATGTCTTGTAGATTAAATCATGAAGAAACATGTGTTTGTTTAATGAGGCACTGACCTTTTCAGGATAAAACCCTTTTCTGGTACTGAGCTATCAGAATTTTACTAGCCATATTTAAGCCAGATGGGATTCAAAAAGTTTCCATGGGTAAGAATTTGGTGGTAAGTATGGGCTCTTTTCTGTTGGGCTGCTAAAATACACGGAAGGTGTTTTATCCATGAAAACAGTCTTTCATCTGCAAAATTACTTTCAAAAGTAATGGTTTTCAGTGAAGAATAATTCCTGTTGTTCTTTAAGATATTTTACTTCTGTTGCTCCAAAATTCAGCCTTACGCTTGCAGGAAACGTCGCAGTGTCCTCACTAAATAGCGAGCTGAGCAGAAAACGGGGTTCATACTTTTCGGTGTGTTCGGTCAGTGTGAGTAACAGATTATGAAACTAGTAAAATGTTTTTATTAATACTCTCTTCTTCGATGTTCTATTGCTTAGCAGTATTTTCACATATATAACAGCCTATAGCTTTCTTCATTTATCAAATTTTATCAATGTTGCTCTTTGTCCCAGTGCAAAAGCCTACTCTCTCTTTTTTAAAAAAAAAAAAAAAAAAGTGCCAGAATTTAAGTATATAAATGACCACTTCTCCTTGTAAAGGACATTTTGACATGATTAAAGTTTTGTTTAATTAGGAAAAACAATAGGAAAGCAAAGCAGCTGAAAGGAAATTATAGGCTGGAGCTCTTTGTTTTGCCAAGTTCAGACTTTAAAAAATGGTTTTGTTTTGTTGGCAGATTGTTTATATTTAAATTATCCCTTTACTCCATGGTATTGAGCAAAAAAAATTCAAGTAAAAGGGAATTAGCATATCTGCTAAGGTTGTTACAGTGGCAAAGTGAGGTGGTTTTGTCTTTTTTTGGTGGCTGTTAAAAATCATTCTCAGAAGCCAGAATTTTGTTTTAGTTGAAAAAGACTGTTTAAAATGTAGCTATAACTAGCTTCAGTACTGCTGCCATCTGTGTGTACTCCTGTTACATGTATCTGGAGGATATACATTTCTACAGTTTATGGCCTGCCACAGTGTTCCTTTTGGACTATCTGTGCTCATAAAATGTTTAATATTGCTGAGAAGAAGGAATAAAAAATCCTAAAGCAGTGTTTCCTGTTTTCATGTGGTGAAGAAGTATAGAAAAGAGGTAGTTTCAAGTTATATGAAACTGGGATTTCATTTTCTTTTCTTTTTAAAGTATCCCCTCTTTGGCTTTTTCCATTTTACTGTGCAAGTGACCTTGCCAAAAACTTCCATCCTGCCCAACTGCACATATGAAAACATGAAGAATAAAGGTGCCAGTAGCAAGGTATAGGAGAGTTGAGTTTTATTTCCTGATTTGTTTTGGACTGACTATATTAGCTTGGATAGTCCTTGTTATAATGGAGGTCAAATTATTTCCTTGATGTGTGTCTTAAACTGAATTTGTGAAAGGCTAGATCCAAAATGAAATTAGTGTTGTCTTATGTCTTTTAATCCTCATTTTTGTTCCACTTTGAGTTCCCTTCAGCTGGTTTACATCTTCTTGGAAGCGAAGTGCCCCAAACTGGACATAACAATTTCGATGCATCTCTAACAGTACTTGAGCATGAAGCAGGATTACTTCTCATGTCTTGTGGGGCATCCTCCTGTTTATTCCTCGTAATAATCATGTTGGCTTTCTTTAAAACAGCCTGCTGTTAACTTGCCAGTCACTAAAACCCCAGATCTGAGTGTGCTGAGTTGTTTCTGAGCTAGTTGCTCCTCCCTGGCAGCTTTTCTGATATGTCAAGATACCTTTGAATTCTATCCTTATGCTAGAGGGTGCTGGCTGTCTCCTTGCTATCTTGTTTTCACAAGGAAACATTCCCTCTATTCCAGCTTGTCTGTGTAGCTGGACAGAACCAAGCCTCAGGGAAACCCTTACTGAACGTTAACAGTGTGGACTGGTAGCTGCTATATATGGTTTTCCGTTCAACTTTGCATCTACACTAATAATTTCATCTAGGCTGTTTTTCTAATTTTCAAGTAAGGTACTTCACATGTGGTGGTATGTTACTGCAGTCAGAATGTAGTCGGTGCTATAGAAAACCTCAGAAATTGCATTTAGAGGGCTTTTTATTCATTGTTCAGGACTTGGTGAGCTGTGCTATTTTTGCCATCTGAAGGACTGCCAGAAGTTTTAAACCAATAATCTTTTTGTGGCTATACAGCAAAGTAAGTATGTTTTTTCTTCTTTTGCACTGCTCCTCAGTCTGGTGCATCCTTTGGTTTTATTTAAAATGTAGGTTCTCCAGGAGTGCTTCTGTACTTTAATAATGCACGAGAGAGATTTTAGTTTCTCCATGTGCTAACAACGCAAGTAGTACCTGACCAGGTTATAAGTCATTGGGAAAATCCTCTTGTATGAATTCAGTATAGATTAGTTAGTGCTCTGGCTTCCAGATTCTCCCAAGTCTGTTTCCTTTAAGGGTAATTAGCCCTAGGGCTTGCGGGGATAAAAAAGAACCTGCTCTGTGTGTGTGCCTGCCCATGGAGCTAAAAAAGGGGGATGGGGATGACGGAGGAGAGACAGATGAAGCAGTGCAACAAATGTGCCCAAACACCAAGAGTGAAATTTCTTAGCTTAGAGACTGATAGTGCAAGAAACTACTTCATCCTCTTGCTTTTTTGAGTGTGCAGGACAGTGTTGTGAGAGTACTGCATTTGGATGGGGTGCACTGTTGGGGCTGCTTTCGTGAAACGTGACCTGGAAGCTTCATGATAGAGGCTGCTTGGTGCACTTAGAGACTTGCCTTTTTCAGTAGTAGCAAACCCTACCCTACCTTCCACAGACTAAGGATTTGGAGTTAATGACAGATAACCACACCAAACTATTGCAGCTAGAGGACAGACAGTTCTGTGCTGTCTCAAAGATGGGTATATCTAAGTTAACAGGACAGCCCTATCTGTCGCAGTTTTTCTTTTGAGGGTTATGTGCATTAGAAGAGCTATGATTTTTGCTCTGGTTCCCATCCTCAGCCTCTTCTGATAGGTTTATGAATCGGAATCTGTGAGGAATAATTTAGAGTCTTCTGGGTTATTTCTAGTTGTCTACAGGAAAACTTTATCTTCTCTATTGAGAATGTGTATGTTTTGTATAATCACTTGCTGTTAAAATGATGGCATTCCATCTTTAAATAGAAAGGTGGGGTGAATAATCCACACACTCAGATAATTGCAACTTCAGTGAGCATTTTAATTTATTTGGCAGAAGTTTAGGGTAAGTAAACTGAGCGAGTTATCCCAACTGTACATATCCCAACAAGAATCCGCATGGTTTTGGTAACCCCATCAAAACTGTCATGTTGCCTTCCACTTCAGTGCATTGCTGGATCTCATTTAAGAATATAGAACTTCTATGGCAATATCTTAGGTAGACAAAAGTAGATTTAGAAGTTTTCAAATAATATTGAACAGTGATGTGTAATGTTTTAATTAGACTGGGAATAATAAATAAGATGAATGTCAATGGAATGGCATGACATTTCATTGGTGAGACTATCTGAATTTCAGTAAGACACTATCCTGCAAACCTCAAGTCTATATGGAGATGTTTTTGAATATCCAACAACTGTTACCTTGTGTCTTAGCAAAATTTCTCTCTCATTCTTTAAAGATTAAGTGGTATGTTCTTTTTCTTTTTCACTGATGCGGTCATGATTGGATTGAATTTTGACTGTAAGCAGCAATGAGTTTTGTTTGGAGTCAGGAATCAAATATTCTAGAAATACTCTTCTACATGCAGCTTGGTTAGAGAGATTTGTAAGGAAATACTGGTGATTTGGCTTAAATGAGATTTTTTCCTTGCTACCATATCTCTGCTTGAGAAAGATAAGAGAACAGGGTAAGTAGAGCAAAAGAGAACATTAAGTTGTTTTAAGTCAAGAAGCTTTGCAGAGAGTTGCCTTGATTTATTAAAAAATGAAACAGAATAAAAAGTTTCCCTCTTCCACAAACATCTTTCCTTGAGGAGAAGTTATTGCAGGGAAGAGGTCACAAAGATAAAAATGTGGTTTGGTCTGTGTGCAGTTCCAAAGTGGATTAAGAGTTATTCACCTTTTTAAAGATACTTTAGCCTCAAACTTGCTGGGATGAATTAGTCAAAGCAGAGCAAAGCTGCTGAATATTATTCTCAAAGATGATATCTTTGTAAGGCACAAATCCATCGTTTTAAGCCTAGATGATGAAGAACTTTAAAAGATGAGATTGGCTGATGTAGCATTCAAGGTTTGCTTGTGTCAACAACTGTTTGTTGGAAAATCCTTAACTCGGTTGTTTTTAATATGCATCATCGTAGAAATTACTGGGGTGAAAATATATATATATGTAGGCATGCGCACACACCCCTTATACGGATATATACACAACCTTCCTGGCACTATGATGGGAGCAGCTGCACCCGGGCAGCGAGTGCGGTGTTTTGTGGAAGGCTTCAGCGCAGATCTTAGGCCCCAGCCTAACACAGAGCGTTTGAGAACGCACTAGGTACGGGCTACCTGCTGCTGCAAAGCAGTTTGTGGGGCCTGCTCCTGGCGTCGTCGGCAATACAGGGTCTGGCCGCTGGCTCGAGAACACTTGGGTTTGTCCAAAATCAAGCAGTGGTCAAGCAGTGGCAGAGGGCAGCACAAGAAAATGATAGGTGTTTAGCCCTGCCTCATATCTGACTTGTGCGTCACTGCAGAATGTAGTTTGCAAATGATAGATACTTCTGGTGAGCCGTATCAAGGCCGTGATCCAGCTGAAAAGTAGTTCAGGGAATGAAACCTGTGGTAGCCAGCGGTTGTGCAGCTGAACAGGCCCTTGTGCGGGCAGAAAGCGGCGGCTGGATGGGTGGCTCTGGCAGCAGCACCATAGTCAGGGCAAAGCTGCACCCTCCATAAAGAGGAGAGGTGTGTATGTAAAATGCTAATAGGGATATTTTACTTGGAACAGGAAAAGAAACAGTATTAGGTGCTGGAGCATCCTTTTAAAAATTTTAATAGCTCTATGAAGGTTTTGTTATGTACCATTATGAAAATGCTTTTTACTATGACTAAAGATGGTCAAATCCCAGGCTACCACCCATCCTTGCATTGATGAGTTTTCTTTTTTTTGCACCCTTAGCTCAGTGTCCTGGTCTTAGTCTGCATGTTCTGTTTTTAAAATGTGTCAAAATATGCTGCGTTTGGAGTTGTAATATATCCATGCATAATGGATTATAGTTGAGGTCAGAAACTCTGCTGAATAGTAGATTTTTAAACCATGGAATTTCTTCCTATGCTAAAATTCAGAATGAAATGTATAACCATCCATAAAATAGGTGGTACAGTTCATAACATGCTTGCATTCCTTCATTATTAATAGTTTTATATCCCTCTGTCAGCATGCAATGGCTAAGCCATTAGCCGAGTTTTTGCAGCTGCTGCTATACAAGTCTGTAGAATGTGGTTATCTCCAGCTCCTGGTTTTTGTCTGCTACTAAGAGGAAATTTTGGAGAGAACTTACAAAATTGTCCAAGACTCTTAAGTTCAGTGCTAGGTGATTATTCTATAATCTTGATTTAAGATACTTGGCCTGTGGCATTCTCCCCTGTTTCTTTTGCTTGAACTGCGTTGATTGCAACAATCACTTTAAAATATCGGCAGTTTGTTTAATTGCATTAGAAATTCTGCACATATGTATAGTTTTTTTTATTCCTCTCTTTTTTAAGCAGTATTCACTACTGCTGCAACACCGTTGTGATTTTTATGGGAATTCTTTTTTTGCTCCTTAGTTCCATTACCTCCAAATACCAAATGCCACCATGACTGATACTTGCTTTTTTCCCAAATTGGCATCAGATAAAATCTGTTAATATTAATATGAAACTTCTAAATTGTAAATGTTTATGTATACTCATGCTATTTGTATGTAATGAAATCTTTGCCGTCTTACTACATGCAGAGCTGGTGAGTAAATTGCATTTTGTGTGCTGGCCTGTCGCACTGGGACCACCCGCATTCCCACAGCCTCCCAGCCTCTCCCTGTGCCTGCTGAGATTCCTGCCAACAGGCAGCCTTGCCATTGGCTCCCGGAGGCTGGAGCTTGTCATCCCGTGCCTAAAGGCCACTCTTGCCACATATTACCTTAGAGTGGTAGTAGACCAGGCTGTTATCAGACTTGTAGTTCAGTTGCCCTAAATCTCATTTGTTTTTCTAAGGCTGGAGTGTTCCTCAATGGGACTAGCTTGAAAGAATATCCATCCTCTACTCATTTTTGATATCCTTTTTTATTTAATGTGCTTTTTATAAACTGCCATTAAATGTTGCTAATTTTAATACTATTTGAAGCTGGCTTTGCATTTTTTTCTGAAGGAATAATTAACTAGCAATGATAGTGACGTCTCTTCTCTCTAGGGCAAATAATTTGTGCAGAAGCCTGTAAAGTTTCTTTTTGATCCCTGTAACTTGGTTCTTGCTGCTTCTGAAAGGCTTAATCATTGCCTTTTTTATAGGCCCTCTGAATGTAAGAAGACATTAGGCAGGGCAGGCTTGCGAATGACCAGAAAATGAGAGATTTGACAGCAATGTCATCTTGGTTTGCAGTTACTAGGATATGATGTCTGTAAATGTCACCAACTTGTCCAGAGTTGGCAATGCAGCTGCAAGGTAAGAGCTTCTTAAAAATGTGGACCTGGTGCTAGTAAAATTACAGAAGCTCCTGGAGTTTTGACCAGAAAGCTTGAGAACTTGTAATTAGATGTGAAGCATTGTGCATGTCATAGACACCCTCATGGCTTCTGTGGAATGTAACTCTAATTCATATTCATGTAAGTTTGGGGTTTTGTAGCTGCAGTGTTAGTCAGATATTGAGAATATCCAAAGAAATACTAGATAATTAATCAATTGTGGTACTCAGCTGCTCTGCGAAGGGTGGACAACTCTTAACTGCCTTTGTGACAACTCTTTTGGTAACAGAAGACCTGATTTTTAAGGTACTGTTAAGTAAGAAATCATACAAAAGTCATTAGAGTTTTTACGCAAAATACGATTCAGAATTGGTTTCAGTTCCTGTTTCTGTCCCATTGCTAGTGCTTTGTTGCTTTTTTGGCCCATTAGTTTGTAGATGAAGAGTAAGCCTCAAGCAAAATTAACGTTGTGTTACCAGGGAAAGATGTCTGATTAATGATGATGTGGTATGAATGATAAAAACCCTCATACAGGTTTTGTTCTCGAACTCTAAAAATATACATCAGCTCAACTCCTGTCATGTGCTTCTGCCAGCAGCTAGAGCTGGAGTTACAACATTTTATCAGTGACAAAGTTTTTCAATAACCCATTTCCTGACACATTCTAGGACTGCGAAGATTTTAATCAGCGTGTTGTAGTCAGCGGCAGGAAGTCGGCTTCCTACTTTGGAGCTGTAGCGGTGATGAGCTAAGGCTAACGTGAAGAAAGATGGGTAGGGAGGGGTGCTATTCTTTCATTACCTGAGTTGATCCAGTCATGAAGGAGGAGAGCCTATCACTGACGGCTTGAGGCCTTGGCAGAGCCTGCATGTCATTTGGTCCCATAAAAGATGTTAACTTCTCCTTGCAAACATTGCCTCATCTTG